>NW_005871086.1:5948322-6037217 GCF_000147115.1 Myotis lucifugus | reverse complement strand
GAAGGGTTTTTTTGTTTGTTTAATACATCTGAAAAGAATGCATATACAAAGAATTGAGACATGAGAAAGCATTGGTTCAACACTAATGAAACTACAAGAATTAGGATTTGGGGAAGGTGGAGAATATTACCTAAACATTTTTAAAAATGTTGGAAACTGCAACCAAAATAAACTGATAAAATCCCTATTAACACTTATGAAGAGTCTTCATAAGACTCTCTCCATGGTTTTTATTAAACTAGAGAGCCTCAACTGGCTGCTCTAGGGTTCCTCATGCAAAACAGAAAGAAGGGGATTCCCCTGACTGGTCCCCATGTTGTTAAATGTTCTCCCCACCCCACCCCACCCCCACTGGAAGGAAAAGCAAATGAACATGATGTAAGTTGGCCACGGGCAAAAATGTCTTAAAAATTCCTACTTGGTGTCACATCCTTTGGCTAATTGGCAATGTCCAGAAACTGATTGTCGCCAAGTGCTGAGGATTTTAGGTTACTAAAGTGCAAGTAAAATGGGAATTATGTCTGCAAAGGTACCAGCTGATTTCCACTATAGAGATTGGGGTACCAGGGGGCAGGGCAAAAGCAGTCATGCTCAGAATGCTCATTTAAAAGTATACCATGACCCTTTCCTTTGTAAATAGTAAGTGTGACTAAGGTATTGGAAATCCCTCCCGGAACAAATGATTAACCCTGAGGTGGAGAGGACAGCGGACAGGAGGTTAGTGGTACGGATTCTGGCCCTGTCTCTAACCAGTGAGCTATGTGACCTTGGGTGGGTCACTTGACCTCTCGAGGCTTCAGTTTCTTCATCTGCACAGTGAGGGCTCTTGTCCATCCCTTCCTCTCCTCAATCTCTCTGAGTCTGAGTCAAACTCGTCTCAACTTCGCTAATAGCTCAATTTTACTTTCCACACACCTTTTAGGGAATTGTCAAGGAATCGCCTGAAAATGCAATTCAATTCTCACATGAGTGTCTTTGCTCACTCCACGCCCCCGTGCTGCTGTTTCTCACCCCTTTGTCATTGGGAAACACTTTCAAGGGTAGAGGCGAAGCAAGCAAGATGAAAATAATTTACCAGAAGACTGGGTTTTACATTTACATGCAATGTGCTGATGTCCACTTTGCCATATCTCTGGTTGCTCCGATTTTCGATTAGCTTCTGTTAGGTTGAATTGCTTTTCTTTTTTAAATTGAAAAACACTTTTTAAAAAATTGTAACTTTGAAAGCCAAGATGGGTTCTTCTATTCAAAATAGCAAGAAACAAAAGTTTTTAGAGGTTTACTTTCTAATTTTCCAAGTGCAATGGTTGAAATTGTTTTAGCTGACAAAATTAATGAATTGATGCAATTAAAAGACTTTGGGAAAATTATGGCTCAGTACTGAGTATATTAACAAAAACTCCATTACCACTTACAGCATACCAATCTTCTTCCTCCTTGAAAATATTTTAACCCTTCCTTTTGGGAGCATATTTTCAAAAATATTATAAATATACGATCATTACCTTATAAAAATGCACTGTGCTAAGTAGGAAATTCATGTCCAGATGATATAAGGACCATGAAAAAGAAGGAAGGCACAGTCTGTAACTGCCCTTGAAACCCCAGCAAGAAAACAACAAAACTCCAACAAACTGAACATCCAAAAACTAAGGAGTGTGTAAGACCATTTAATAGAAGACAATCCTTAAATCTCAAGATCCCTATGCAGAACCCAAAATATAGAGCAATGTTTTTGATCAATGTCATTTAACTTGTAGGTGTTTACTGAGAGCGATAGTCATCTGTGGCCTTCTAGTGTTTATCTTCAGTTTTTAAATCATATTCCTATTGACATATTTAGCTTAAATGAGTTATTAACTGATTTCAACCATGGACAGACACTTCACTTGATGTTACAGGACCAGTGGAAAATGTTACTACTGTTTATTTTATTCCTCAGGCCCATGAACAAGTTATGAGTTCAGTTCCAAATGCTTAGGATTTATTTATACTTGCACTAAACATGAATGGCCCAGGGCAGGAATGGAAACTATGTGAGCACCACTCACTCCAAAGACAAGCGCCCGTAATGGATCACAATCCTATTTCCTGCTGCGTGAACTCAGCCTCAGAAGCCTTCTCGACAGCAGTGGAAGCAGTGGATAGAAAATACCAGTAGAATACTATTTGCTGCCCATCGTCTAGGATTAAAATATCTAATTAAAAGCTTCATAGGTCGCTGCTTTCCTCACTATACTGATTGCCTTTTCTGAAATTTTCAAATTTGTTTTCATTTTGACAAATTATTTATTTTTCAAGAAAAAAAATGACCTCTTATTGCATATTTTTAAATTCCCCACATCACCTCAAACACTTCTAAATATACATTAGGGACTCAATAAATATCCCTAACTTGAGTAGCCTAAGTCCTAGAACTAGAAGACGGACATATGACGGACAGAGAGGACCTGGTCTCAGACATCTGTACAGGGTGTCCCTTCTCTCCAGGTGCTTACAGGAGGAATCACACACCAAACAGCCTCAACACATGACATCCTGGGAAACTGGCAAAGAATTGTAGAATTTCCGGTTCCTTTTGTGTTACAGGTTTCCAAAATATGAGGAAATATGCCAAATGCCTTTGGCTTTCAAATGATAATATTCTCTGAATTAATGACTACCAGGGAGACGTCTCGCCCACTGAGCAGTTCCCGGACAGTGTCTCTCCTAAGTCAGAGCCCTTGGCAAAGGGCCAAAGAACCCTTCTCTCCCCAGCCAGCCAGCCAGCCATCTCCATGGCTGGGAAGCACTTTGCCATCAACTCGGCATTTTATTTTATTTTTATTAAAAATATTTTTATTGATTTCAGAGAGGAAGGGAGAGGGGGAAGATAGAAACATCAATGATGAGAGAGAACTGTTTCTTAAATTGAAATGTAATATAAAGATAAGGCTTCTTATTTTAAAGAAGAGAAACAAAACTAAGATTTTTAAATGTTCTAGTTTATTTAGCAATACATTGGATAAACAACCATGTTCTAAGGCTAACTTTAAGATAAATGCAATGAAAGTCCATGAATTCCCCTTAAAATTGCATATGCATTCTAAAATAATTTGGCCAGTGAATCTGCTTTATTTCAGATTTTGTAGGTTTGTAAAGTAATTAATTTTTGACATCAACATATACAATGCTTTCCTCTGATTCCAGTAAATAACCCCAATTTTCAGCTGAAGAAAATAAGAATCAGTTAAAAGGTTCCAATTATTTCTTTCATGCAAGTAAGTGAGAACATATTTAATATAAATTTAACAGTCACTTATTTGTTCATTCAACATGTATTGGACACCTGCTCTGTGCCAGGAACTCTGTTAGCTAGCGGGGAATAGAGCAGCGAACAAGATAAATATAGTTTCTACTCTATGGAGCTCACACTCTAGTCAGAAATCTTGCCATTAAACAAGTTCAGACAGAAAGAAGTCAACAATTGAGATGAATGTGGTGCGATCCAATGAAGGGCGCTTATACTTTCGGTTTACTTATCAAACTGTGGTTTCCTGCTGAGGTGGTTTTGATGATCTAAATTTTGATTTGCCTCATAAAAGATGTTTGAATTAAAATTAAACAAACAAATAGAAAGTCTACTACAGACACAAAATCATTTCTGATTGTATCTGCGTGGAATATAAAAAATGACACACAATTCTTACAATGCTGGTTATTCTAGAAATGCTTTTAACCAGGGCGGTTTCCAAGGGAATTCATGACCGCTTCAGGTTAATGGTCATTGGCTGCTTGTTCAGCCCTCAATTAAACTCTGAACTTCAATTGTTATTACTTAATTGACTTGGTTATATTTCATGTCAGCATTTCAAAATGACCTTCCTTTTAAAAAATAAAGATTAGCCTGACGACGTACCTTGGACCTTGGCTGTGCCTAACTCGCGGCAGCAGCCCCACACGATACACAAAGCTGGGCCTGGGACTTGCTCAGCTTTGCCATCGTCACCAGGGTACTTTTCACCATCCTCGCCTACGATACGAGACAGTTCTAGATAAATCCACGTGACGAGGGAAAAAGAACGAAAAACAACATACATCTGTTGCCATGATTATTATTAAAATGCCACATAAATCCACCGATACCCATTTTATTCTAAGCACAGGGAATTAGACAACCTTAAATACCTTGAGTCTCGCAATTAAATATGGTCAAATTAGACTTATTTTGAGATGACACTACGGTATCTTTTTCTGACGAGCGACTCCAAATGTCTAGTTGTTCCAATTAACTCGATGGAAACATAAGTCCCCTTCACTTAGACATAAAGCAATAAGCACACGTTGGATTTAATGAGTCGGACTTTATATAAAGTAGGTACGACGCCAAGATCAGACTTTGCTATACTGGCTGAAACAAATTAAGGCATCAAATGAGCACGTCCCCTCCCCCTTGTTCTGTGGAAAAGTTTTAAAAGTCTTTTTGAAGTACTTTGATCAAGCTTTGAAATCATTTGAGTGGATTACTATTGTATGGAAACTGTAATTTATAGTGCTTGACCTAAGCAGCTCTTTGTCTCACAGCCGCGTTCAAAACAATAGCAGGAAAGTGAAACACACAGGGGAACCCAAGCTGTTCTGGTCATTATTTAATTCATAATTCCATCTTCCTTATTTAATCTTGGGAATCCAGGCATGTTCTTCATGACACGGGTTCGGGGCGTGCTGACCATATATAGGAAGGTTAGCTTTGGGAAGCATGGCCAGGCGATGCGAACGGGCGCACGGGATCCTGCCTAACCTAGGGTGACTCTGCACACAGGTGCAGGCAAACTGCTGTGGCTTGCCTTTGGGTTTCCTCTCTGGTTAAGCTGGCTTAGTCCCTTAACCCTAATTGAGAATGTGCCCCTGGGAAGATGGTCTCCCCGCCCCCTTGCCAGCAAATAGTTATGCTTCGCGGCAACTTGCTCCCATCAGATCACATAAAGGAGGGCAAGCCGCCCCAAGACCAACAGCTGGGATGCTTCTCTCACTCAGTCCTACGGGCACTGCACTGTCTCCATTTATATTTAATCAACTGAGCATCACCACTCGGGCTCAACGTGGCTGCCAACCTCACATGTTCCTTCGGCTCCTTTTGCCAAAACATTGACTGGTGGCCTAAAACCATACCGGACCCCGAGAAGTTTATTATCTTAGTTAAAAGTTGCACGATCTTTCAGATGCCACAATGCCCTGGAATGAATACTCTGGCAGCTGGAGGGTGCTGAGGAATGCTCTTCCCACAGGGGTGAGATCAACTGCTCCCACCCCCACCCTTTACTCCGAAGACATGTGGATGAGGACGGCGATGGGGTGAAGTTTTGTCCTGGGATCTCTCCTAGAGAAGAGCCCAGGAGTAGTGACAAAGTGCAGGATGCACTGGGAGGAAACTGGCAAAGGCTGGGGGGGGGGGGGTCAGAGGGGGGGAGAGGTGGGAAGTGAGGGGAAGAAGGCAGTAAAGATTTCATCCCATCGGAACACAGGTCTGTAGGGGAGCAGGTTATAGAGCGCAGACATCCAGGTATCTTGGCTCCGGAGAGGAAAGAACACAATGGGTACAGCTCCTCCGTGAGGATTACCTGATCACGTGGGCCCTGTGCATTCATCAGTGTGGCCCACCTGGGACTCTTTAGTGGAATCAAGCCTTGCAGACAAGGAGCAGGTACCCACACCAATGGCTGAGAGAGAATTATTTTCCCTGGAGAGCCAGCTCTACTAGGGACCCCTGAGCCTTCCCTTTTATATGTGTTTTTCCGAGTCGTTAGAAGAGTTGACATATCCCTCATTAGAAGGCAAAAGAAAAAAATGATCCTCCTTATGTTTTGAGGGGGTTGTTTGAGATGGGGGAAGGAGTCTGGGGTCACCTTACATACCAGCGTTGGGCCAGCTTTGCTCGGAGCTGGGCCCCTGCCATGCTCCAAGCCGGTCTCTTCCTTATTTGTGAGAGCAGATGCTTGGCAAGCCCATAGATGCCAGCGAGAGCATCACTTAGTTTTACGTTTGCACACACGCCTGCTTCTGGGCTGGCACATTCGTTAGCGCAGTTTGCGGAGAGCTGCGCTAATGACGACGGCAATAAAAAAGGTGACGTCTTGTGTCTGCTTTCCAGGGCTGATGTTTATATTGTCCAAACTAAACTGATGTTTATATTGTCCAAACTAAACAAACACGCACAGATATCATACAGGTAAGTATTTCTAACAGAAAGAGAAAGCGCAAGCTTTAAGCTTCCGGTCTGGGAACCTTACTCCCTTCCCCCCCACGCCTCCGCCTGAGGAGGAGTAGGTATAACCATCCCATTAGTTCTCCTGTGGGAAGAGCTTAGTTCTTGTAACTTCATCATCGTGTGCACAGTGGGCTGCTGGTCTCTCTCGCACTTTTAGGAGCCAAATTTGAAAACCTTATTCATAAAGAGGAGGCGGGCCTCTGCGGGGGAACACGGATACCTTCTCATAACACATTATGTCAGGGCACCGGGTAGAAGGAATACGAAATGCAAGCACCTCTATGTTTTAACTTGTGTACCCTCACCATGCATTTGTTTAATGTAAAACAAACAAAGCCTCGACAAGGGTTTAACAGGGTTTTCAACATCTCTGCAGATAAATGTGATTTATTCCTAAAGAAGAAAAAGCAGCTTAGAGCAGGCCATGAAAACTGCCTTTAACAACAGTTTTGTGTGTGTGTGAGTGACTGTGTGTACCAAGACAACAGCACTGGGTTTCGAATTGTTCTATTTCACTCACAAAACCTGCTTGAGGCACTTTACATGGAAAGAGAAGTTTGCCTGATACCTGTTTACCAGTTCACCGCCTTTCGCGTTCCTTTTTGTTGAAGGCAACCCCTTCAGAGCTAAAATCCGCCGGATCGGACCTGACACGCCTGTGTCTTTCCAGAGGAAGAGCAGCAGGCAGACCTGGGAAACCCTTTTAGGTACAAAATGAACGGGGTGCTGATGGCATGGTGAGTTTTGTGAGGGAACCAAGCAATGCAGATAACTTACACACGTTTGTAAAAACTTACACCTTTATTAACAGCTCCAAACTCGCCAATTCAACATTGCCAAAGTCATGTTTTGTCAATGTATTTTACTAAATATATTTCTGGGCATACATTAATCTTTAACTTCCCAAAAGACAGATTTATAATGAGTTCACTGATGTTTTGCTTTAGTGAAATCTGATTTGCAGCATAGAAGGTGACCAAATAAAGTGAACAGATACACCCTCTGCCTGATTCTGCTTCTTGAAAATCGTCCCAGGTTCACTTCCAGCGCACTTCATTCGTTCCAAGCTGAATATTTCTAATGCCCCAGTTATGAGCGTTTTATAATTACGTGGTATAAAATGCAGGTGAAAAGCAGTGCACCAAATGCACTTTCAAAGAATTTTGCTCATAAAAATACGATCGCACATCACTGAGAACTAGCCACGTTTTAAAAATAAACTCCTGTCTCGGCTGGCACCTCGCTCCAGCCGCCCCGCTCCGCCCCCCGCCCGCGGAGGAGTGCGGTTTCTAGACACAATGTAACGGACACTTTCCAATGAGATAAATGAGAAATGTTTGGTGCTCAAATAAGTCTTAGGAAAAGAGGAAATTCTCATCAAGTGTATTTTTCAGCTTGGCTCAGGGCCCTGGAAGTCAGGAAGCCGCGAAGCCTGGGCGAAGGCGGCGGCACGGGCTGCCCGCGGGGCCTCGGAGCCCGCAGGTGAGGGCGAGGATTCGGCTTCGGACCATGGCCTCAGTGTTGCTGGGACCCGGCTGGATGCTGCCACGCGGTCATGCGACCCTGGGTGTCTGGGTTTCATGAAGAGAAGGGGGAGGGGGAGGAATCTTAGGGGAAAAAAAAATAAGAGGGTGATTCGGGGACTGGGAGGAGCATTGAAAAATCACACCTTGGAGTCCCCACGTTTTCCCTTTTGTTCAGTATTCAGGGAGAAACCATCCGGAAGGAAGACAGATTATGACTATCTATAAACCAACTGTTTGACAGAGACAGAAACGCTGACAATGAGTGGGTTGTGTCTGTAGCTCTTGGCTGCTCACATCAGCAAGGGATGAAGGAAAACAGAGACTCCTGCTATGTTTGTCTAAAGAGGCAGTGGTGTGACCACGGGCAGCAAGGGTTCAGCTGGAGTTCAGGGCAGATGTTGCCAGGAGTTGACGCTGCAGGGAAGTGAAATTGCTTCCGGATCCACCTTCCCCCCGCAGCCTCTGGTCCAGGCCCGTCAGGGCGCAGCGGCGCCGTGGCACAAGGTGACGATGTCCGTGGGGAAGCAGGCTTTGAGCAGGATGCCCCTCTCCCGGTTACAGTCCAGCTCCTGGATGAATCCGTACCAGTAGATGACCAGGCCCGGCCCGAATCTGCACAAACACGAGAAAACAATACACACGCATAGGATCAGTGTAGCTCCCCACACAGGAACCTCTGAAGCACGGATAAGATGGTTACACAGCGTTATTGCACAATGTTTTCATTTTGGTTGCTACATAATGACTGAAAGTAGCGGAACTTACACCGAAGAGTTAACTTAATGCAAGGCACATTTATTGCCTTTCTTTCAAGGAACCTGACGTATGTCAGATGTATGCACTGCCCTCATTACCTTTCAGGAAGATGCTATGGGCTTGGCCTGATGTGACCACTTAGCTGATGGAGGATAAAACCCGAGTCGAAACAGTGATGAGCCGGAGGCACCGGCTTGGGATTTTAGTCTTCTTACATTCAGAAGTATTCTGAAAAATTATCTTAGCTATTTTCAACTGAGGAAAAAGAATACTAAAAGAAAAAAAAATAATTAAAAAAAATGGAACAGCCCAAAGTCCTCTTCGGGCTGTCATGTTCTATCCGTGCATCAGTAGGGCCCAAAGTCCCTTCTGTCATCCTTGCTTTTCAGTTTAAAAGAAAAAAAGTCCACTGGACAAGGGGACACCTCATAGAGACCTTCTCCCCGGGCCTGCATTCTCTGCGCTCCCACCTCTCCACGTGCAAACACGACATGAAATTTGGTCGTAGGTTCTTATGAAAACAGGAACAATGGCACAGAGACCTGTGACAAAGCACAGGCAGATGCAGGCTTAAAACCTCAATTTTCCTAAATGGTGCCCCCGAACGATCTCGGATTTGGCTAGCAGCAGGCTCAGGAAGTCGCCCTACGGATTCCTCACCCCTCAGGAAGTCGAGACCTCCAGGCTGGGTTCATAAAGATGCAACCACGATCCATCACCGCGCGCACAGAGAGGTTTTGCACATCAGTTTCACGTTTTCCCTACTGAAGGTACTTAATTAAAGGGCAGCACTACTTTCGGTGTCGTGTTGCAGGAATTTTACAGTGGAATCATAAATTATGAATGCTGGGTTAGTAAAAGGATGTCTAAAAACAGAACTGCTTTCTGTATTCTGACGTTACAGCAGGCTGAACCACGCCAGGCCAGAAAGCTCTTTCCTTCCATGATTTATTGTATGCGGCGGCGTTCTTGCCAAAACTAACAGTACAGGACGGGCTGTGAGATACTGTGTGCCCAGGAACAAGTTCAGCTGGATGTCACGGACTGGTTTATTTGGGGATCCACATCAGCAAAGTAGCCCAGTTGGAGGCAAGATTCATGACAACATTTTGCATCCCCTCCGTGCAAGGACAGAACCATGAGGCGGGAACTAATCCGCTGAACTTGTTCTAGGGGACGCAGGAGCTACGTCTGGATGACACTCCTTGCAGCACCAGGCCCTGTGACGTTTACCTGAATGCAGGCCTGGCTGCAGATGCTCTCCTCCTCCTCCTCAGCGTCTCTGAGGAAGGTTCCTTTGGGTTCAGAAGACTCAGACTGCCTTGGCACAGGGTGTGGGCTCCCGTGCTGACATACACACAAGGCAAAGCTCACACCTGGATGAGAACTTGCTTCTATGTATCTGAGGGCTGCTTAGTAACTTTAAATCACAAACATTTGTCTGCAACTGGAACACAGACTATTTGGTGTCTTTATTTTACAAAAAGCACTGTGATTGTTATCAAATGATCTCAGATCTGTCAAAACAAGTCTGGGAATGGCAGGAAGACCTGCGAGTCTCGGGACCGGATCTGAGAAGCCTCAAACCTTCCCATCCACAAAGCAGCCCTGAGTCACAGCCTCGCAGACCCAACCCAGAGCGCAGAGCCTTCGCCCATCATGTGATGCAGCCATTCTGGAGACCGTGATGTTCTTTGGAAAGGCACTGATATTTCCACAAAGGGAGAAAAAAATCTGTGATCTAAACAGTCATGGAAAAGAACAAAGAAATATATGGGGGTCATAAACAACAAGCCCGGTGTTTTAAAGATTTAATAAAACAAAAACACACATCACCGGCACCGAGAGCAAGAGCAGCCTGTACGTTGGCCCAGCAGCTAAATCATAAGCCAAAGGACACGAAGCATGACAGCTCTTTGCAAAAATGGCATTTTCCAGGCGCAAAAGCCAGGCTGGGGAACACCTCAGCCACAAGAAAGGGGACTCGTTTCACTTGTGAGGCCACAGGTAAAATCTGCAACTCAAAAGGGTTTCTGCAAGATTGGGAATCTGAACATTCCATGGGGTGGTTCCCAACCAGGACCCTCCAAGGTAGTGACAAGAATCTGTGAGTTGTCATCGGTACATATGACGGGGGATTCCTAAGGAGACTCCACCATGTATCTAAGTGCTTGTTTCTTTGCTTTCGGATGAATTTATAGTTACTTAGGTAATACTAGCTCTCACACGTGGCTCAAAAGCTCTGATTGAAAATAGGTGCTTAAAGACCAGGAAAGACAACCACCCTTTGTAAATAGAGATTGGTAGATGGAGGTTTTCAAATTATTGGCCTTGGAGTGAGAAAGGTAATAGGAACTTTAGAGAGTGACTAGGTTGGAAATGTAATGACAGGACAAGATCTGGCCTTGTTCCTGATACCTACTTGAGTGCCTTTCTGAGCTGTCCCCAACTTGGGATCCAGAGACTATGCGATGCTGGCAAGATAACCTTTCAGCAACTTGTCTATTTATGAAGAGGCTGACCATATTAACAAACTTGACATCATTGCTTCCTTGGTGATCTGAACTAACAGAAGGGAACCTTATGGTTAACAATTGGAAAAACCAAGCAAGCCAACTTCAGCGTTTTCTTCTGAGAAGGTGTAAAACAGAGACAACAGGACCTACGAAATTTTTATGTAGGTCAAGTACATGCTTGTGGGTTGAGTGATTTCACCTTTTGGATGCCTGCTGCCATTTATTGTGGCACTAGTGGACGAGAGTGAGATCGCTGGGAAGGCAAACATAACCTTTGTGACCAATAAAAATCAAAGAGACTGTTAACGGCGTTTAAAAGAAAACAGAGTCCCTGGGTCTGAGCGAATGTGCAAAGCAGAAAGTTGGCCTGCTACTGGGGTTGCAGCCCTCCGCACCAGCCCGGGGACACGCAGTAATGGGATGTATACGGATAGCTAACTGTAACTTTAATGTTACTACTATACTCATGGTCAAGTAATGAGATCAAAGACTCCAAATAGATTTTACAAAGTCCTATGGAGCAGACACTGGAATGTGAGTGACGTCTGAACAAGTTAATTTTGCCTGCAAATAAAATACCACCAAATTAGCAAAAATAACAAATACCTCCTGGAAAAAAATGGGAGGTGAAAGTCAGGAGCCACGACAGACCCTGAGGGGATGACATTCTAGGTAAATGAGTTTGTAATTTGCTTCTCTGGGTTCCTTTCATTTTAGAGTATTTAGAGAAATTAAACAGGAGTCTGTGGAATAAAAGCTGGGCACCCTTTTGGTTTTTTTGTGCACATCTGTCTCCCAGGGATCAGCTTGGTTTCACCGTGTCTCTCTGCTCTATGGTGATCCTGTTGGGCTAAGCTTCCTTGCAAATTAGTGACATTTCTGTGACTGGATCTATGAAATCAAGGCTGGGCTTTTATCGAGTTAAAAAAATGGAGCCAACACATAAAAATTGGGAGGTTGTACACAAAATCCTGCGTATTCACCGTCTCCTGAGAAATGAGCTGATACGGCCACAATCAGTTGGAGCTGAGTCATGGCTGCCCGCCTGGACCTGCCATGTGCTCTCAGGTCTGCCACAGTCTCCACCGCTCTCTGGCGCTGTTACTCCGGCGAGGCTCAGTGCCAGGTGCCATTCCTCATCATGCCTCACTTTAGATTTTCTTTAATTGTAGAGGCCTACTTCCTCATACTCACATCTCTGTCAAATCTGGGAAAGCAAAGACAAGCTCAGGGGATTTCACGTTTCACTAAAGAAACAGAAGATAATACATTTTTTTTTAATGTTCTGCCTACTCTGCTCATTTCTGTTGCCCACCTGCACCCTGTGGGCATTTGAGACTTGGCCCTGCCTTGAGATCTAACTCAGAGGTTCCCAAACTTGGGCCAGAGGCCCTTGAGTGGCTGTGAATAGACTGCAAGACATCCTTATGCACACTAAGCACTGTCCTCCGAAAAAATAAAATAGATCTCGTCCTCTTTTGGAGAGGTAGATAACAAAATAGGTAGCTTTCAGGTATTATGTATTTTCTAAGTAGAAGGAATCTGAAAGTACAGCTATAGTCTGGCCAGCGTGGTTCAATGGTTGAGCGTCAACCTATTAACCAAGAGGTCACGGTTTGATTCCCGGTGAGGGCACATACCTGGAGTGTGGACTTGATCCCCAGTAGGGATCGTGCAGGAGGCAGCCGATCAAATGATTCTCTCTCATCATTAATGTTTCCATCTCTTTCTCTCTTTCCCTTCCTCTCTGAAATCAATAAAAATATATTTAAAAAATAAAAACACAGCTATAATCATGTGGGGGCAGGAGAGTTAGCCATAATTCTTTTTTGTTTTTAAGACTTTCAAATTTGGCAGGATTAGGGACACTGTTCTAATGGGTTTGGTCTCCTTTTCTGGATGAATGTGAACTGCATACACGAAGGAGATTCTGTGATCTGGGTAACACTGAAGATGTCTGAAAATACTGAGCAAACATGTAACTAACCTGTCCCTGCACATGAGGTTCATCTTCACAGTAAAAAATGGGCTAGAAGGAAAGACACAGTTCCTGCCCCGGGTCGCACTGAGAACTCACTCCGCCGAGAGCAGCCTTGCTGCTGCTATCTCCGGGAAGAGGTACAGAGAGAAGCACCTGACTGCCCTCGGCAGCGGCAGTAATGAAAAGGGACCCACGCGGAGGTGGTGCTGGAGTTCGAGTTGCGACTGAGAGTTGCAGAGAGATACTGTGTTGGGCTGACTCCGAAGGTGGTCCCCGCCTCCTGGGACTCGTGCCCTTGTTTAATGCCCTCCCTTTGAGTGTGGGCTGGATCTAGTGTCTAGGTTCTAAGAGAAACAACACAGCAAAAGTGATAGGATGCCACTGTGATTAGGGTTCAAAGACTGTGACTTCCATCTCACTATCAGACACACCCTTGCCTTCTGGGCTCCCATACTTCCATGAAGCAAACTGCCATTTGGGAGAGGCCCTCATGGCAAGGAACTGAGGGTGGCCTGGGGTCTGCAGCCAGCGAGGAACCGTGCCCCTCAGCCCTCCAGCTGGCGGGGAACTGAATCCTGCCAACCGGAGTGAGCTGAGGGGTGTGGTCTCATCTGAAGGTTTGACTGGGGGAAGCCCCACCCCTCAGTATCTTGAATGGAGCATGTGAGAGACGGTGGAGAAGAGGATCCAGCTAAGCTACACCCATGTTCCCGCTCACAGAAAACGTGAGATAGTAAGTGTGTGTACTCCTAAGTTATTAGCTTTGGGGTAATTTGTCACATAGCAATAGGTAACTAACATATATACTGCATACTTGAGTAATCAAATGCCATTCTTCACATATGCAGCATGAAGAGTCCTGTTGGCTATAAATTAGATTTTTTTTTTCTGTTATAGTCGCACCCAGAATTTATAGCAGAAGAGGTCACTGAATGAGATGATTACTAAGTAGCCACTCTTCACCAAGGCAAACCGGTGATGAAGCAAGTCGATGCTTTTCCACCAACAGAGCTTCTTGGCTCCTGAGACCACACACCAACACCTTCCCTGCTGCCTGTCTAGGGCCCTGGGGTCACCTAAACATGTAAAGAAATCAAATATAGATGAAGAATCCTACATGTTTTCTATACTGCGGTGGTGTGTTTTTAAGTTTGGTCAGTAGGTTTCTGAAGTTGCAAATCTGAAGCGGGTGAAGCTGGGGGCCAACTCCAGGCAGAACACTAGGCCACCTGAGGACTGCTGACAACCGGGGAGGAGACACTGAAAGCGTCCCCAGTCGTGGCGATCCAAGGTGGTGTTGGGGCCCGTGGACTCGGTCAATCTCAACAGCTGCTAAAGGACAGTCTGAGGAAAGCGGGCGCTGGTTACATTTTGTTCAGTTAAGACAGGCAGTGCAATCTGTAATATATTTTTAAAAGATCTGTCACCAGGAATGTTTTAAAAATGGTACTTCAGTGAGTAAGTTCTTAGTTTTCCAGAAAAAATGTAGCTGTCCTCAGATAGTCTCTAGGATGTCAGATTGTAAATGTTGGACAGAATCGGGTATACGTTAGAAACCATGCCTCTCAGTCCAAGGTTTCCTATAACTCTCTGAGAAACTCAGAGGCCCCAAATTCAGGGAGGACTTCCTTTCTCTTTCTTAACTATAAAAAATACGCACCCCCCCTTCCTTGCCACACCTTTCACTATCCTGTAAGACAGGAATTAATTGGATGATATTTTCACTTAACTTTCCCTTGTTAAGACTTTTCCTTGAGGCACTTTCTTCAGAGAGTGCTAAAATGAAAGGTAGATGCAGGTATGCAGAGATTTCCAATCCTAGTGTTGGATATCGCTTTGCTAAATTAGCCCCAATAACCAACTTCCTGGTTGGTTTCCTGAGGCCCATTTAGCTTCTATGGCTCCACAGATTTCAGAAGGCCCTTGATCGTACATAAGGTCTACAAAGATGTTGTCTAAATACATATAAAACTATCTGAATAAACAACAATGAAGAGGTAACGAACATTTACAGCACACTCACGTGGCAGGCAATGACTCCATACTTTTACACGTGCAGACTCATCTGAGAGTCACAAGCACCCTGTGAGGGGGGCACTACGATCATCCCCATTTTACAGATGAAAAAACTGAGGCACAAAAAGGGACAGGCTTTGGACCCCAGCGGTCTGGCTCTGTGGCTTGTGCTTATAACCATTACACTACACTGTCTGTCACTATGCCTTGTATTTACACAGCAATTTATAACATTCACTCAGCTTTGAAACATATTTGCCACATCTGGAAAAGAGAGAAGAGCAGGGGCCCAGAAGGCAGGCGACTAATCAAAAGCCCAGTGTATGAGTCAGGATTCACCTGTCTCCGGGGAATCATTTTTCAGGGACAAAGTCAATAGTTCCATACTAAAAAGTCTATCTAGCCACTCATTTCAATGTAGGTGTCACCATGTTTAGGAAGCATATGGCAAAGCAACTTATAATTCAGGTAAAAGAACTGAGAATTATAGAATCACTGCTTGAAGTCCAGAGAAGATGAATGCTTCCTGCTAGGAGAAGATTCAGAAGTTATGGGACAGAATCTAACATGAGGAGAGAGGAGTAAACCCAGAACACTCCTGCAGCCTGTTCCCATTAATGGACACCAACAGCTGGAATAAGTTACCACGAAAACCGAGGGAAGCAGAGGGTCTACGTGAGCGTGTCAGGAAGAACCAGAAAAGAAGGTTCAGACTTGCTAAGCAGGGTTGACAAAGGGAACCCAAAGGCCTACTCTTGCTGCTAAAATACTTCTGGCATAAAGATGTATCTTATGTTTGTGGCATCAATTTGACTTATCTATGTTTTCAGCTCTATGAGAAAAATCACTACATATTTTTAAAAATATCAGTATGATTTTATACCTCTTTTGGTAATACGATATGAAGCTGGGACTCATATACTGTCGTACACTTTGCTTCTCCACAAAGAATAAAGGAAACTCATGAAATTGATATCATACTTCTCAATGAGCTGAATTACCATGTTTACATAAAGGATTCTCACTCAATATACTGGGGTTCTACAATATTAATCTGGATCAAGTCAACCAAACAATTTGCAGTTGAAATGAAAAGAGGACTATGGGATGATTTGATGATTTTAGTCAAGTTTCTTGTTCACAAGGGTCTTCATTAAATAATTAAAAAACTATATATATATATATATATATATATATATATATATATATATTCCCCTTTTTCTTTCTCATTCTGAGTTGCTGTGTGGGGTCTGGGGTAACTTCGGAAGATGTGTGCAGACATGTGGCTGTTGGAAGTCAATTGTTTCACCATCAAAGACTTGCATGTGGTTTTTATGAAGAATGCATTCGCAAAAACATAGTTCAGGACGAAGGAGAAATATAAAACATCTTGTAATTGTTTTAAAATAAACTCTTACACTGTTTATTTAGTTTTAATCTGCGTGTTGTAGATTGGTTATGCACTTGTTAATCACTGTTGTATGTATCTCCAGACAGAGTTGTAAATAACTTTTCAGTCCAAGTGAAATATGCTTGCACATGTTTATGTGCAGAGTATGTGTGTATTCATGCCTGTGCGTAAATATGTGTACAATAATAATAGATTAGTGATCATGTAATATAACATCGTAAGGTTCTGGCACTATGGTCAATTTAATATACAATGCAAACATTCTTTTTATTTTGTAATATCTAGAGATGAAATAAAAACATAACTTGGTTGTTTTATTCACTTTCTTTTCTTGGCAGGTCTGTGTTTGCAAATTGAAAGGACTCAAGAAAAAAGAACCCCAGTTATGAGTATTCTCACTCAACTCATGGATCTTGATGATTAAAAATGCAACTCTCTTTGTAACATCAACTCACCATATATAATTTTGAAAATAGAAAAGGAAAAATATATTCTAAATACTGATTCACTTCAGGCCCGAATGCCACATAGAAGATAAACAGAAAATATTTTATTTTGAAGAAAGTTTAAAATGTATATAAATACACAACTACAACCACCTGAAATCCTCCTTGGTGTTTATGTAACTTGGCATTTCCGTGTCTACATTAAATTGCCTGGAAAAGTGCTTCATTTTCCCTGTCCTTTGCCCCATGTTGGATAGACTCAGATGCCACACTCACAGTCTTTCTAGCCTATCGTAACTCTCTGCTCAGAAGAGAGAAGCTGAGCGAGGTAGAATAGGGAACAAAGGCAGAAGCTATGTAATCAGCTGCTTTCATATCTGTTTTCCTGGAGAAACGCTTTCTCCCGGCAGTGGGCCAGCTGCGCTGCGTGTACCTGTTAAGAATGAACATAGCACAGACTGTGCATCCCCCCGCGGACAGTACAGGTCACTGAAGGAAGGCTCCTCCCTCCTGCAGCAGCTTACAGCTCAAAGTTTAATAACTTGGAAAAAGTCTATTCACATTTTTAAGTGTGAAATGTAAGTAATTAACTGAACAAACAAAATGCTGACCAGTTCACAGCAAAAGACAATTTAGAGCAGCGATCGCCAATTTTCAGACCTCACAGACCACCAGTGGTCCAGGACCACTGGTTGGCGACCGCTGATTTAGAGCAATGACATGATATTCTAGATGTCTTCCTGGACGAGGTGAGCTCTCAGCTAAGTTGCATTTCCTCATATAATGTCCTCTTCATTTTCTCCATTAGATGTTCATTTTTTGAGCTGAAAATAAAGAGTGGGATCAGAGGGTCCCAAGAGAAATAAAGAGTTGGGATCAGAAACATATTGAGATTATTTCTTTGTGAAACTGGAGGATGAACTTAAGTACAGTAGTCCTGGTCTTTGTTTCAAATGAGGATATATTAAGTGGACAGTACCCAACCCCAAGTAGGAAGAAGAAATACCAAGTGCAGTAAAAGAAACCAAAATCCTTAAAGTCCTAAAGTACTCAAGGTCATGTACGGAGAAAACATTTAAGTATTAAGAGTGAGAGGCCACTTCAGGCAGACCTTGGGTGCAAATCATATCTACCAGCCTAGAATTTATACTCCAGCCTTCTTCCCAAAGTTGGGGTAGTTTACAAAATTGGTTGTGTGAATTATTACATGTTTTCTCAGTTATTTCCCCAGGGAAACATGCCAAAGGCGAACCCATCATTTCCGCTGATTTAGTGTTTGATGCCAGAGAATTTATAATTGATATGACAACCATAATGAATAGTGATCCCCAGGCTGGCCGAGCCTGGCTGACAGTGTGGTGGTCCATTCTGGGTTCGCCAGACTCGTTCTGATAAATTCGGAGGTTATTCCTGAACTTCTCACTTCCAACTTTCTGAATAGTAGAAATTAGAAATGCTTTACAAAATAGAAAATATTTTACTATATAAATGTTGTTTAGCCCTGATTTTTTTTTTTAACATAGTTTTTTATTACCAGGTAGAGCGGGGTGGGTCTCTTTTTTCTTGGCTCGATTCTCAAAAGAGCACAGGGTAACTCAGAGTTCAGTGAGACATTTATCTCAAGGCACAAAGAAATTTATGGGTTCTAGATAGAAATATAAATGTCTGCTTAAAATAAAAAAATACTGGAATTTTCATCCTTGGCAAAGTCGAATAACTGAAGGATTAAGGCTGCTACATGTTTGCCCTATAAATCTATCATTATCCCATGTGACACAGTGCTTCAGGTATGTCAGATCCCAACTCGCTCTGAATGGGTAGTTAAACATTCCTTTTACTCACAATACATATTTCCCGATAAGGAAACATCTCTTTGGCTAACCAGCACAGTCCTCAAGAGCAAATCTCACAATTTTATAGACCCTTGAAGGCAAATGCTGGGGCTGGGGGTGAAGGGATTAGAAATTGGAACCATCAAGATCATGAGAAAAAATGACCAGGTGACAGAAAACAATTACAAAAATATGGTACTTAGAAGACAAGTAAATATGGGCGATCTGGCTCTACACGTCTAGAATGGAAGCTGCATGAGGGCAGCTTGTATTTCAGGGGCACAAGGGAACCAGCCAGTGAGTGCTGGCTGAGCAGATGCATGAACACATGAATGCCCGCCTCCACAGAGAGCGCCTGACTCGGGAGAAGCTGCGGGTGCTAACACGCATTTGAAAAACAGTATTTTGCTGACAACCACCGACCACATAGGGAAGAGATAAAATGAGCCTTAAAACTATGCCCAAGTTACATGCATCGAAAAACTAGTCCCAGACATTTTGCATTTGGAATCTATGCATTTCAGGTTATTACAGAAAAGATGAT
Source organism: Myotis lucifugus (assembly GCF_000147115.1). Classification (NCBI taxonomy): domain Eukaryota; kingdom Metazoa; phylum Chordata; class Mammalia; order Chiroptera; family Vespertilionidae; genus Myotis; species Myotis lucifugus. The sequence goes on along the minus strand of NW_005871086.1, from coordinate 6,017,942 downwards.
GTTGTTTAGAACCTGGTAGGAAATACAAGAGCTGTTCCTGGGAGGGCCCTACAGGTGGCTGAGGTGTGGCTGTCAGGTGGGTGGAGCTGACTGCTAAGAAGAAAAACTAAGTAGTCAGGAGCCAATAGCTGCACACAGGTGGCCCTCACTTCCTTGAAAGACAATCAATGTAGGTCAGCTTTTGTTTACAGTAGCTTTTATCTAGAAGATAAGGTTGTAAAAACATCAATCAAAATGAAGTACTACTGTTCCTGGCCATATCTCAGCTGGTTCATCTGTTTTATTTCTTCCTCCCTTTCCAAATACCTTAAGGTGTTTTAGATGAGTGAAGAGATATCAAACTATTAAAGTGAAGTGTATTTGTGTATGACACATGGATTTGCACTCGCTGAACCACAAATACCATTCCTCGGTGCTTCTATCATTCCCAGGTTCATTGCTTTAATTTTCAATAACATACACTCCACAGAACGATCCTTACGTCATTTTCAATAATGCTCCTTTAGGAAAACGAGGATCTGATGGCTTGCATGTTGGTGTACAGCTTTCAGTTTATTTACACCCTGCCTTTCCCTTGAAGAGGCACGCACAGTGAGAGAGCAAAGTGGAAATAGAAAATGGAGCTCAGGAAAAGAAGTATGCAAATTTTCTTATTTTACTGTTAAATTGAACTTTGAAGGTCAACTGTACAGTTACAGAACTTTAAGCTTAAGCCCCCAAAGATCCTGCCTGATGTTGTTTTTAAAGGCATTGCTTGGTTAATGCTGGACCTACACAATGAAGCTTCTGAGCCGGGGAATTTTCCAAGTGGTAAGGGGAGCTCTGCTGAGGGAGTGAAGAGGCACCTGGGCCCACTGGCAGTGAAGGGGGCAGAGGACAGCGACCACCACGAGCAGACAGAGTTCAGCTGGTGGTCACCTGGAAACAGACTTTAAGACCAGACAGGGCCAGCTGGTCACCCCAGGCTAGATTTGGGTTGTGCTGCGGGTCCATGTAGTGGAAAATATCTGTCATCTTCAGGTTTGAGTCATTCTTCAGTCCTGGGCTTTGTGAGTCATTCTTCTGTTTGATCCTCTTCTAACTACCCGTAGAGGAAGGCATTCTAGTGAGAGGGATGCCCTGCAGTTAACCCACTTCAGACTTGAGTCTCCTAGATTCAAGGACTACTTGACTGAGTACTCCCCCGGTCACCTGCCTAGCACCGTCCCAGCCTTTGGAGCTGGTAGAAGACACAGACACTTTGATTACGATTTCTCCCAGGAAAGTCACACCACAACCTACCAGCACAGCCATCATCGTAACAGCAGCTAGCACTTTCATTACATGCCAGCTACTCTTCCGAGCTCTTTATCTGCATTATTTCATTTAAACAAAAGCCCCACAAGTAGCTAATATTAGCACTTTATTTAAATATGAGAAAATGATTATAAAGCTGCACTGATCTGATCATAATGATGACAATGAAGAGAAAGAACACTGAGGGCTCACCGCGTGCCCAGCACTGTGCTAAGCCCTTCGTACACGTTACTTCATTTAATACACGCAATGGACCTGTGGCATAGGAGGTGCTCCTGGTGCCCTTTCTTTTTCCTTTTTTAAAAAATATTTTTATTGATTTCAGAGAGGAAGGGAGAGGGAGAGAGAGAGAGAAACATCAATGATGAGAGAGAATCATTGATCGGCTGTCTCCTGCAAGCCCCCTCTGGGGATCGAGCCTGCAACCTGGGCATGTGCCCTTGACCAGAATAGAATCTGGGGCCCTTCAGTCTGCAGGCTGATGCTCTATCCACTGAGCAAAACTGGCTGGGGCCTGGTGCCCTTTCACAAATAAGGAAACAGAGATCTGGAGGGGGGAAAGCAGCTTGCCCTCGCAAGAAGGAAACGCTTAAGAGTAGCCGATGCCAACCCGTGGCCTCCGTATGTGGAGGTCCCTCTCTGAGCAGCCCGGCCACACTGCCGTGTGTGCTCTGGATGCCTCCAAAAACTTCTTCAACCCTTGAAACATCACTCCCACAGCCCTTCCCATCCCAATCTCAAGGTAAGGTTCCTGTATGTCCAGTTTCAGTGCAAGTGCTTAATTTACTAAAGGACTCCTCGGTGCTGGGCAAGTGATTCCCCTTCTAGACAACAGTGGAGGCTGGAAGACATTGTCTTCAACGTACCTTCTATTTTTCACTGTCTTAGCTCTCCATCTATGAAGCAGGCATGATAGTACCTGTATACTGGAGTTCGAGGTGAATTTGAGAATAAGCGAGCATAATTTGTATCTATTGTTGCCCCATTACAAAAATTCTGCCCAGCAGTGGAATCTAATAAGAAACCTCCCCTTCCCCCCACATCCCCAACACATGCACAGGGAGATCTACTAGTATGTTCAGAGGTCTGGAAATAAACCCACCAGAGAAAATAAAAACTGGACCAGGTAAGTACTCATCAAGGCAGTACTTCACCCGGATTTACCCGGGGGGAGATGACGAAAGGAGGGGCAGGAAGCAGGACTGAGCTGGAGTGAAAACGCCTCCTACATGGATAACTGGACTAGATGCTCCCTGCGCCGGAGGGGGACCGGTCATTGCACTGTCACTCCGTCTTTCAGAAGAAAAGCTCATCAGCTTCATGAGAGCAGGAGACGTTCTCCTTCAAGAGACTTGACAGAAAACCCTGCTGATGTCAGTGATCTAAAATGTCTTTAAATATACATTCCGGTGTTTAATGGCACGACACCGCGGGGCCTGTCTCCACATCCGGGCCCCGGTGACATGATGAGGAAGGGCTGCACCCACACGTTTCGGGGCAGGGTCTAGAGATTTCATTGTACCATCCATCCCAAACACACATCCTGCTAGACAGGAGCGTCTGAAAAGTCTCACCAAGTTTCACAGGTCTGTCATAAGTCATTTTAGTTTTTAACAGAAGAGAGAACGTAGAAGGAACCTTGAGGATTTTAACCTAATATTTAAAGACTCTGGAAAGAAGATAAAGGCAGCTTCTGGCTTGGAAGCAGTGCTGGCTGCTGTGGACACGGCCTGACAGGGAGAACCCAGGAGACTGGGGCTGGCCTGGCAGGCGGGCTCACGATGGGTAACCTTAGGAAGCCAGGCGGCCCGCCCCGATTTCTAAAGGTGGCCAACTCTTTGTCTTCCTGGGGCTAACGAAGAGGCTTTATTAGACAATTGCCGGAAAGGAACAGGAGCCTGAGGACAGAAACACTTTATTTTTAAAGTTATAGATGAAGGGTGCTGAGTGTGAAAACCATGGGGCTGGCTTCAAGGGACAGGACGGCTTCAGTCACCTCTGGCTCTGTTCTCCAGCTGAGGGGCAGAGGCTTCAGTCTTAAAACACTTCACAAATTGCACAGTAATACATCTGACCCTCAAAAACGCATTGTTTCCACTTGACAGATGAGGGAACTGAGGCTGTGAGAGGTCAAGTGGCTTCGTTAAGATCAGATGGAGCAACTGGCAGAGCCGGCTTCCCACATCCCTGGGTGGTGCTCTTGTCCACTATGAAGCCAGTGCCTCTCCTAAACGCAGAACAGGGAGACCAACACCTTCTGCCTTTCCTGAAAAGGATGCCGTCCTCGGGGATGCAGGGGGACAGTGAACACAGTCTCTGTCCCCCCCCCCCCTTCCCCCCGGGGCGCTCAGTAGTGAGGCGGACAAGCAGGTTAGAAGGCAGTGTTAAGGGGATGGCCCAGAGAAGGTCAGGAAAGGCCCAGCGCAGAGGTGAGGTGACCTAGGAGTGAGTCCTGAGGTCAAGGTTCTCTGAGAGGGTAGGGCAGGGAGGTGCTTCAGGTGGAGGGAGGGGCACACAGACAGAGCCATGGGAAAAAGCCTGGGGGTCAGATAAAAGGATGGTGGGCATGGCAGGTGATCTCGCTGGGAAGGAGCGGTGGGAGGAGGGCCGGGGATGCTGAGTGGGGAGTCCACTCCTGCGGATCCCCTGTGGAGTGCACGCCAGTCCTTGGCCCCAGGGTGATCCTCCTTCCTGAAACCCAAACACCCCAGGCTGTGTTTCTCTGTGGAATCTGTCAGCCAAATATTTACTTTGTGCAGGGCCAAAGTCTACTACAGCGCACTTATTTGGGGATAAACACATTAAACAAGAGTATACATTAAAACAAATCCTCCCCCCTCACCATTTCCACTCCATACAGAAAAAAGACTGCCATTCAAAAAAAACCAAAAAACCCCAAAACACACACACAAAAAATCACCCTGAAAACTATACTGAAGGCTCAGCTTTCCAGAGCTGTTGGGACAGAGTCCATGTAGATAAACAGCCACAGCCCAGCTCCACGGGGTTCCTCCAATTTGTATTCTTTGAGAAGTCTGCGGGCAGGAGGTGACTGGCTGACAGTTTCCTCCGTGAGTTACACAGCAACCTTATTTACCCCAACAGGAGCCATTAGTTAAATTTTATGAAGATAAGGACTTCCAGGAGTGAGTGCCCTCCTGATTGTGTTTTGATTGAAAGCAAGACAAGGGAGAGCTGCACTGAACCTGAGCTTTCACTTCACACACTGCGCCACTGCGCTCTCGGCTGGCCCCCGAGGCCCCGGGGCTGGGCGTGCGAGAGGGTGGGGGTGGGGGTGCTGGTGGTGGACTCCCCCAAGTGGAGGGGTAGTGGTGGTGAACTCCCCCAAGCTGAAAGCAACCTGTCACTGCGGGGAGGAGTTCCAGAGCTTATTTTAGAAATGTAGTGCCCCTTGTGACTGTCTTCTTTTAGAGGCATTCCTGGCTGCAAACCGCCTCATCCTGGGTGACATGAGACACGCTACCGAATGAGGTTAGATGGAGGTCCCCGCAGTCAGAGAGCTGGTCCACCCATGTTGCCATTAGCTAATTAACAGGTGTTTATTTTTAGGGCTTGAACTAACAGGCCATGCGAAGGCCACTGCAAGATGATATTTGAAGTAATCTGTGGGTGCCTCATGCTTGCAAAAGACCTTACTTTTTGTGCAGCTGTTGATGTAACTGAAGTCCTTGTCAGACTAGTAAAATGTAATGTCAAAGACAGAGAAAACCCTATCCCACCCCATTATGAAAAGGGCCATTACAAAAATAGATCCATTATCACTATGTAAAGAATTATTTGTTGAAGAAAATGGCAAGAAAAATATGAGCAATTAGTTATAGCAACTGGTTGAGTCCAAACTCTCATTTGACACTAGATATTAAGTAACCAAAATTCCCAATATGAGGTTCAATCCTAATATTAAACAATGACTAGGCTGCTATGTATTTTTTTAATGAGCTCTTTATGACTCTGCAGATATATGCTATTAGAAAAGCTAACTGTAAGTAAATTGATGGAATGTATTTTGATTTATGAGATTTATGATTCAAAAGAATTCAGAAGCAAAATGGCAAAATGAACTGGCCTCTCACTGTCAAATTCTAAATTTAAAAGATGTTACAATTAAGGAAAAAAAGATATTACGATTGCATTTTTATTTGTATTTATTTAATGTTTACCTTTTCCACAAATAGTATGTTTCACAAAAGCAATATCTTGTCTACTTTATCATTACCTGACTTGTAGTGGTGTGTGGCATAAGGTAGACATTAAAAAAATATTTGTTGAACATATGAATGACAGGTAGAAAAGTTATGCATAGTATCATGGCACAGGTACTTTGCTTAGGTCTGGCTTAAATCTTGAGCCTGAGGGCATACACAGGATGAATCCAATAGTTTGAAAACGGTGCTGTTTGCCTAACTAAACCATTTGCTTTTGTTCACCTGATGAGCTTTCCAATACTTCCCCAAGCCAGAGAAGCATGGGTGCTGACTGGCATGTCATAGGAAAGTTAAAGTTACTGTTTTTCACACCCTCATATTTGTTTCTCTCGGGAAGTTTGCTGGAATATATATATTCCTCACTAAAGAATATGCTTGTTTATTGATTTTAGAGAGAGAGTAAGGAAGAGAGAGAAAGAGAGAGAGAGAAAGAGAGACATCAATGTGAGAAACATCCATCAGTTTCCTCCCATAAGAGCCTGGACCGGGGATCGAACCCACAAACTTTTGGTGCCTGAGATGATGTCCCAACTAACTGAGCCACTCAGCCAGGGCTGCTAGAATATTTCAACAGGAAAATGGACCTGGGATTCTCCCTTTCAGAGAAGATTTGCCGTCTCAGCCTTCGTGGCATGTAATATTACAACCCTGGCACTCCTTCCTTACCTTTAGGTTAAAACAAATGCACTTCTAGCCAAACTACGAACGGTAACAATTCTGGGAAAGATGTATTTAACCGTTTGAGTCCCAGGGGGTATTGAAAAAACACTGTCGAAGAATCCCAAACAGCGCAACCGCACTTTCTCTAAATGAGTACGAAAAGACCCAAACAGCGTGATAGCGCTTGTTTTATTTTATGTCGAGAAATACCAAGCAGCGCGATTGCGCTGCTTGGGACTCAAACGGATATTAATTAAAAGGAGCTGTGTGATGTACTTGCGTCAGTAAATCTGAGCGCGCGACTTCGACAATCGGTAACGCACCATCAGCTGTCCACAATGTTCGAAATGTGCTGGGTTTTCTCGACATAAAATCTCAGCAGCGCGATCGCGCTGCTTGGGACTCAAAAGGGTTAATTTAGCACCGGGAAAGACTGCTGGCCACAGGTCTGATCCCCTGCCACGGTCTGTGCTGGAGGCAGGAGAGCAAGGTGCTGTGTTATTAGACTTCACATAAAGACATGGAGATCTCAAGAGACCAAAAGTTCAGTCTGTAGAGTTGTTACATCCACAACCAAATAAACTAGGCTCCTAACGGGGATACATATGGCAATTTACCACCACGATTCCATAGGGAAGCAGCCCTGTGCCTTCTGTCTGTTTTCATGATAGAGCCAGCACAAATCAGTCACGCAGAGCTCCGGACACATTGATAATGGCCTTTAGGCTTCTTTTTGGACCAAGTATTGGTTTTACAGAAATGGACTATGGTTACCATTTGAAAAGAATTATTTTGTCTCACCCAACGTTACACACTGGTTCTAGGCTGGTCTGTCTTGGTAGCACTAACAGTCCCCATGGCATATTCTGAAGACTCTTAACTAAAATGCCTTCCAATGGTTCGATGCTGCTCCCAAGTTCTCCAGCACAAGGTCAGACACTTTGGAAGAAGATGGAAATAAAAACTTTCACGAGGAAGAAGGATATTACATGTGGGGCATAATTTTAAGAGGAAGCCTTTTAGACTCATAGAGTGATACTCAGACTTTGTCCTATTTAAATAAATAAGGGGCTTGTTCTCTTATTGAATCTCACTTATGTTAGGACTAATGCCATTCATTTAGGAAGTATAAAATGTATAAAATGTTTGTAATATTACAACAAAAAATGTTCTCATTTTGTATCTTCCATTTTGCTTAGATTCACTACTTATAAACTTTATAAAAATATACTATTAGAGACAGAAAGGTCACAGAAGATTTAGGCTACATATTTTTCAATGCCTTCTTCTGTAATCAAAGTGCGTTGCATAATTTGACTTAATTTTATTTATACTATTTCTATATTTATGTCTTCTAAAAAATTAACATAATTAACTTAAAAAATGGTTTGCAATTTTGGAACTCCTCAATTTGTGTGTGTGACGGATCGGTTTCTTTGGGCAACTGTACATCAATTATCCAAAATTAAATCACAGAAATTATCCAAGGCCTTGAGACACTGAGGATAAAAAAAGGGTGGGGAACCTCTTTTCTGCCAAGGGCCACTTGGATATTTATAACATCATTCACAGGCCATACAAAATTATCAACTTAAAAATTAGGTGGCTATATTTGGTCAAACATATAATTAACTCTCCCCTAATGCCTTGGCAAGGCCAGACCAAATGATTTCCTGGGCCTTATATGGCCTGAGGGCTGGACGCTCCCCACTCCTGGTCTAGAGGATACTTCTACAACTTCTTTCTTTAAATTTCAGGAAACATGGAAGAAGAAAAATTTTTTTATTTTATTAATCTAGGTAAGGTTGAAAGCATTAAAGGACCAAATAACTAAGCTGTAAAGACATTTCCTTTTTTTCCAGACATGAGAAAACAGTATCAATTTACATTTGTATACTGCTTTATGCTTTCTAGAAAATGCTGATATGTTAGGTAGGAGGACGAAGTATTTAGGGAAGCTAAGTGTGTCCCCAGAGACTAACAGGCAAGATACTGAAGTTAAGATCGAGTTCTGTTGACTTCTTACCCAGGAATGATGGAGTATCCCTGGAAAATACTGTTGAAAGATTTTACCCCATAGTCCCTATTACATCTATTACTCTTCCAGTTGAGTTAAAAAAAAAATGAGGACTTATATTTGGCATCTTATTTCATATAGGAAGATAAAAAAAATTCATTTTTATTCAGAGAGTATCTAAATGCTACAAATTTTATGTAAATGCAAAGCATTATTAAGATGCACTTAAGTAATAATTTTATTTTCAGACTAATTGAGATGTTACCAGCAATGTGGGCTCTTGGCTCCTGAATTCAGCAAAGAAAGATTCAGAGCCAAGAACTCTAGCACAAGAGAAAGTTTATTTAGTATGCAAGTACACTCGAAGAGAAGGTTCTAGTGGGCTGCTCAGAGAGCTGCCCTGGCCTTTTAGAAAGAAAGTCACAGAGGTAGGAGAAGTGAGCCAGCTGGGCTGCGTGGACTCAGGAAACAAGTTACAGAGGCAAAAGGAGGGTCCTTGGAGAGGTTCAGGGGGAGGTTAACCTGGGACAAACTGCCAGTGCCCCCTGCTCCCCTGGTTGTAAGTCTTGTGGTGACCCCTAGAGCTTAGGAGGAAGAAAGCAAAGATGCATGCTGGAAGAAGGTACAGGCGTGCTCTAGAGAAAGAATGTGCATTGGGTCCTTTATCTTAAGGGTTTTTAAGTTTTCTAAAGACAGGTATTTTAGGAGAAGTCCCATGGAACGATCTCAATAGAAAATTCATCAGCATTCCAGGTGTGTCCTTTAATATGCTGCTTTATCAAAATGAGTGTCAAAATCATGGTCTCTACTGACTGGTCAGCAGTAGGGTAGGGGTTCATTGGTCATTGCATCTGGTCCTGATGTCAGCTATGGTGACACTTTATCTGGTTTTGCTGCTTTTCTGAGCTTGGAGCTGAAATACAACTGAGCCTAGATATTATCTCTAGTTTGACCAAAACTCTCTTTCTGTGGTCAACAGACCAGAGGCTTTGTTCCTAAGGTTATTTGATGCTGATCAGAACTTCAATGTCCCGAGGGCTTAATACTTAAGGGTATGGTCATGCAGGGAGAAGGAGGCAGGTGAGTCAGGGTGTGGATGAGGCCAGTTGGAATCAGCCATCTGTCTCAGTCTCCCCATTCTACTAGCCAATGAATTTTCCTGGCTTCTTACTATCCTGCCTCAGAGGTATTTTACATTTGATGCCATCACCTCTGACAAGCTACTTCTCACTCTGTATCCACAGACAAATCTTTAAATTCCATAAAATAAGATTTCTGCCAGGAATTCTAAAACTTCCAAAGGTAACATTATATTTTTATCTGTCAGGATGTACTAACTACAGTATTAAGATTTTAAAAAAATCATACCAGAGTTCAAATTACTTATATTTTTAAAAATACGATTATCATTATATATATTTTAAATGTGAAGCAATATTTTTTTTTCAGGCAAGTGGAAAGTATATTGGCCTTGATCCAATTTTACAACTGTAAGTTACATAATTCCTATAAAAAAAGTAACTCTCCTTATTTAGAGAACTATTAAATATGTTACACATGTTACCTGATTTTGGCCTTTTGCTATGATTCCTATAGCTATACTTTAGAAATGAAACATTTTTTAAAAAGGACCTGTAACATTTTTAAAACAAACAGAAATCAATCTTTAAGTGACAGAACTGACTAAAGCTATAGTACAATTAAAATCTCCCAATAGTGCTATGATAGGAACATATCAATGGAGTTAATATTAGTTAAGCAAATAGATTTTGGGAGTTAAGTATATTCACTATAATCCTAACATAGTTCTGGATACAGTTTCACGTGGGTGGGGAAAATCACACATATTCAGTGTCATGAAATCAGCAGGGGGCTTCAAAAATGGAACTCCAGCCTATTTCTAGAAGAGTCCCCATGGTACAATAACTATGTTTATGGGACTGAAGGAAAAAAAGCAGAAGGAAAGAGCAATATCCAGCACATGAAGACATTGAGAAAGGGGGATTTACTTACCAAAAAGCAAAGGGAAAGAGATGAGCCTGAACAACTCAAACATTGAAGCATTATTTAAGATGAGATCCAACTAATGGCCAATAACAAAGAGTCTGAAAGACTAGAGATCTTCCCACAGAATCGGTGATAATCCTTTAGTGCTGCAGAGCAAATATGAGGGCACCAGGAACATTTTGAGCAGATTCTTAAGTAATAAGGGCACAGAGGCCAGTGTCTGACGCACGATATACTATACCAGAAGTTGAACGTGAAGCTTTTCACAACTGCTGTTAGCTAGTACTCTGACTTTTTCCCTCTGAAATAAGTGACTTAATGGCCTCGATGTCCACACTCAACATCACCACCTTCGGCCTCCTCTGCTCCTTCCTTCTCCACTGGCTGTCCCAGCCACCACCTCCAGCCCTCTACCCTTCACCGAGCCCCCTGCTAAGCACCAGGCATGTTGCGTACTTTATCACAAATCTTTATGAGAACTCTGTGAGAGTTATTTTTAATCCACAGATTCCAGAAAATTCCAACTTACATTTCCCAAGTGTTCACCTGGATCAGGGCTCCGAGGCTCCAGCTCTGTGAGGCTCCTAAGTCCACACCTTGTTTAAACGAGTGGCTCTGGTTTCATCGGGCAACAACTTTACAATAATGAACACTTTGGGTTTTACTAAGCGAAAGAGGTTGCTGCCCACTAATTGGGAGAAAGGTACCAATCGGGCATTCCCATTTGGACAAAAGGGCTTCAATATTGGACCCCTCGCAAATCCGAGTTGAATCTTAGACTTTTAGGGGAGAGTTAGGTAACATACACGAGGACTTGCAAAAAAGCAAAACAAAACAAAACACCCCAAAACTTTTAAACAGCATTTGAAAAAAAAAAAGGCTCCCCCAATCCCACCATATGTTTTTACACAAATCTGCATGCTCCAATTAATTTGCCGAACTGCTGGTGTGCAGCTGGGCTGCCTTACTCATCTCTGTAAGTACAATGTACAATTTGTGGTCTGATCTCAAGCAAGAAAAGTGCACCTAATTTTGGCTCGCCCCGTACTTAAACCTATTTTAGAAAATTAGAATTTAACCATAGCTTTACACAGCCTTAGAAAGAAAAACTGTGTGCAGCTGCTGACAGGTCATTGATGTTGTAATACTGAGTACCCGAGGAGAGATTTTATAGTATTATCCCAAATGAATGGCATAAAAGAGGCTTGGATTTTAAAAATTCATCTCCACTTGTCAAACATTATTAGGAAAGGAGGGAAAAATGGAGGTTTCTGGAGCTGATCTGACACAGCGGCATGTTTTTCCAGTCCACCATGTCTGGCTGGCGGAACTCTTGTCCTCTCTAGCGTAATAAACAACTGTTTAGTACAATGCTATGTTTGGAAGAAGGCAAGTTTTCTTTCTTTTTTTTTCTTTTTTCTTCTTTTTCTTTTTAAGCTCTTGGCTCAAGAGAACAGTCTTATGGGAAATGGCTATTGTGTTTACTGTTTTTTGATGACGAAATGTCATCTGCCTAAAATACTTCTGTAATAAATTATTCCAGTCAATAAAGCCATCCATAGTTTGGTCGGTTTATAAGTGCAATTTGCATTATAATGCATTGGGAAACCCCAGAGGAAAAAGTCCTGTATACATTAGTTCATATCAACACACAGGTGAACGTGCTTGCTTGTGCGTTCGCTCTTTTTCTCTCTTCCAGCATAAAAGAATTGTTTGCAACTTAAAATGTCATAAAAATTCTAAGTCTGAAAATGCCATTGCCATTTCACAGCTTCGTACAGAATCTTTTTACAGCAAACCCAAACTGATGAATTATTAGTTAATTTAGAGAGTGATGACTGACTAGGAGTGAATTAGCGATATTACAATGTGGTCCGTTTTCTTGTAAAGTGTCAACAGCTGCTACACATCATCACATCGCTGCTGATCTAAAGGAAAACTCCATCCACACACTTTTGGGAGCAAGTTCCTCATCCTTGTAGTTTGTTTTAGCCATATCAGTGACTTAAAGAAAAAATCCTTACCTGAGGATATGGTTTTCATTGATTCTAGAGAAAGAGGAAGGGGGAAAGGAGAGAGAGAGAGGGAGGGAGAGAGAGGGAGGGAGGGAGAGAGAGAGAGAGAGAGAGAGAGAGAGAGAGAGAGAGAGAACCATGGATCAATTACCTTCTATGTGCTCATTCAACCTGCGACCCTTCGGTGCTCAGGGTGACAGTCTGAGCAACTGAACCACAGGTGCCAGGGCACTATGCCACTGACTTTTTACATTAGTGTTTATCATTATACATATTTGGTTTACATATAATGATGGGATGAGAATTACTTTTATTTTGGCAGTTTTTTCCATGTCCCTTAAGATAACCGGGGACACCCTCAAAAGACCAGGGCTGGGAACTCTTGGTCTTGTGAAAGAATACAGGCTCCTGTTTCTTAATTAGTCTCATTATAATCCATGAGTATTTTGGGGAGGCAATCCCTGTTGAAGGAAAAACCAGGCATACCAGCCAATACGCTGCTAAAGTAAACTGAAAATATTTTCCTCTAGGGAGAAAACCTTCTGAGGAAACAAGAAGCTATTCTTCTGAGGAGGAATGCCTCCAGATGCTGGTTAGATCATGGATGGTGTTGAGTGTGCTGCCTCCCTCACCTGGTGAAATGCTGCGGGGCCACACCTGTATTTGTCTGCCAATCCCTCCAGTGCCTGAGATCTTTGTGAGGAGAGGGTCCGGATCTGTGTCCCTGTGTTCCTAAGGTCTAGCACAGGGCCTAGCCAACAGTTTGGTGCCCCGTGTTTGCTAGGATGGAGAATGAAGATGCAAAAGAGTAACAGAGCTGAATAAAGACCAGTGAGCGTCTGATAATTTAGTTCTGTCCACTAGGCAGTTCCCAACCTCACAGAGGCACCAGGACTCCTGGCCTCCGCACTTTACTCTTGAATGTGCACTCCAGCTTCTATCTGAACTTTTATAGGGCTGAAATGAGTTTTGTGCTAAATGTCTTGTCAATGTTTTATTTATTTCCAATCAAGTGAGATCATGCTTCAGCAGTTTGAAGTGAAATAGGTTTAAGATGCACAATAGGTACATATTGTTCTTTGGATGTGCACACATGAACTAATGGTTTATTCAATACAGTAGGTAAAACATTTGGAAAAGAATCTAAAGTCCTGGACTCTAATCCTGACCTTGACTAATTGGCTGTGTGACCTTGAGTAAGTTTCAGAGACTTTCTGGACTCTTTTTCTCATCTGACAATGAGAAGGTTGTACCAGATGATCTCTAAGGTCCCCCTTGGCCCTAATATTTTTAAAAATTCTATCACTATTCTTATTTCCATATGCAAAAGTGAGTCCTAGAATGTGATGTCTAAACAACAAAAAAGGAGTCTAAAAAAAAAATGGTGTTTCTGCCACTCAAAAGGAGCTATGTGAACTCCTTGTTGTAGCATATACTCAAACCCAGTGGAATAAACCCGCCAAATTTCCTAGGGCAGTGGTCGGCAAACTGCGGCTCTCGAGCCACATGCGGCTCTTTGGCCCCTTGAGTGTGGCTCTTCCACAAAATACCACGTGCAGGCGCGCATGTACAGTGCGATTGAAACTTCGTGGCCCATGCGCAGAAGTCAGTATTTTGTGGAAGAGCCACACTCAAAGGGCCAAAGAGCCGCATGTGGCTCGTGAGCTGCAGTTTGCCGACCACTATCTAGGGTATTCCTTCTTGTTCCCACCTAAAATGCTACAAATAAATATGAGGAAATGGTTGATTTACCTTGTAATTACTTAACAATCTTTACTATCCAGCTAAATCTCGAGGTGTATGCTCATTGGGTAGCACTGGGTTTCAGGGAATCTTTGATTCTTCTGAAACTATATGCAAAATTTTGCCTAAGTGCAAAGTTATAAACAGAGAAAGCTCACAGCTTTAATGAATATTTAATTCAAAATTTTAGGAAGCTCAGCCTAAATTATGTCCTGATATCATTAATTGCCCTTAAACATCTTGGCGTCAGGCCTAGGTTGGATTCCTAGCTCAGGCACTTACTAGTTCTCTGACTTTGAGCAGACCTCAGTTCTCTTATGAGTAAACCGGAAATAACAGCATCTGCTCTAAGGATGGCCATAAGGATTAATAAAACATGTCCATAGAATTAATGCACATAATACCACTGGTCTAGGATCCATCTCATAACACATGCCTAATAAGCAACAAAAACATTTTACATTTTGTTTTAGCAAATGGGGTTACTCATTACTCTTTCATTTATCTAAGTCTTTAAGGTTCACTGTTGATAATCAAATCAACTCATTAGTGGGGAGTTTTCCTTTTTAAAAGCTGCAGATTAAATAAAAGAGAATAGCTGCAGCTAGAAGGCAGGGGTGAGGTACGGGTCTAAATATGATAGCTTGTAAGGAATTCATCTGTAATAGGACTTCAATTATACTAGTTAATACAATTCTATTACAAGTGATTGCAACCACTGGTTAAACCAACAGTTTAAAACACAGCTGAAATGTTTTACAGTTTTCGTTTACACATGTCTCATTTCAGGAAGGTTTCTCCACTCATCTTGGTTAGCTAATGAGATTTTCTGATCCAAGCATTTGTTGGCAGGAAGTTACTGAAACTTAACAAGAGGGCTGAATGAGATGGCTTTAGAGGTCCCATCTAGTTCTATGAGTCTCTTTTCCGGAATGAAGAAAAGGAAAAGCCCATCTAAACGACACTAAAAGCTACTTAAATATCCGACAGTCTCCGGTCTCAAATTGGTACACGGTGCTCCCGTGTCTCCACCCACCATGTGATGGGGTGCTTAAATGTACGGGGAATCCAGACTTGCTCTCCATTCAGGGTCATACTTCAGCACAAAAGACGGAGAATTCTGGATCAAAGACAGAAAACTTGTTTGCACGTGGAAAGGGGAGAGAAGGGAGAGCTGCTGGTACTCGGTTTAGAGTGACCACACATAAAACAGGACCTGCTCCCACGTGCCACCCAGGAAGGCGGCCTCTCTCTCCCTGGACCACGTACAGAAGATTAAATTCACGTTATCTGATGGAGCAGCTTGGTTGGTGGTTTCTGAAACTGACATAGCTTCCTTGCCCCAAAACTCCTTTGGGAAAGGGACTGTAATTTTGCAGTCTGCTGAGTCCAGAGAGGTCTGGTAACCCAGCCAGCTGGTAAGGGCAGATGCTAAAATTTGAACTTAGTCCCACAAAATCCAGAATTACTGGTTCTTCATTGCACTAGTGACTCTCTCCCAAAACCAATGGCGGTTCCCAGGGACGTGTATGAAAGTCAGCTGGGGGGCCAGGTACAATGCAGATTCCTAGGCCTCAGACCAGAGTCTGATTTAGATCTGGAGGAGGTTCTGGATCTACTAGTATATTTTATTTTATTTATTTATTTTTAAATATATTTTATTGATTTTTTACAGAGAGGAAGGGAGAGGGAAAGAGAGTTAGAAACATCGATGAGAGAGAAACATCGATCAGCTGCCTCCTGCACACCTCCTACTGGGGATGTGCCCGCAACCAAGGTACATGCCCCTGACCGGAATCGAACCTGGGACCCTTGAGTCTGCAGGCCGACGCTCTATCCACTGAGCCAAACTGGTTAGGGCCACTAGTATATTTTAAACAAGTGCCTCCACTCATTCTGATGTGTGGCCAGGTTTGGGAACCAAGGAGCTCTCCTTTTGGCCTCAATCTCCAGAAAAGGCAGGGAGTGCGATCTGAACCCTGACATCTGAACCCTGAAGAAAGTAACTGGGCTTACGTGGGTTGTGAGATGGCCTTTGATGAAGAGATCTGGCATGTTTTTGGGAGAAAAAGCAAATACTTCAGGTAGAGCAGGGGGGGCAGTGGAAGAGGAGTCGGGCTGGGGCTGCATCTAAAGGTCAGGCAGCGAATAGGTTCCTCTGTTTGGGGGACTCTGGTCAGTCGGTGGTGCTTTCCCTGAAGCCCTGTGCTGAGCAGGGTTTGACGCAGGCAGGGGTGGCATCCGGCCACATGGAGGACATGCCAAATTTAAATGCAGAACTTTATTTTAAAATGACAACATATGGTGTATTTTATAGTCCATCAAGATTGGCTTTGTTTAAATGAATAGAAGATAAAAATAAGATGAATAGTAAAATTTAATTATCTCCCTCAAATTTTACTTGGCCCCTACAACTCTGTTTTTAATTATAGCTTCATGACTCTTACCTGAATTCCTCAAGTGCAAATACTTTCTTTTAAAATATATTTTCATCATGTCTTTAGTGCAATGCAGAAAAGGAATCTTAAATATTTATTTCGGCATTTTATATTTTTATTGGTTTTGTAAACCACTGAAACTGGAGATTGTACTTAAAGTGAGTTGATTCCATCTGCAGTAAATCAACTGGAGGACGGACTACAGTGTACACCAATTACAAAGGGAATCACTACAGCTAAAAATATAACTTCCTCCCCTCCCACCCCTACAACCTGCCGACATCCAAACAACTACAGCACTGCGTGCTAGAGAGATGTATACTATGTTCCAAGATAAATATATACAAATTAAGCTGGAAAACCTCAAGGTGTTATTGATTACTTCTAAGAAATAGTTCACAACCACGTCTCATAGATACTGCTTTTCTGGGGTAAGTATAGGACAGGAATAAAACGACCATGGAGGAAATAAATGTGGAAAGGAGCCTTATTAAAATACTGTAGATTAAAGGCAAAACAGAAGGAAAAGTTGGTCGCTGGGAGTAAAAAGACAAAGCAACTACCAAAAGGACTTCAGACTCAATAAAACATTGCTGTGGGCACAGAGCCCCCACCCCTCTCTCGCTTCCTGACCTGCTTCCCAGGCTGTCCCATGTCTCTCTCATCCTCTCCTGACTTCCTGTGACCCCCCAATCCAGACATCTGTGGGGTCAGCAGCTTCAGAACTTCTTAACAGCAGTGGGTGAGAAGCAGGGCAGAGCTGATTGTGACCAAGCCAACAACCCGGAAAATGCACACGTAACGGGGCGCGTGTGGGGGGTTGGGGGAGGGAGAGTGGAGGAGAGGTCTTATAACCAGTCTGAGCCAGGCCTGTGGTAACAGCATTTGGGATTCAGGATCACGTCCCTCAGCATGCTGAACAATGCATTCTCTCCACAAGGGGCTGAAATATTCTAACACCAAAGCCAGTGAAGATCTAGAATAAATTACTCAGAGGCTTCCAATTCCAACGCTAACTCCCCCAGTACAATAAGCTGGGCCATCGGCCATACTTCCCCAATTACCTTAAAAACTCTTAAGACTTAGACCCCATGGCTAGAACACAGCCTGGTGCACAGTAGGTGCTCAATAAATGGTTTCGCAATGTTGACTAGAAGTCTGAATGGTTGATAGCTATGCTCTTGGTCTTGATAGCGAGAAGCTGGCAACCCTTACATATAAAATAGGTTTCTGAAAAAAATGAGGGATAAAGGGAAATGAACCATTATTTTCAGATTGATCTGAAAATGAGAAAAGAGTTGTCCAACTTAAGGTGACCAGAAATGAGAAAGTGAGTTTGATAGGTTGTGAAGGTGCAGGGGTTTATTCAGAAATGGAGAAAATTGTAAAAATAATTTAAGCACATGTATTTCTTTTTCCCCCCAGTCACTAATCTTGGGCATGATTACAAAATACTTGTATTCTAGTCACACTTAGGAGTCAGTAAATGTTACTGATTGTTCTATCAAATACATATTCAGTAAATTAAGCACCATAAAAAATGTGTCCATCAACAACAATCAAGATAATGATGATCCCTGCTGGTTTGTATTTAGTTTTCTGGTAAATATCAAATTCAGCATAACCCTACAATGATAGAACCTCATGATTAGAAGTTTGAGATCAAAATTATTAAGATAGAAAGACAGATATAGTAATCCATGCAGCAGTTTTGAAAGTCTAAGTTTATAAATGTAACAGGAAATTTAAAAATTATTTCTAAATGAAAGTCAATCAGGAAAAAACAGCCTCATGTTTCAGAAGAGGTTCAAAATGGCTCAGAGACTTAGATTTCACACAAAGTGGTTGAGGTGATTGGCAACCACTTTTAATAGAATTAAAACGAGCTCATTTTATCCTTATTTTACTCGAGGAAAGAATTGCTTCTCCTGAAGGCTCTTTGCTGCTTCTCCCCTCTTTGAACCCGAGTTCTGGGCTGGGAGTCTATATATGTCACATGAAATGAGTTTACTTAACTGAACAAGCACACTGCAGGAACAATGTGATGGCAGGAAAAGCAATCCTTTTACCAGGAAAAATAATTTTATCTTGAAGCCTACAGCAGGTAGTTACATATGACCTTGTACTAGCACAGGACAAGGTCACGGATGCCAAAGCATTGAGAAAGTCAGTTTCAAGAGGGAAGGTGCTTCTACCTTCCAGCCGCCCCCCCCCCCCAAGCCCCTGAGCCCATAAAAAGTAGACACTCAATGAGAAACTAGTGCCTGAAGGAATGAACATGCCTCGGTCCCATCACCACCCCTATTGGTCCAGGAATGTCTCCAACAGGGAGCCTGGGGCCCTGGATGCCCAGGCCTGGCCCGAAACCTGTGAGGAAGACTGCTCAGCAGTCAAAGGTATCAAAGGCTCCTCAGGAAAAGTGAACCAGAGGAACTGGAAGACTCTATCCTACACTGCAGCATCCAATCCGTCTTGTTAGAAGTTTAAGGAGAACTTTGTAGAAATTAAACAGTGCATTTTGAAGAAATAATATAATGTTTCAAAGTAATACCTAAGCCAGAAACTTAGGGAATTACAAAAATCAAATTTCTAAAAGGAATTCACTGTTCCTTCTCCCTGTGGATTTTCATGACGTGGATCTATGCATTGTCAGAATAGCTCTCATCTTCCAAATCAAATGAATGAACAAATAAATTAATTACATAGAAGCCACAGGAAAGATTAAACTCCTAAAACATGAAAGTGATGTAAAATTATAAAATAGTTTTCTATAAATGTCAACATATCATCCTTATAAATCTGAAAAAGAGAGGCAGTGCTTCCCCGGGTGCATCTTGCACGTTGTCGCAGTCGAAACCTGGTAGCAGATAAAATTAGAAAAAGCTGCGTGTTACGCTTCCTTGCTGTCGGACCAAGACTTCGGCAGAATAACATTCACCTTTTCATTTGAACATAAAGATACATCAAAACTCCCGAGTTGAAAGGTTAAGTGTACTCTCTGTTAGTTGATAAATGCTGGCCTAATCTAATCAGGGCCGTCTCGGGCCCGCCGCCCCGACCTAGGCTTCTGGTTTCCATGCGGGTGAAGATCTAACCAAGATGCAGGCTCCGGGCCGCTGACCTGCTCGGGACCTTGTCCGTGCCAGCCCGGAGCTCTGGTGAGCAGCCAGGGAACTCGTCGTTCAAATCAGGAACATGTGCACTGGGCTAATATAACACATGGCTCTGAAATTAAAACGCAACCTGATCGAGTGCTGCGGGA
Source organism: Myotis lucifugus (assembly GCF_000147115.1). NCBI lineage: Eukaryota > Metazoa > Chordata > Mammalia > Chiroptera > Vespertilionidae > Myotis > Myotis lucifugus. The sequence continues at coordinate 5,998,278 of NW_005871086.1, read as the reverse complement.
TATTTTAACAACTCGGGGAGAGATTATAGCTAGATAAAACCGGCTTTCAGGTCGCTGTGCTCATTCGCGTTTCTCCCCGTGTCTTTGGACTGGACAAATTTAATTTTATTGTATTTCTTAAGAATTTGCTAGAAAAACAAAAGCTTGGTGAGTTGTTTCACGGGTGATTGATCTTGGGGAAATGGGGAAGCTGTAAGGGTTCCCTGGGACACGTGTCACCTATTAGATAGTTAGCTTTTTCTATTTCCAACTGAGCCAAAGCAAGTTAATTAGAAAGCGGTTTGAATTACAATCTAAATACAAGGAAAAGTAATAAAAACAGAAAATGACATTTAGGTCATCAGTACTATTCCTGAGGTAATTCGGCATTGATTTTTCTTGCTCTTATGATAAAGAGCTTTACAGGTTGTCAAACTGACAGTTTCACCCCTGGTTGCTACAGTAGGAACAACTGTAGCATCAGGAGCACACCATTTAATAATGGGGAAGCATTACTTATTTTTTTGCTCTCACTTTGTTTCTCCTGGAAATCAATACTTAGGAGTGTAAGATGGCCCGAGTTACCACGTACCCGAGGAAGTCCACAAATCACACTTCTCGAAAAATTACGACTTGTAACGATTTTATCAACAAATTTCCAATCAAAGCAGGTGTCAGAGATTCAGGGGAGAGAAAAACAACTCCCAATAGTACATTAGTATCTTCTTTTTCAATAAGGAAAAATTGGGGATGATGGCAATTTTTGCAAAGAAGTCCTCCTACTCTTCAAAGTAAAACTTTACTTTTTACTAAATGAGAAGCAAAGTTCAATTTATTTTAGAATGTTTGGGTCCATGGAAGTCAATGTTTTGAATTACTTTTAAAATTTTAGTAAAGGAAAAACCCACAGTGCAAAGATTTTTCCAAATAGCTAACTTTAAACATTGAGGGAAATAAAAAAAAAATCAGAGAAGGTATAGGTTTTGTTTTAGTTATATTGATTTCCAGTTCGTAAACCCTTGGAACGTATTTGAGAAGCATTGGTGTCCCTTCACTTAAATTGAAATCCTGTGTCTCCAGTTATCTTGGGGTCTGTGATTATGCCCCCCCTCCCCCCCATACACTAGTACACTCTGATCATTTAGCTGCTGGCAGATGCCTGGGGCTGTGGGAAGGCGCCCTGCACCCAGGACCCTACGAGACCCCCCTCCCTGGCTCCCAGTGCTGCACACGAGCCATCTGCAGAACCCATTTAAGAAATATTCCAGTCCAGCCTCAGGAGGACATCCCATGCCAAACTGGGCTTCTGGTGTGCAGGAGGTGGCTCTCGGAGGTGCCAAGGCATGGAGACAGTGACGAGTGGCATAGAGAACCACTTGTCAGAGTTCAAACAACCTTCGGGCTGCAGTGAGCACCTTCGACATGCAGAATGGCTGTGCTGCTCAGAGCAGTTTGATACCAGCCCAATTGTCATACCCTCTGACCCACACAGCTTTACAAGATCAAGTCCAAACTTCCTGTCATGGCGTTTACCAGCTTGTTTAGGAGCTTGCTTCTCAGAAAAATCACTTTCTACTACTTTTCAACCAACATCCAGCCACAGAATTAGATGCAGCTCCCTGATGTGCCAGCCTCTCCAACTCCCATGCTTTCACTTTTGTTTGGCTGTATTTTTTATTTTTTTCTGGAATGACTTAATCCCTTATGTTATTTACTTATTATTTATCCATTCATTTATTTAAACCCGAGGATATGATTTTTTTAAAAAATTGATTTTACAGAAAGAGGAAGTGGGAGGGAGAGAGAAAAAGAATGATGTGAGAAACACTGATTGGCTGCCTCCTGTAGGTACCCCAACAGGGGACTGAACACACAGCCTGGGTATATGCCCTGCCTGGGGATCGAATCTGAACTATTTTGGTGTAGGGGACAATGCTCCAACCAACTGAGCCACCCGGCCAGGGCCCATCCCTTACTTTAAGGTTGAGTCTAGTGATCTCTGGGGAACCTTAGAATGACCCAGACAGTTATGTCAGGATGAGAAGCACCTACACCCCAGATCTAGAGCTGAGCCATCCAACTAGCTACATGTGGTATTGAAATCAAAATGCAGTGAAGGCTTAGTGAAGGGGTCAATGGGGGACAAATACTATACTATCCTATCTAATAATAGACAAACATGGTAATTGACCGTACCTTCGCTATGCCTCCCATTGGCTAATCAGCAAGATATGCACATTAACCGCCAACAAAGATGACGGTTAATTTGCATACGTAGGCGCAAAGCGGCAGAGCCAAGACTGAAAGCGGCTCCGGCTGGAGCAGCACAGGCTTGAAGGCGGCTCCGGCCGGAGCAGCGAAGACTGAAGGAGGCTCCGGCTGGAGTGAAGGCCTGGGTCCCGGGTGCCGGAGGAAAACTGGTGCCGGCAGCCAGGGGGAGGGAAGGCCTACTGCATGAATCTTTTCATGCAACAGGCCTCTAGTTTTTAATAATAAAGATAAATTAAAAAATAAATGTAACTAAAAACTCATTTTCTCATTTATGCTAGTCATGTCCATATTCAATAGCCACATGTGGCTGGTGGTTACTGTCTCAGCTAGTACAGATAGAATCCATTTCTATGATTGCAGAGTGTTCTGGGCAGCACTGGTCTAGAGAATAAGGGGTGTCCCATCCAGCATGGAACCAATAGCTCTAGATCCTGAACATCTTTCTGAGCCAGGGCCATTGATGAGGGTGAAGAGAAATCTCAGCTTCAGTCTGCCGGAGCCCAAGCTCACTAGGTTGCTACGGCTACCAGGGTCAGAGAAATTGAAAGGAGACTTATCAGACACCAATAGCACATCTGGGATTTGTTTGTTTGTTCAAACTCTGAAAACAGCATGAAGCATGAAGAGCTTCTAGATTCTATGTCTGCCTGAACAATAGCATATAAAATATGCATGTAATTAGAATGCAGGAGAGAACAAACTAGTACCATGATTACTATACAGCGAATATCGTTAGTTTCTCTGCAATAGTCCCTACTACATTTAGGGTTACATAGGCTTATTTTTCCTGCTTTAGAAATCAATTCACCCTTTAAAACAGTGTCTTCGAATAACTGATATCCCCTTGGAAAGCGTCCTTTGGGAATGTGGAGATGAAATGAAACAGATGTTATCAGAGACTGGTGCTCCCAAGATTTAGGGGGAAGATTGGAAGATGCCACCCTCTGAGAGTGAAACTAGAGAAATCAACACACACTGGACTCCAGTACTCTTCCAGTGGACATGTATCAGGGTCTCCCCGTGCCAGGCTGAGTGCCGGGTACAGGATGCAATAGCGGGCAAGGCTGAGTTGGTTCCTGCTGGGATAAATGTCATCGCCTGTCAGCATAATCCAAACCAAGAGATGGTTGGCAAACGGACGGCCCCCTGGGCGAGGTTATTGCCCTAGATCAGAATACATCCTCAGGGAGACCAAGCTGGAATTTAATAATGTAAAGACCTACAGGTCCACAACCCTTTACCTGAAACCCTTGAGCCAGATGGCTTTAAGAACTAAATGATCAGATTTAGTAATTTATAAATACCATATACTATGTCATACCCACAGTGGGAAAACAGAGCAATACTCTTGTAATCAAACATACTGATATTTCTGAAGCAAAACATATGGCTTTGCAAGAAGTACAATAAGTAAAGTCTTTAAACAGCCTTATATGAATTCAGGTCAAGAGTTACTGCCAAATATGTTTTGGTGCCACTTTGCTAAAAAACACAAATAAATAAACAAACAAACAAAAAACGGTTTTGAGAACCTTTTGGAATTCCAGAATTGCAGACAAGGGACTGTAGAGTCTACTTGAAATATATTGTGTTACTGGTAAGATAACTGTATATAGAGAAACTGGGAAAAGAAGTGCCAAAGAGTGCCTCCTATTTTGTCCTGGAAATAAAGTACTTCCGGTCTGTTGAGCTTCTCTCAAGAGCTGGCCAGCCTCTCCCTGGTGTGCTGGTTCTCCGCCCAGCTGGGCACCGGAAGCAGCTGGGCAATCCATGCCCAGGTCACACAATCTGAGTGTCCGAGGGTGAGACCAGATATTAGTGTGTGTCTGCACATATACATGCATTACTATTATTTTACTTTTTCACTTAGAGTATCAGATATATACAATTAGGATACAAAATGTAAAAAATTTCAGATAACCACTACTCAGAACAAGCTATAGAACACCGGGTTTCCTTTTCAATCCTTTTCACCCCAAAGTTCTCCCACCAGAGGCAGCTATGATTGTGCCTTCTGATCACCAGGGTGAGTCTCAGCTCACAGCATCTGTAATACTGGTTCTCCCAGTGGGCAGCCCACTGGCATCACCAGGAGAGTTTAACCAGCACTGGCATGACTTGCATAGTCTAGGCAGCAGCATTTTATAGCTCCCAGCTGATTCTAAAGTGCAGCTGTCTGCAAGCCACTGCTTTAGTGACTAGAATATTCTTTGGCCTATAGGCCAAATACTTAAATATAAAACCATCAAAAATAATCACAAAGAGGTTGCCTTTTGCACAGTTAAGATTACATTTCCTCTTTCTCCTTCTCTACATGTCCCCCCCCAACTTTCTCTCCCCTTACCCTCCTTCTCATTCTCCCTCTTTTTTTTCCTTCCTTCCCTCCCTCACTTCCTTCTTTATCTGTCCAAGACAACTGCTGCTATAGATATCAGAAGCAGCTTACGTCTCCTATTTTCTCCCATTATTTTCATTTTTCAGGAAGAATTTTTTTTAAAAAAAAGGATATAAAGAGAAAAGGATGAGAGAACTAGGAAAGGAAAATGGAGTAAGCTGAGTGGGGAGGAGCTGCAAAGCTTGATGGAGAAAAGATCTAGGGAAAAGCCGGGGGGATAACAGAGAACATATTCTCTTCTGCTGCAGTTTATTTCACCCTCATGCTCACCTGAAAAGGACCCAAGAGGACAAAAGGAGCTTTGAAACATTGCTGGGTGGGCACTCTGGCGTGGACAAAAAAAAATCTGACAGGTCAGTGACCCAAAGTAATTGCACAAGGTGATCTGATCATAAATTCCGAACTGGGCAGGGTATGGTGGGAAGTCACACCCAGGCCTATAACTTCTTTAGTAAAAGGTTTATCTTTGTCTTAAGCAAGCCCTGTCCATCGTCTCTGCCATCTGGGTTAACACACCTCTGAAATGTCTTTTTCAGACCCCTCTAACGCGTAACCACCTTCAAGGGAGCACAGTCTTGCTAACTATCCTGTAACCTAGTCCCTGCCTTGCTTTCTTCCAGGCTCATGGAATCTTCCTTAGTTCCCTCCTTACTTCCAAATGCATAAAAGAAACGGCAAACTGTCAATCTGGGGAGCATTTTTCTTGGTCTGTTGAGATCTTGCTTCCAGGCATATCCTCCATTTGGCTCAAACAAACTCTAAAAAACTCTAATAAAATCTACAGCTTGGATATTCTTAAGTCAACAATGGCATATGAGCTGACCACAGCTTATTTGCCCCACAGCTTCTCAGACCTCATAGTGAAGAACAACTTCCTCAGGGCTGTGTTCTCTCCATGGTGAGGGCAGGCCGGGCCATCTGGTCAACCACGGCTCTCTCTCCATTGTGGTTGAGAGCTGGGTCCCTAAGCCAGACTGCTTGCCCCTCCCCTCCACGATATAACAATGAGACCTTGAGAAGGTACTGAATTAACTGGTTGTAGCCTCACGTTTCATCATCAGTAAAATGTAGACAACAGCACCTACCTGTGATTATTACATTTGATGCACCTACCTGGCTAGGCTATGGTGCCAGGTTGTTTAATCAAATACTCATAGAGGTGTTGCCGGGAATGTATTTTGCAGATCTGATTGACATCTACAATCAGTTTACTTTAATTAAAGCAGATTGCATTCTCTAATGTGGGTGGGGCTCACCCAATCAGCTGAAGGCCTTAAGAACAGAAACTGAGGTTTCCCAGAAAAGAAGGAATTCTGCCTCGGGACTGTAACAGAAACCCTGCCGGAGTTTCTAGGCGGCTGGCCTGCTCTACAGATTTCAGGCTCAAGATTGCAGTATGAACTCTTGCCTGAGTCTGCAGCCTACCACCCTGCCCTATGGGTTTCAGAGTTGCCAGTTCCTACAATTGTGAGTCAGGCCACTAAAATACATCTCTTAATATATGCACACATATATCCTACGGGTTTTGTTTCTCTTGAGAACCCTGACTACCTGATGAGGAAATATATATATATATATATATATAATGTGCTAACGGGATATACACTCAATGTTAGCTACTATTTTTAGGGTTGTGGGGGCTTATTATGGCTTGTCCCCTCTGCCATAATCAGAAGGCTCACTCAACTGTGCACTTTGGATGTAATCTCTACCTCTCTTCCACCCTTGGGAAACTTTTCTCATAACAGGTGACAGGCCAGTTCTAATTCACTTTACCACAGACCTGGAACGTAATTAGGGCTGAAACGACAACGGGGGCAGTTAGAGGTGCATGGTGGGATTTGGGAAATTCCTTTGCTCCAGACGCCTTGGCTGCCACAGACACCTTTATTCTCTTTCTCTTCCCTCTTCGTTTTCTGCCTCCCAAACCCAGCCGAAGTCTGGGTTCTGCTTGATCTGTTTTCTGAGGGCCTGACCATCTCCATCATGGAGTCAACAGGATGGTGGCTTTAGGTCCCTGTCTCACTGACCACTGGCTAAAGTAAAAAGATTGATTTTAGAGAAACAGAGGGAGAGAAAGGGAGGGAGAGAGGACAAGAGGGAAGGTGGGGTGGGGGTGGGGGGAGAGAGAGAGATTTGTTGTACCACTTATCATTGGTTGCTTCTTGCATATGCCCTGACCAGAGGTAGAACCAGCAACCTTGGTGTATTGGAACGACACTCTAACCCACCGGTCGGCAAACCGCGGCTTGTGAGCCACATGCAGCTCTTTGGCCCCTTGAGTGTGGCTCTTCCACAAAATACCACATGCGGGCGCGCACGTACAGTGCGATTGAAACTTCATGGCCCATGCGCAGAAGTCGGTTTTTGGCCTGGGCGAGTCTATTTTGAAGAAGTGGTGTTAGAAGAAGTGGGGGTACGTTCACTGAGGTCGACCCCTCAGATTGAGGACGTTTTTAGCAAAGGCCAGCTTAGGAGTACCCTAATTAAGTTAGTAACAATGTACCTACCTATATACTTTAAGTTTAAAAAATTTGGCTCTCAAAAGAAATTTCAATTGTACTGTTGATATTTGGCTCTGTTGACTAATGACTTTGCCGACCACTGCTCTAACCAACTGAGCTCCCTGGCCAGGGGACATACATATTTTTATAGTCACTGACACAAACCCATCTGCCATGCCAGCAGGGGGAGCTGGAGAAGCGGTGGCCTAATGCACCTCTGACCAGACTTCCCAAATAAAACTTCTCCACTGTTAGTCCTCAGAGGGGCTGGAAGGGGACAGATGTATTTGGGAATAGGGACTGCAGCAGCTAAAGTCTACCTCAAAATGTCCCCCAAATTATTTGGAAAGGTCTACTGTGTGGAAGGGTCTGTGCTGGTATTGGATTATTTAGCCTAACTCCATTATTCACCAAATTAAGACAATGAAACCCAGAAACGAGGTCTGGGTAAGGCAGCAGCTAACTTAGTGCTATGACTTGGGCCAAAGGCCAGGCCTCCCTGCAGAGCCCAGTGCTCTCTCCCACCATCCTCTGGCCATGTCACAGGTTAGTAACTGACGGAGAGTAACAGGACTTGAGAATTGTCTCCTTCACCATGAAATGACGGACAATGGCAGAAGCAGCACCCTCTGGCTTCCTCCGGCTGCCCATGAAACCAATAAGGCCCTGGATGTGGGCTCCTGGTGTGGGAGGCTGCGAGGGAGGTAACAGCAGCTGGGCCCGAGCCTAGTACTGCAGTGAGTCAGATATGAGGGGTTACAAACACCCGTCTCTTTCAGGTGGTTTCCTATGAAGAAACTGGATTGTTGATTACAACTCCTCAGGCTTTCCGAAGTCCTACACGGGACCACTTACAATGAGGATGTTACTCCTGTGTGCAAGGCATATTAGAAGGCCCTTAGTTGACCAACCTCCTCTTACTAGTTGCTCCAGGATGCTTGCCTTCTGTCGGACGTACCTCTGCAGCAACACTCCTGAATCTCGGGTCACTCCCAGACTCACAGAAGGCTCAGAGAGGGCCTGGGGAGACGGTATTTCAGGAGATGTCAAAGTCTTTCTTGCTGAATTTAATGAATGTGAAGTTCTGAAGGGTGAAGGTCCAATTACTGAGTGAAACTTTCCAGGTGGCTCTGCATCGGTGACCTGAACAGGTGGCAGAATGAAGACCACCTGCTGCTCTGTTTGCACAGTGACGAATACATTTATAAACACTCAATAAACCTTTAACTGTGGCAACTCTCTTAAAATAGTTCTTTCACAGCTAGACTTCACCAGATTTGAATCACTGGGTGACTTTGCAAGGCCACGGCCATAAAAGGGGATGGTTGAACATTCTGGTGATGCTGGAACCCAATCCTCACCGACAGGACAGGCCAGAGTGCTGCTCCCTGCTATGCTCAGGTCTGACTCACTAAGCCCAATTTCACATCAAACTCCACAGGGAACAGAGAACAGACAGTGACAATCTTATCCCAAACAAACTGCTCAGCTAGAACGCATTTGGAGGGGACCTATTCCAAGATTGGGAGTGAGTTTTGAGAATCAAAAATATCAATCCATTTTCTTCCTTTTCTTAAACAAAATATTTATTTTTTATTTGTTGATTTTATTAAAAAAAATTTTTGTGTGTGTTTATTTGAGCCCAACTGTAGATGATTGCCAGGAAGCAGAATTTCAATGCATTGAGATTATGCTCCCTTATTTATTGATTTTAGAGAGAGAGAAGGGGGAGGGGTGAGATAGAGATAGAAAAACACTGATTTGTTGTTCCACTTATTTACGCATCCATTGGTTGATTCTTCTATGTGCCCTGACCGGGAATCAAACCCCGCAATCTTGGCATATCGGGATGATGCTCTAAATGAGTTACCCAGACAGGGCTCAGTCCATTTTCTGATGTTGGATAAACTAAATAGTCACATGCAAAAGAATGAAATTAGAGATTTATCTTACACCATATACAAAAATCAACTCAAAATGGATAGACTTCAATGTAAGGCCTAAAACTTTAAAACTCAGAAAAAAACAGAAGAAAAGCATCTTAACATTGGTCTGGGCAATGATTTCTTGAATATGTAACTAAAAGCAGAGGCAACAAGAGCAAAAATAGACAAGTGGGGCTACATTAAACTAAAAAGCTTCAGCACAGCAAAGGAAACATTAGCAGGATGAAGAGACAATTTATAGAATGGGAGAAAATATTTGCAAATCATATATCTTATAAGGTGTTAATGTTCAAAATATATAAGGAACTCCTATAACTCGATAGCAAAACAAAACAAAACAAAACAAACAAACAAAAACCCCCCACAAACAACCTGATTAGAAAATGGGCATAGAACTTGAATAGAAATTTTTCTGAGATATACAAATGGCCAGCCTGTATATAAAAAGAATGCTAAACATCACTAATCATCAGGAAAATGCAAATCAAAACCACAATGAGATTCCATTTCACACCTGTTAGGATGGCTATTATAAAAAACACAACAACAGATAAATATTGGCAAGGGTGTGGAAAAGTTGGAACCCTTGTACACTGTAGGTGGGTATGTAAAATGGTATAGCTGCTATGGAAAACAGCATTGAAATTCTTAAAAACATTAAAAATAGAACCACCATATGATCCAGCAATCCTGCTGCTTGGTATATATCCAAAGGAATTGAAATCAGTACCTTAAAGAAAAATTTGTACTTCCACGTTCATTGTAGCATTATTCTAAATAGCCAAGATATAGAAACAACCGAAATGTCCATCAATGGATGAATGGATAAATACTTTATAGACATACAAAGGGGTAATTATTATTCTGCCTTAAAAAGAAGGAAATTCTGTCATATGCTACAACATGGATGAACCTTTACGACACGAGGTAGGTGAAATAAATCCAAAAGGACAACGACTATATGATTTCTCTTTTATGAATTAACTAAACTAGTCAAATTCATAGAAGCAGAAAGGAGAATTGTGGTTGCCAGAGGCTGGGGGATGAGAGAAATGGAGACCTGTTGTTCAGTTATGCAAGATGAGTAAGTTCTGGAGACCTGCGGTCCAACAGACTGCCCAGAGTCAATAATACTGTATGTGCACTGGAAAACTGGTAAGAGGGAAGATCTCATGTTAAGTGTTCTTATCAGAAAACAAGCAAACAACACAAAGGGGCAGAAGGAAATATATATATATATATATATATATATATATATATATGTATTTAAAATTGATTTTTAGAGAGAGAGGGAAAGGGAGAAAGAGAAACATCGATCAGTTGCCTCCTATATGTGCCCCAACTGAAGATTGAACCCGAAATTTAGGTAGAACACTCAACCTTTTGGTATACTGGATGACACTCCAACCAACCGAGCCACAATGGACAGAGCCAGAGGAAACTTTTGGGGGTGATGGATATATAGTAATAGTTTCAAAGAGATATGCATATGTCAAAAATGATTATTTTGTATACATTAAACATATGCATTTTTTGGTATAGCAATTATCCTATATAATAAAAGCCCAGCGACCAAACGGTGGAACAACCAGAACAACCGGTCAACCAGTCGCTATTATGCGCACTGACCACCAGGGGGCAGACCCTCAGCACAGGAGCTGCCCCCTGGTGGTCAGCGTGCTACCACAGTGGGAGTGCTGCTCGGCTGATCAGGATGAGTGGCTGCTCCTGCTGCGAACCCTAGGCCTACAGGCAGGAACCCGGGCTGCTATCGGTTTCTCGGAGCTGACCACAGAGGCTGGGAGATGGGTTCGTGGCCGCGCAGGACTGAGGCCTACTCTGCCGCCTCTCAGTGCTATTGTCTCTGGGCCCAGCCCCGACCAGGTCCCCTGGAGAGGTGAGTGCTCTGGCTCCACAGAAGATGCTGGACCAGGAAGCAGCCGCTCAGAGGGCGGGTCCCCAGCCACTCAGCTGACCAGGATGAGCGGCACTCCTACAGCGGGCCAATCCCCGCAGGCCACGCCCCCCACCAGTGCATGAATCCCATGCACTGGGCTTCTAGTACCTTAATAAAGCTATTAAAAATATGTACTTCAAATCTCAAATTCAGGAAAAAAATACTACAGAATGTAAAATTAGCTATAATAATCAAGTTAAAAAAGTTAGAAGAATTCAACCATAATCTATTTAATCTCATATAGTCTCTGAAGATACAGGAGAAACCCTGTCAGCAGAGTTAAAGTCCTGAGTTCAAATTTTGGTTCTGATATTATTTTCAACACAAACCCTCTCAGTATAGATCTATCCCCTTGCCCCCTCATATCTTGTCTATTATATTGGTTAGAATCTGCTACAAGTGAAAGAAAAATCACACTAGTGGAGGCTAAGACAAGCTAGAAGTACTTTTCTCTCTTACATAAATTGAACTCAAAGTGAGACAATGCTAGGCTGGCATGGTGACTACATAGTCAGCAGGAACCCAGATTCCTCCTACCTTGCTGCTCTTCATCTTCAGCACATAATTTCCTCTCATGGCCCAAGATGGTTACCAGAGCACCGACCATCAGGCTGACATGCCTGTCAGCAGGAAGGAGGAAGTGGCAAAGGAGGGCGTACATCCCAACTTTCAGGGCACTTCTCAAAAGGTGTGCAGGATGCTTCTACTTATGTTCCACTGTCTAGAAGTTAGCTTCATGAGGACATCTTGTTGCAAGGGGACCTGGAGTTTTTATTTTGGGTAACTATATACCCAACCAAAACCTGGGATTTCTTTATTAAAGTGCGAAGAAGACAACAGTTATCAGGGGACAGATAGCTAGCGAGCAGTTTCTGTCTAAGGTGATGGGATATATTTAACCCTTTGTACGCCATAAGCGTCTATAGACGCAAGTGGCAGACCTTCCCCACACGCCATACGTGTGTATAGCCACAAACCTTGCATATCAACTCTGGTTGCCCAATTTTAAAATCAGACTTGTTAGTGACATCTCTAGGTTTGTAAAGAAAATTATGGTAACTTAAATTCGTAAATATTCCAGCACACATGGAAGAAATGGGGATGGTTTCCGTTTTGGATGCATGGCAGTTATTAATGAGGATGAATACTTCAAAGAAGGAAAAGCTTGTCTGGATGCCATGAAAGCTTGGGGCAAGGGTGGGGTGGGGAATAAGTAAACACAAAGATTCTACGCAACCTGATCAATGCGTAATTGTTACAGTGCAACACATTGCCTTTCCTTGTCTGTTCAATGCCTTTAAGAACTGAGCCCAAAGCTCTGAAGACTAGACGGTAGAAAAACAAATGCATATGTACAAGCTACCTTTGTTTACATTTGTTTATATGTTAATAGACAACTGGATAAATGGGGCTTTTGGCACCATGCAAACAGTTCTTTTAACTGAATATTAATAGAAAACACACACACACACAGAATTATCACTGATGGTACAGGAAATACAGGTGCTACAGCTTGATGCATTTATACAGAGCAGATTTCATGATGACAAATCATGACAGGAAGAAAATAAAAATGCCCATTGGGGCTCAGTCCATAACGGACTTCTGAATTGGCTTGTTGGCTTTGCTCATTGATCACGCCAGGTCTACCAACTGACAGAACAATGGACACTTCACTCTGCGTGTTCATTCTAACTGATTCCCTCCTCCACCTAACGTTTTTAGTTTTTGGAAGTCTGACAGGTTGATTTATTGAACTGCTGTTTGAACTTGTGGGTTGTTTTGGTGCCCATGCAGAGAATGGACACTGAACACTCCACATGCATAGGGCGCGCCTGTGGCCACCTGCCTCCAATCGAGGTTTACCTCCTAGAAGTCACAGATGCTGTAAGGAGTATCTAATTAGGAGAGAACCTGATTTGGGGTAAAGAAGCTCATTCTTTGCTGGAGGTTGAGTTGATCTTTACACAGAGAACACAGGCTTACAAGGTAGGGAGGAACTCCGGCACGCCTTGATGCCTCTTGCCAAGCCCCCGAAACCCAAGGGGGGAAGAAAGGAGGCTCCCTGGCCAAAGCGGGGTCGAGGGCATGGCTTTTCACCCCTATGTGGAGGTATGGTGCTGCTGATGGCAGAGAAGTGGGAATGTGGTGTTTTGACATCTTTTGGACCCCAAAGAAACTGGTCCCGTGATGCCTGGTCGAGGGGCCCTAAACTCTATCAGGTGCAAGAAGACAACCAGGCTGTTTACTATAGGGAGCCCTTCCTTTTTATGAAATCACGTGAGCGTAATCTTGAGCCTTCTCAAATGTGGCTAGCGATTAGGGCACAACTGCCTAAGCAAGAGTCGTCTACAAGTCACTCAACAAAGACTGCTGGGATAAATCAGCCAGCTTTATAAATACATCTCACAGGCCTTCACTCCTTAAAGGGACCCTGCTGACCAGACAAGATCCTGTTCCAAGTGGCCAGTGCGTGAGAGGTGCACTGCAGCATGAAGAAGCTTGCTTCAGAATCTCTTATTCAGAAAGTACCCGCTTATCAACAAAGGAAAAAGTTGTGAGTTTAAAGGAGGGAGAGTTCTGGAATGGAAGGACAAACAAGCAGCAGTGAAAGGACGGTAGCAGTTTCGAGATGCTCACCACGAGGGCAGCCGTCTTGCCAAGTGTAGATTCCAGTGGACCCTAAACTTCCAAATCCTTTGTGTCAAGAGTCTGAACATTTTTATTTCAGAGTCTAGATACTAGCTACAAAACTCAGCTTGGACCTACTAAATAGGATGCCTATGGAACAGGGGTGGGGAACATCTAGCCCGAGGGCTGAATAAGGGCCACAAAATCATTTGGTCTGGCCCTGCCAAGGCATTAGGAGTGAGTTAGTTAACGTTTGACCAACGATAGCAGGCTAACTTTTATTTGATAATTTTGTATGGCCCGTGAATGATGTTATATATGTTTCAATGGCCTTTGGCAGAAAAGGTTCCCTATCCCTGTTCTAGAATAGTCAAATCAGCACTCTTGGCTGCCCGGGAACCGAACACCGTTTATAACACCATTTCAATGCATGTGGAGCTCCATATTCATAGCTGCTATCGGAGCTAGAAAATTTATTAGTGCCCCTTATTTTCAATTGGTGGCAATCTGTATTTTATTTTCCTTTTCCAAATGAAAATATGGGCCTCTTTGCGGAACCGTAAGGAACAAAGTCTTCCATACCCACTGAGTGTCTAGCAGTAGCAGTTACTATCGTGTAACATCCCTCAGACTGTCTCCTGTAGATGAGGTAAACAGCACAGGTCCCAGGCCCCAGGAGAGGCGCAGCTGGCTGCAGGGAAGCAGCACTGGCAAGGACGGAGTGCCTTCACCCAGGCGTCACAGAGCGAGGGTGGCGCTGCCCCCGGAGCACCTCCAGTGTCTCGGGTGCAACTTCGGGGAATTTCCCTCCCTGACACCCTGACAGAGAATCCTGGAAGTGCGGTAATGAAAGCATTTCCCCCAATTTCGTCTCTTTTCTGGCTTGTGGCAGCAAAGAAGAAAGACCATATCATCTGCTGGCTGATGAAAACTTGCATCGCTGTACATTGTCACCCAGTCATTTGGAGGAAAAATGACAAATGCCCTAAAGAAAGCCCTGGAATGCTATATGGGAATCTGAGGTAAGAAAAACCAATAAGGTCTGTGACTCTATCAAGCCAGTTACTAGTGATATCGAGCCATTACATGTGGGGCAGAAACAATCCTATATAATAAAAGCCCAGTGACCGAAACGTTGGAACAAATAGAGACCAGAACGACTGCCGCCCCGATATGGGGCCCCCATCAGGGCAGGCCAGCCGCCCCCTACCTGTGCACCAGGCCTCTATCCTATATAATAAAAGGGTAATATGCAAATTGACCCTAATGGTGGAACGACCAAAATGACCGCTCAACCAGTCACTATGAGGTGTACTGACCACCTCTCGGTCCCTTTCCCCAGCTGGCAGGCTCTGATCGCCCAATGGTGAACAGGGAACCGGGGGTGGCAGGGGATGCGGGTGGCACCAGGCCAAGGCCCCCGCCCCACCAGTTGCCCCACACACAGAGGGCAACCCGCCATGGGGGCGGGGCCAGCGAGCGGGTGGAATGGCCGACCTCTTGGTTCCTCCCCCTGGCCGGCAGGCTCCGATTACCCGATGGCAAACGGGGAACTGGAGGTGGGTGCCGGGGCCGGCTGCGGGCAGCTGGGGAAGATGGCCCTGATCGTAGGCCAGGCCTAGGGACTATACCTGCATACAAATTTCATACGCCGGGCCTCTAGTCTATATAATAAAAGCCGAAGCGACTGTCAAGGTGGAACGACCAGAACTACTGGTTGCTATGAGTCGCACTGACTGCCAGTGGGCAGACACTCAATGCAGGAGCTGCCCTCTAGTGGTCAGTGTGCAGCCACAGGGGGAGTGCCACTCAGCCAGAAGCCGGGCTCACAGCTGGCGAGCTCAGCGGTGGTGGCGGGAGCCACTCCTGCCTCCATGGCAGCACTAAGGAGCAGCAAGCCGAGCCGTAAGGAGCAGGGAGCAGGTGGGCGGTAAGGAGTGAGGGGTCCTGGACTGTGAGAGGGATGTCTGCCTGCTGGCTTAGGCCCGATCCCTGGGGTGCAGGCTGGGCTGAGGGAACCCCTCCCCCAGTACACTAATTTCGTGCTCCGGGCCTCTAATCTATAATATAACAAAGCCCAGGAAAGAGGGTGGGAGACCACTAAAATAGTCTGAAATGTCCAGTGTCCTGAGAGAAGTGTGGCCTATTCTAGAGCTGGAGGGACAAGGGTCTGGGATTATAAGTGGAGACTGAAGCTACTATATCGCACAACTGTGTCATCCCAAGTATCTTAGCTCTGGTGAAGGCAGACCTTCTGCAATGGCCGAGGGCAGGGGGTCACACTGAAGAGAAGCAAGCTAAAGGAAAGCAACTGAAAACAGAGTATAAGAACTGTCTGAAACACGAAGACATCGAACGTGGACCAGGGCTGAGAGACGGGCAGAGCACACACCACTTGTGAAGGCAGTTGCTACAGTCTTTCTGTGATGCAGTTTAGTCACGTGTATCAACAACTGTCAGACTCCACAGTCCCTTTGACTTGGGAGCGCTATTACTTAGATATTACCCTAAAGAAATAGTGATGGATATGAAAAGTGATTTAATGAAGCGGTAGTGATAATAGCAACAATGACAATGAACACTTAGTGGGTGCTTATTATTTCCTTCACAGGAGAGGAAGTTGGTTCTGGATTTCGATGGAGGCCTCAGGAGAGGCTGGAGGTGGGACATGAATAAAACTTCAGAGATTCTATGTGACAGGTGAATGTATATTTTTTACAGTGCAACATACTATCTTTCTTTGCCTGTGAGATAACTTTACAAAGGAGTCACCAGCTCTGAAAGGTAGATGGTAGAAAACAAATGCCTATGTACGAGCTACTTTTGTTTACATTTGTTTATATTACCAAACAACTGGATAAATGAGTTTCTGGCATCATGGAAACAGCACTTTTTTTTAAAACATATTTTTATTGATTTCAGAGAGGAAGGGAGAGGGATAGAAAGATAGAAACATCAATGATGAGAGAGAATCATTGATCGGCTGCCTCCTGCATGCCCCCTACTGGGGATCGAGCCCACAACCCGGGCATGTGCCCTTGACTGGAATCGAACGTGGGACCCTTCAGTCCATAGGCTAATGCTCTATCCACTGAGCCAAACCAGCTAGGGCGAAACAGCACTTTTAATTGGGTATTAAAAGGAAAAATTAAAATGATCATTAAACCTCACATCAGGGTGCAGAAATATATAAGGTATCATAGCTTTATCCCTTTATAAGAGCAGATTATCCGAGACAGAACAAAACAAAAATGTTGACTGAGGCGGTTGTGCTTTCTGCATCCTAGCTCATTTCATCCTGAGGATGTTCATCACAGTGTTGTTTATGACCTCTTAAACACCCATTACGAATGAGAGGCTAAATAAATTGTGGTATTTCCATAGCATTAGGGACCAGTTACAAAGGGTGGTGTAGAACTATATTTACAGACATGAAGAGCAATATCCTCTGAGGTGAGAAACACATGAGCATGCAATGGTGTATCCAGTGTGATGCCATTTTTGTTAAAACACTAAGAGTGATCATGCGTGTGAATGGGGATAATGACGATTCTTATGTCCTTTTCTTGATCTGGAGCTTTTCGACTTTTAGAATTAAACATGTATTATTACCCCTCAAAAGCCCCCCACAATATTTCATATGGTGGGTATGTTAATAGATATAAAAACAAAAACAAAAACACTTTCTTCCACAAAAGGAAGAAGAAAATATTTAGCTGAGCACATGTTTGTGAGGAACATAAAGAATATCTCCAAAGTGGGGCTAACGGGGCACAGACGCATCCCAAATATGAAATTCAAAAAGAGCACTCCTGTCAACAGACTGTATCTGAGAAGAAAAGAACACATCTATGGGCCACAGCCTGGGCATTTTAAGCCAAATTCTCACTCTGTGCCCCTGGGAGCAGAGACAGAGGGTAGAAGGCACCCCTTTCCCCCGCCTTCTGCAGCCACATCCACAGGAGCTACTCCGCCCCGTGCCTGGGCCACTGCTGGGCCCCGCACTCGTCCCCGGGACCTGGTGTGGTGGGACGCCTATTGTGTTCTCGAGAAAGCCCTGAACACACACCGAGAACCCGCAAACAATCAAACGCCATGGAGTGGATTGCAGGCAGGTGCTGTTACTGTGCGTAAGGCGAATCCCCACCCCATCCCCTCTCACCCTCAAGCCAATGCGAAACCAAGACCATTTTATGGGTGTTTTCCCTTCATGTGTTTCCAATCCTTCTGAACTGCTGGTTAGGGCATTTAGCAACCTATTTAGTTAGACTTAAGGATATTCCTGAAACCATACGTTTTAAATTATACTGAGAAATCTATATGATATACTAAGATATTCTATTGTATAATATTTAGAAAGAAACCTTTTCCCATACAAAGGTCAAAACTTTAACACAGTGTAAATAAGTGCTTTAAATGCATATTCTCTTCTTTAGACATTAAAAAAAAATAGATTCCATTTTTGCTGGAAATGCTTTGAAATCTTCACAAGAAAAATTCTGTAAACATGAAGGCAATCTATGCCTGATGCAAAGGGTGGTGTTGTCTTTATAAGGATCTGAGGGGGAAGAAAATATGTTGCAAGTGCATAACATATCTCAACTTGCATATAAATACCCTAACCCATATATGCATGTAGATCACGTAATCAATTTTTGCATCAATTTGATCAACTCATCTTTTCTCACCTAACAAATGAGAAAACTGAGGTACAGAGAGGCCAAGTGCCTGACCCAGTTTAGAAACTTGCTTTTTTATAAAGTAGAGATTATCCGTGATAAAACAAAACCAGAAAGTCGGGACAATATCAGTGCTGAAATATCACTACACTGTTTAACACTGGCCTCTTATTACATGTTAGGGTCAGAAGCTATGGCCGCTTTGGAGGCATAGGGTCGGGGGGTGGTGGTTGGGGAGAAGAGCAGTTAAACCCTGTGCACCGGTTTTCTAGCCTGTTATGAGATCAGTCTTGTATGCTTTGATATAATCAGAGGAAAAGGCATTGCTTGTGCTATTTTAGCCTATGAATTGTAGCATAGTATTTTGCATCTGAGCAAGAGCCAATGAGGAAGGAGTTGGCGAGGGCTCAGCCCCGTGACTACTGCTCACCACTGCCATCATCATCGTCTATGCCTAGGTTTTTGTTTATTTCTTCTTTGCTGGGCCGGTGACTGCAACTCACACCATCTTTCCATTCCTGAGCCTCCCTAACTTTAACCAGCACTCCCATCAGGTGAAGCAGAGCACAGCTTTAGGTGGCAGAGCTCTGGCGGGTGGGTGAGGGGCATTGGACGGGAGCCCCACCCTGTGAGTCCCGCGCAGCCATTATGAAGTAACTGACCTGTATGAAACTGCTACCATGGTTCACAAATTTATTGTCAGGTTCCAGCCTCTAGCTGTTCTCTGATTGTTCTAAATACTTGACAAACTGAAGCCTTTTCACTTTCCGTTGAAATTGCCTCATCTGCCTGTCAGGGCGCCATGGGGGACTCCATTACTTTTCTGACTTCTTTTCCCTCCTGACAAGTCATTTAGCTGGCTTCTTGTTGTGAAGGCTGTCCATGTCAAATTAGCCAGGGCCCCTATTGTCCTTATTACCACTCGGAAAGCCATCATGAGTAATGCTACGGGGTCCCTCAGTTGTCATCATTTGTCAGAAAGAAAGGGAGTGTGGTTACATATAGCTGACAGGTAATTTCAGTGTCTACAATTACCCCAATTAGTCTTGTCATAAACAATTCGATAAATGCACACCAATACAAACAGATAAACACACCAAGGTCTCTCACGATTAATGCTGTGTAATGGGTAAATCAGTGATATAATGCTATCTTTTATTTATTTTTTAAAACTATCCTCAGCTGTGAGCTGGCACTTGCTACCTGGTCAGCACAAATTGTACTATCTACTTTCATTAGCTCATCACCACAAGAAAATTTGAAAGGCTGTGACAAAATTCATTTAGAAAGGGAGAGAGCAGATTGTTATAACACCTGCTTTAGGCAAGGATACAATAAAGCTTTTCTTTTTTTGTCAGTTCTGGGTAACTATGGGCTTTAAAGTTGACTATTTTAGTTAAAACAGCAATATATGAAATATGATAGAAATGGGGAATAGAAAAATTATATCCACACTGAAATTAGAAACCTGATTTGAAAGGCAAAAAAAAAAAAGTCTGCTGCTAAATGTACCAGTCAGCAACTATATATTTAAAAAGATTGTGGACTAGCAGTTTCACATGTAAGATTATTTCAGTTCTCTCAACTAATGATTCCCATTTTATAAAACTGCATCTTAAAATCATATATATAAAGCTTGCCATGTTCAATGTCAAAGTTATTTATGAACTCCAATATTCACATGGACTTGTTTAAAGAAGGCATCCGCGGTGCTCCTTGTTGGACTCGGTGCACAGGTTATGGGGACTCAGCAGGTGTGGAACCCTGGCTCTCACATGTCCTCCAAACACAGGGCATGAACCTGTTTCAACCAACACCCTCCAGGAGCACCCTTCAGCTAGACTCTGTATTCAACCACGAATGAAATACCATTAAGTTCACTCTTGTGAGCCACATAAATAAGTGCTCAAGATTCAACATCTGCCCTCGCTGGTTTGGCTCAGTGGATAGAGCGTCGGCCTGGGGACTGAGGGGTCCCGGGTTCGATTCAGGTCAAGGGCACATGCCCAGGTTGTGGGCTCGATCCCCAGTAGGGGGCGTGCAGGAGGCAGCTGATCAATGATTCTCTCTCATCATTGATGTTTCTCTCTCTCCCTCCCTTCCTCTCTGAAATCAATAAAAAAAAAGACTCAACATCTGTAGTGTCCACTGCACCCTGTCTGTTTGCTGACCGCAATCTTAAGTGATGCCTGAGAAACCCAACACAAGAATATTGTTGTAGGAAATTGCTCTTGGCAACTATTTGTTCAAGCTCAAGATTTTTTTTTTTTAAACCAACACTAAGAACCCACCAGAAAATAGGACAGGTCTCCCTAATGAGTAATCTATTTTAGCACAGTCTTGTCTAGGCATGACAGTTTACTGAGAGGCTTGAAAAACTCGTAATTACCAGTGTTACAGGGCAATTAATGTATATTACACTGCACTACTCATGGCAGCAACTGTCATTTTCTCAATAAAAATGAGTACTCTTCAGCTAAAGGTGACATTAATTGGGACTTTAATGACTATGCAGAGGAGCTGAAGCCAAATATGAACAAAACAGCGATTCAATGAGCGACTTCAGAAACGAGAAAATTGTACTAAAATGAGATTAATTGCTGTTTAGAAAAAGGAAAGAACCTAAAAAGCTATTAAATTGCAGGGTTTGGGTGCCCGGGTGATGGTTGTGATGTTAATCTTGCATTCTCACAGCGGGCAAATATTCACTAAATTCAGAGCCTTTTGACAGCAGGAAAAATCATGTATGCTTAACTTCAATCCATCAAAAATATATTTCAGCTTTTATCAGTGTTCTAAATACTTCTGCAATTTCAAAAATTACTGCTCCACTCCTTGCCTGTCATCATGCAAATGTGAACACTGTCAATATTGCTATGAAAAATTTCCCAGCCTCAAAAGGCCTACTTCAGCGATAAAGAAAGAAAAACGTGAAGATTAGAATTGCAAAACACACACTGCTAATATAACAGAAATCAAACAATAAGAATTTAATGTTTAAGTTGTGGAAACTGCTAAAATAGAAAATGATGGGGTGGGTTTTTTTTTTGGTAGAAAAATCAAAGAAAAATAATTCTGCAATTCTTTCGAGGCTTATAACTTTATGCTTAATTAATCATCACCAATAATTAGGACATAATTTTTCATCTTGACTTCAGGTGCTTTAATTGTTAATACTGCTGCCTCATTATTAAAGCCTTAATCCTTATGTCTAGTTCTATAAAACATTTATATAATTGCTTTGCTTTAGGATCTTTTTGAATATCATCATGACTATATATATATATATATATATATATATATATATATATATATATATCATGACCATTTATATATATATAATGATGACACAGCACTTAAACTTTGACATGTAAGAGGGTAAAGAAATTAGATAACTCTGAAGGTATAGACTCTGTAACTTGAAATTTTTAAAAAGGAGAGGGAGACTAACAATTTAGTATTTTCATCGAAGAGGGAGTGTTCAAAGAAGTTACATTTGGGCAGAAACATAGCACTGGCAATAGCTGCCACCTGCGAAGATTAGGCCTGACTTTAAAATACTAGTACTGCACTCCCTACTGCAAAGCAATTCTGTTTGTTCTGCATTTTCATATTTCTCATTTACAGTTTAGGTCCGGGCTCAAGACACATGAACACGTATAATTCTGGCCATACGCAAGAACTATATCCACTATATGACGGGGAGGTGAAATGGTGTACTTTCCATCTTCAAATCAATGGTAAACCCTGTCGATTCTAGAAATCCAGAACTACAAATCACCTGACCTCCATTATGAAAACTTGTCTGCCAGGATATACGGACAGGACCGCGGCAGAAGAAGAGGTGGAATGGGGAGACACATGCATATCCACGCGTGTCTGAACTCAGTGACTGGATGTTCTGCTAAGTTTCATCTTCCAGCTGTTTCATCGCGATAAACATGCTTTCTTGAGTTTAGAAGCTGAGCTTCAGCTCAACCACCTTTGTAAAACAACTGGCTTCCAGGGTCCTGCATTCTCTATACTACCTGCTCTTCTTCCTCCTCCAATTTTCCCAAGAGGAGAATGTTAACAGCACTATTCTTCCTCAAGAGTCTAACAAATGTCCTTTTTAGTCCCTTTTTTTGGGGGGTGAAAAGAGGCCTTTGTTATTCATTGTACCATGGCGAAAACTAAGCTTCTCTCATACCTCAAAAACAGCTTTATTTTAAGGACAAAAAATTCACCAAGCTCCCCCAAAAGTCTTTTCAGCCAGAATCCTTAGAGAAGACAGGTGCCTTTGGCTAAATTATCTCTACTCACAAACCATTCACATAAATTCGCTTTAAAACACACACAACACTACATGTCAATAGTTTGATTCCATTTTGTCTATGCAAATACCATTGATAAAAATTTCAATGGAAGTTTTCAGGGAGTGGAAGAGTTCCAAACTAGGTATTGAAATGGGACTCAGGCATAGGATACTAATTCACCAAACTTGCCAAGAATGATCTAACCCAGCAGCCATACAAAGGCGACTGCAAACCATCCACATGATCCCAGATAATCCCTATACTGTATCTCTCGGATCTCATCTCCATTCTGCAATTTACTGCATGAGGCTCCAGTGGGGGCGGGGGGGGGGGGGAGGGGGGAATAGAGGGGGGTGGGACTCCAGGTTCCCTCATTGCAAAAACAGGAGCCAATTTTGTCATGCTAAATTTGTTGCATGTGAACTCGCACTGAGCACTTGGCCACACCACCAGCTCTGGGAATGTTAACGACTGGAATAAACCTTTAAGGGAGCGTTCCTAAAATGAACATTTTTGATACTGTGGTTCAGTTGCTGAAATTCTTTACCCTCACAGTGGCCACAGTGGTGCTGTGAGAAAAGGTGATCACACTGAATCAAAGGAAGGGCTTGTACTAAAAAGCAGGAGGTGCTGCTCTCTCAGCTGAGGCTAAACTCCCATTTTTAACCTCATTATTATTTTGCACAAATATCATAGGTCTCTCTTACAAAATCCTACTCAAAGGTTTACATTTCTTCTAAATCCTACTCAAAGGTTTACATTTCTTCTTGAGGCCCCTCATAAAATTAAAATGTACCGCAACGCCCTTCAATCTCACTGACAAGTTACAGGGTCTCTCTCTCTCTCTCTCTCTCTCTCTCTCTCTCTCTCTCTCTCTCTCTCTTCATCAATTCCAGGAGATTAGTGTGATGCATTTTTAGATACATACCCCAGAACATAGTAAACTCAGTGAGAAGCCAAACTGGAATATCTCTAGTTTGGAAGATGAACAATATTTTGATGTGCCAAGGCTAATGCATTATATGTTTCGAGTCTTACTATTAAGACCTGTAGCAACTGTTTTAAGAGATGAGTAGAAATGAAACAAATGGCAAATGTTTATCCAGTCGTACAGTTCTGAGAGAAAACAACTGTGAATTTGCATGAGCTTGGGATCACTTAGCAGACTGCTTTTTAAGAGCTATCACCTCTCAGCAGCCCATAAAGAGGAAGCTTTCATTGGTTCCCCTTCTATCTGCTCCAGCTGTAGGACACTTAATTTAAATTTATTTCCTGCTCCCCTCCAACATTCCACAAATCCAAAATCACTTCAAAATAGATACTGCTCTTTGTCAGTTTGGGAAGGGGAAGGGCAACAGGCTAAACACCTGGGCATCAAGGCAGACAAATGCAGCCTCTACTCCATCTTCCAATATAGAAAATTTGAGAATGATAAACTGAAGGTACCTCCTGAGTCATCACATAAATTATAGGTAATATCCTCTTAGTGCAATCAGGATAGTACCCCGCATAAATGAAAGTTACATGTCCTATGTGTGGGTAACAGAATGTAAGCCATCTAAATGTAGGTAAATCTTTTTGTGGAGAGTAATACCCTCTCATTTCCATGTTAATAACCTTCGACCCCTTAAATAAGGGGGAGTAAGAGGAAAGGCGGGTAGTTACCTGGGGGCAGGGGCCTGTGTCTCAGGGGCCTGTGCATTCTTTGGCCCTTTAGCAACCTCAGAGCTTTCAGCATCAGATGGGAGCGGACTCCTCCGGCATCTCCTCTCTCCACATCCTCAGGACTTCAGGAGCCTTTAGAAAAACTGACTTGAGCAAAAAATCAGTTGTGGAGAGCTTTCCTGGAAAGCAAGACCAATTAACCCTGGCTAAAGAGAAAGAAGGTCTTAAGAGGACGAAGGTACCCCCAAAAGGCTGGAATTAAGGTAAAAGACTAACAATTTGGTACCTGAAGAGAGATGGGGGACAAAGGAAGTCTCCCGTAGCCGCACCCCAGCAAGTGCGGGGGTGGGGGGGTGGGGGGTGGAGTGGGGGGGGCAGGGTGAGGAGGATGGGGGAGGTCAAGAGAGGGCAAGCTAGGAGGGAAGGAAGAGATCATCAGATCCCTGCTTCCTCATCAGGGGCCTACGTGGCTTAAAGGAGTACTTGTTCCCATGAGCCAGCAAAGTGATGTGGAGTAAGAAATGTACTGGACAACAGGGGGAGGGGGTTAATGGGGGGATGAGGACACATTTGTAATACCTTAACCAATAAAGAAATTAAAAAAAAATAAATGTACTGAATTTCAGAACCCAGGTCAGAAACTGGATCTCCAGCAAATCAGGCGTGTTTCTACCCCTGAAGAAAGCACTGCATGAGAAGACCGCTTCACAAGCCTCACCGGCCTACCAATCCAGAGGAAGTGAACAGAGACTTACTGGAGAGTCTAAGCTTCCAATTGCAATTTAAGCCAAAATGCGGTGGCAAAAAAGGCACTAGCGAGTGCCCTCCAGTACATATACATTTCTCTTTCTAAGGCACTACTGGAACCGGACACTTCGGTTTAGAGCTCCAGGAGCTAGCCAGTTCTAGCTTTATTCTTCCCCAAAGATTTCCGCCCTGAGCCTAGACTCTGTCGCTTCATTTTGTTTTGATTATATTTCTAGCTGGGGAACACCTATGTCGCCGCCTGCTTAGCAGTGCCCGAAAGGGGGTGGCAGACACAAGAGCGCTGGGAGGGAAACTCTCCTGCGTGCCTCAACGGGAGTAGGAAGACCCTGTCCTATCCTGGGCTTCATCACTGGGTCTTAAATTTCACTGTGGCTCTCGGTGGGGAGAAACCATTCATTTCACTCACAACTTTGTATGTACACACATGCTCTACTGCCACTAAATGGCAACATGCAACTAGAATGAAGAGGGCTGGTGGTCAGACTAACCACAGAGAACTCCATGTGGGTGGCACTGGGCACTATTAACAGAACCGAGCTGAACACATGAATTTTATAGGTGTATTCTATTTATTTTAAATGTCATGATATATATATATATATATATATATATATATATATATATATATATATATATAGAGGTTTTGGCATTTCATATTAGCAAAATGTCAAATTCTTGTTCTTGCCATTGATATGTTGCTTTAAAGTTTGAATCGCCCACTCAAACACGGCTCCAACGCCTGGCCTCCACGGCTTTTCCTAATTAGTTTATTACTAGGACCCTGTCTCCCTTTCCACCAGCCGAGCTATCAGGCTGGGCCTTTTCCACAGCATAGCTGTTAGTCTTTAAAAGTTTTGGAACTGGCGATTCAGGAAGTTAAAACGGGAAGAGATGTTTGAATTGGCTAACCGGCTAACATTCTTACACTGTCCCTCCTCGGAGTGAGGACAGCTGGAGCTGCCTTCCTCTCCTGCAGACGGAGCTCAGGCCTCTGCCTCATGCTCCCCGTGTCCCCGGGCACCCCCCCCCCCCCTGCCATTCCCCACAGGCACATCACAGACTGTGAGTTCCCCGAGAGAAGGACTCACACTCACCCCTGGGTGCCTGGTACATGGCAAATGCTAAATAACAGTTTTGTTGAATAACAAACAAAGCAGTCCTAGCTCTGACACTAATGAATTAATCTTGGACAAGACCCTTTATCGTCTGAGCCTTCGCTTTCCGATCCATTAAAATGCTTCCAGTTTCCTAGAGGAATGGTTAGGCTCACACAAAATCACGCCTGTGGAAGCGCTGTACCCACGCAGTGGATGGCTGCAGCTGCTGTTAATAATCTCCATGGGATTCATACAACAAAACTGCACTACTCAGCGGGAGGGACCGAGGCAGTGTCTAAAGGTCTCACTGTGTTTTCCTATAAGGAGTTTATAAAAACCTAGTTGGCTCAGAATTCTAAGATGGGAGGTCACACCCACACCATCTTTTAGTGTTTTGTTTGTTTGTTTTCCCCCATCTCCTGTGCTCTTCCCCCCCAGTCCCCGACTCCAAATCCACCCGCACATCTTTTCCAGGCTCGGGACCCTGCTCTGGGAGAATGTGCTTCGGTGACTGGGTTCGGAGTTTTCATACACATGTACTTTCACTGTGGCAACACACTTCTGTAGAAGGCGCCCTGAAAGGCGGGCTTCTGCGGAGGGGACCACAAGGGCTGGTGGGGCTGGATCAGTGCCCCATCCTCCATGCTTAGCACCCGGCTCCTCATCTCAGGCTCCCTGCCCCTCACATCGCCTGTCCTCCCTCTGCTCAGTTGCCCAGTGAAAGGTGGAAGTTAGAATGAAGAAAGAAAAATTGGATACATACAAACCAGGGCTGTTAGGGAGCTACCAAGCCCGACCTAACAAAAGACACAAAATCTAGCAAAAAAAAAAACCCCACAAAACAACACACCAAAAAACCCAAAACAAAACAACAAGAAAAACCCCCCAAGAATAACTATTCAAGCATTGATGGAACAGCTTCCCCAGTCCTTATGTTCAGACACCAGTGAGAGAGGACTAGCTGGGTGCAGACCGAACGGTGCCAGAGACTTCATCAGACAGTGTTTCTCTAGTGTAGGATGAACGAATCCCACAGACAGTGGAATTATTTGGGAAGCTACACGAGTAACTGAAACTCCAGGAGCCTGGCGGCTGAGGGTCCCAGAGCCACATCTCCCGGTTCCCTGAAAGAAGAAAGCAATGCAGGTGAAGCCAGGGCAGGGAGTAGGTCAGCACAGCAACACACACACACACACACACACACACACACACACACACACACACACACGCTGCTTGCTCTTTGTCATCTGGTTTGTCTTAATCACGAACTAAAAATTCATTTATAATGCTGTATACAAACGCCATGTTTATATCAGTATCAGATGCCGCTTGCTTGAAATCGTATACATTACAATTAAGAACAGAAATTCAAGTTAATGGTCAAAGACAACCAATAACACAACCACTAAATTCCAGTTGTCAAACATCATTGAATATGTATATTACTGTGGTTCTTAAAAAAGAGTAATTATTAAAGCTAAAGCGATATGAGCGAGTGTTTATGACTTCCTATTGAAAAGCCCAAATTACAGAGCCTTCGTCTCAGGCTGAGGAAAATCATGTGGCCATCCTGTGCGATGGCCTAGTGACTTTACATCCTCTTGTCAAACCTCAGCAGTTTTATTTGCAGTGATACATGCCGGAGGAGGTTGGAGGTTAAAGTTGATAGGAGGGACAACAGGAAAATCAACCAGCTCCTTTCAAGAGATTACAACCTGTAACATATTTGGGTCTGTCGGCAGTTTCTGCAAACTTTAAATGTCTGTGGTTGGTGGTGTTTTTAAAAAAACTGATCCTCAAATCAGAGGTCAGCTGGATCCAGTAAATGCCCCTTTACTTTGAAATAATCCCAAATGGTTAATGTACCCCCAGTTTATTGCTGTTGGATTCACTTTGTACTTAAATCCACAACTTAAAAAAATCTGCTTATTTTTCAAGTGTCTGAGATCCTGGAAGGTGAAGTTACTGACCCCCAATTCACGACGTGCCTCCAAAAACAGGGAAGTGGTTGTTGGAAGAGAAAAAAAAAAAGGAAAGAAAAAAGAAAGCAGACAAAAGCAGCCCCTGCTGGAGACAGACTTTGTTTGGGGTCTTGGACAAGGAGAAATGTTACTGGCGCATCGGCTGTCCCTCGGGGAAGCGGGCAGATTCTCGGCAGCCTCACAGGGAACAGAGGCCAGATCTGCCGACAGCATTGGGGCCACAGCACAGGACTGGGACCAGTCAGAAACCACGACCCAGCAATGACGGCAAAACCTCCCACTGCAATACCGGCTTTCCTGGACTTGTCAGACATCGGTTTCCTTATGGGGAGCCCCAGTATTCAGTACTCCTCATCGTCTTGTATCAAATGTGTATGTCAGGCCAGGCACTGTATATGTCTGTGCTCACTAAATCCTCATAAGAATCCAAAATGTGCTAATTTTACAGATGACTAAAAAAAAAAAAAAAATAGATAAATCAAGCAATATGCCCAAGGCCATGCTGGATGGGAATCAAACTGAGCCCTTCCCCCCTCCAAACCTGAGCCCTTTCCACTCATCTGTACTGCTTCTTGGGTTGTAACTAATGATGCAAATAATTTCTAGACTATCCCCCTCCATGTTTAAATTTTAAATCATCATTAGCTGATGTTAGTGCGCAGTGTATTGCACAGCAGCGAGGGAACAAGACCCAGCAGGGAACATCCTCAGTCCTGCACTGGGTCAGCGTGTGGTTACAACTGGGGTCTAATAATATTATTGGATGTTACTAAATATTAAGAAAAATGTTTAGTATTTAACGAGTTCTCTATGTCAGGTGATTGACAGCAGTTTGATAACACCAAACACTTTGAAATTAAAATGATCCCAGCCATAAATGTTAACTCCATTCCTTCCTGTTTTAAACGTTTTACCTGACTCACAGGGAACGGAATTTGATGCTGAGTGGCTTGATGGCTCGGGCCTCAGTTTCCTCACACAGAGAGGGAGGCTGGACCCCTGGGAGGTCTTGGCGGGCTGTAAAAAGTTCAGAGGTCTGTAATAACTTGTAATCCCCTGATTAGTTCTAGTGATTGAGCTTATAACGTTTTCCACGGAAACAGAGCCACGCCGACCTTTATGAATGAAAGAGGGAACACAGAACCTCGAAACGAGTTCACATATGAAAAAGGGTGCGGAGTGAATGAGGAGCCTGGGCCAGCTGAAGCCAGGCGGGAGCGGCCTCTTTTCCTGTGAGCTCTTGTAGCTGCACCTAGTGCTTTAAAAATAAAGTGATTTAATAATGACCCGAAAGGCAAACTATCTTCTCATCCAGAGATGTTTGTCACAAAGTGTTATGAGAACTGTCAGCTTTTATTTGGAGAGGTAATATAGCAAACATTTCCCAAACACTGCCTCTCACTGTTTAAGGTGAGGAAACACACGTTGTTTGTAACATTTTAAAAAAATGCAGTGACTGCTAAGAAACTGCCAACAACTTAAAAGTGTTTTGTTATTTAAAAATGCATTCCAGCCGAAACCGGTTTGGCTCAGTGGATAGAGCGTCTGCTTGCGGACTGAAAGGTCCCAGGTTCGATTCCGGTCAAGGGCATGTACCTGGGTTGCGGGCACATCCCCAGTAGAAGATGTGCAGGAGGCAGCTGATCGATGTTTCTCTCTCATCGATGTTTCTAACTCTCTATCTCTCTCCCTTCCTCTCTGTAAAAAATCAATAAAATATATTTTTAAAAAATAAATAAATAAAAATAAAAATGCATTCCATAAAAATTTCCGGTAGAAAATATTCCAACTTTTAGCAGCACCTTGCTTTCCTTTACTCACAAAGTATCTAAGAGTGTATGTGTATGCATATATATTTTTATATGATATGCACAGATGTATGTAATATGCAGAAAGCAGGTCATTTTGTTTGCTTTTATTTGTTTGCTGCTATTTGATACAGGTTAAGCATTAAGAGAAGGAACACAGGTTACCAGATATTAGAAGCCCTCAGGTCCAGACTCTGCAAATAAATTGAACACTAAAAAGGCAACTGGTTTAAATGCTACGTAATATTCTGAGTTAACTATTTCTTTTATAAAAACCCTACTTTCCAACTCAAATTTAAGAGGAATAGATCACATGTCATATATATATATATATATATAATTTTTTTTCCTCCCCCCCCCCCCATCTGCACTGAACTGCTTCCTTTTTCATTTCACACTAACTTCAGCAGTAATCGCCCATTTGGTTTCCTTTCCCCAGTCTTTCCTATAATTCTTACCCCCAAACACACATACAAAACAAAAACAAAAAATGAATAGACAAAACCCCCACAAACCAAACACCTCTGATTTTCTACACTGTGGCTTAACAGTATTTCTAAATATCAAATCTAACTGTGTCAGCAACTTGCTTAAAAAACAAAAAACTACCTAGATTGCCCCAGAGAGTGTTTGAAGTCTAAGGCATCACACAAGGCTTTTCTTAATGTAGCTCCTGTTCTCTATGCTCTAATCATACTAAAAATCGTTGGCAGTTTCCACTCCTTCAAGCTTCTATGCCTTTGCACATTCTGTTCCTTCTGCTCAAAACACCTTTCCTCATATATCCATCTCTCTATTTCAAACTGGGGCTTGTCTGAATTAGCCTCCTGACCTTCCACTCCATGTACTCTCAGCACATCTCAAACTCAGTACTTTTCATGCTATAATTGCTGGTTTATTTGCCATAACTGCTGGTTTGCTGGTCTGTATCTCCTATTAGACTCAACCTATTGAGAACAGCATTTGCATTTGGGGAGTTTCTGTATTCATGGGCCTACCAGGTGGCTGGCTCTCAGTAAGTTCTGCCTAGTGGTTATCTGAGTGATAGGATACAAAGAGTGAAAGGCTAAGGGTCTATTTAAAGATATGTCTAGTGGAAACTTGATTGTGTGACAGGCAAGGCTCCTGCCTCTTATTTTAATTTCCCAAATATTTAGGTGCACTTGAAAATACATGATCTTGATCTTTAAGCATATGCTTAATATGGAAAGACCATAATCTCTAAGTGGAGTGATTTGAGGTAGATGGAGGGATGGTAAACAAAAATCCACTAAAAAATTGTAATTCTTTTAGAGAAAGTTCTATTATAAAACAACAATTATTACCCAGTATAATTCTAACTTTTCTCAACTTATGTTTTGGAAATTAAAATTTCCTAAAAATGATGCTTTTTGTTTAGAAAGCAAATTCTAGACATATATACACATACACACAGAACAATCATTAGTGCTTAAAACATAGCAAGCACAAGAATCCCAGGGAATCATTTGAGGCACATTAAAAATCAACTTAAAAGTTCCACTTATGAATGCAAATGTCCACCTATTGCACAATTATTAATATGGTGTTTGTATATATTTCTGTGTCCCATGATTTGAAAGATTTTTAGTAAGTAATATTTTAAAATGAATATACTTAACTGATAGGAATCAATTCTATACTTAGCACATACTGACTAGGAGTATATAAAAGGGACACATTTTTTAACAGATATACATAATCTGTATCAATAATCTATATATATAAAACCCTAATATACAAATAGTCACTATGACGTGTGCTGACCACCAGGGGGCATGCGTGGAACATGGCGGGCATCGGCAGCAGGCCGCAGAGTATGGAACATGGCGGCATCGGCCACAGCGGGATGATGGAGCAGGTGAGCTGGGCGCGCCAGACCAAGGCGGGCACTGGTCGCTGTCATCGGGGCAAGCCTCTGGTGGTTACTGAAAATTCTTTGCTCCCGCGTGCCACGGTCCCACCTGGCGCTCGCACCTGCTGCTGGCACCGACCCTGCTCACACCCGCTACTGGCACCGGTGCTGCTGCTCGCACCTGCTGCTGGTGCCTGGTGCTGGCCCTGACTGTTCAGTGCTGTCAGCAGGTGTGAGCGGTGGCTTCTGGCCCTGATCACCCCTGAAGGCTTCTCCACCTCCTCCTGCTCCTGAGGGGTGATCGGGGCAGCAGTGGCTGCTCGCACCCACTGATGGCACTGGCCCCGCTTGCACCCACTACTGGCGCTGGCCCTAATCGTTCTGTGCTGTCAGCGGGTGCGAGCGGGGCTGGTGCCGTCAGCGTGTGGGAGGGGGGTTGCTAACAGAGAGGGGACCAGGGGCCACGGCGGAAGGGGCCTGGCGGGGGAGTGGAGGATGGGCCGAGACCCGCCCCTGTGCCCACCACAGCCTCAAGGCCCACAGTTCCTTTCAAGGTGCACAAATTCATGCACTGGGCCCCTAGTAGAATAATAATGTAGATGAGAAAGCAAACTGCCTAACAGTTATTTTGAAAGTCCCACAGACTCATTGGAGTTTATAGTTCTCTCCAGTGGACCAC
The DNA here is from genome assembly GCF_000147115.1 of Myotis lucifugus. Taxonomy (NCBI): domain Eukaryota; kingdom Metazoa; phylum Chordata; class Mammalia; order Chiroptera; family Vespertilionidae; genus Myotis; species Myotis lucifugus. The sequence goes on along the minus strand of NW_005871086.1, from coordinate 5,965,749 downwards.
AGATATTTTTAGAAAGTAGTGATTAATATAATAATGAGGTCACCATTAAATTATTCAGACTGTAATACACAGCAAAGTCGAACAAAGTGTTAAATAAATTTAAAAGGAGATACAATAAGTCAATTCAGGCCAGCATCATGTTTTTATAAGTTCAGTTCTTATCACAGAGTGGGTGCTTAATAGAAAATAATGACAAATTTACTTATCTTTTATAGGACTCTAGTCCTGTACTAGTACAAATGAAGTATTTAACTTAATGTGAATATTTTAATAGTGAAAGTGAACCCCTGCTTTTACAAATGTGGGAGAAGTAGCAAATTTTTTCCCTTTAGTTTTATTGAAAATGCATTGGAAACTGATATTTAAATTATATGTACTTGCTGACAGAGTTGTTCTTAAGATCCATTTATCATAATCTGGCCATACATATACTCGGAAGTATGCAGACAAGAAGACAACAACTTACCCACCCTTTCTGCTTACTGGCCTGCTGATGTATACAAAAGGAGTGGGAAATGATATCGTAGGTGCTCCGTTGCTTTAGGAATATAGAAGCTAGACATTGTAGCATTCAGGTCAATACCCAAATACCAGAAAAACTCCACATCACAGAGAGATCCTACAGCCTAAATTGCCTTGAATTGCACATGGGCTAAATAAGAGTCGTGCACAAAACGGCAATATGCTGGAAGGCCATTGTTAAAGTTACTGTCTGAGTTTGAAGTGCAGAGGAATACAATTCAAGTTGGTAGAATGCAATTCAACTCAAACGTACATTGTGATGTATTTTAGCACAGTTGGTGAGAAAGAACTTCCTGGTCCCTTTGGCATGATTTGAAAAGAGTGTATTTATTATTTTCTGTTGTTTTTATCCATCACAAAATAAGCTCCCAAAGGAGGGCCCCACATGTGTCTGTTCACTGCTGCATTCCTGGTACCCAGATGGTGAACACAGTAGGTGCTCAATGGGTCTCTGTCAAGTGAGTGAAGGTATTACTCTTGCCCTTGAGGAGCTTACATTAATGTGGCACCTTAGTCTGCATGTGGAAATACTCATCCCACATAGGTAAACAAAAAACAGGAAGGCTCCAGAAGGAGATCTTAACTCAAGCCCATTGGGGTCTCAGAAATCTATGAAGGTGTGAAGAAAACTGTGAGCAAGCAGTTTAGAAAATAAATACAGATTTGAAGCTGAATTTGAAAAAGCTTGAATTCAAGATTGTTTTATTTTTACCTTCTTTCTTTGTACTGATTTCCCCACTCTATCTTAAGGAACACTAAATGAGAGAAAAATAATACAAACATAAAAAAATAATTGTGTTGCATAAACTTAGAGATCCTAAGAATATTTATACATTGGAACATGTCTTGATGTTAATAATGAGCTTTCACATCTCATTTTGAATCATATTATTCTCTCAGACTATATTTTAAATGTTTATTACATATACATTTCAGCTTGTCTTATCTGTTTGGGTTCTTGATGGTGATCCAAATAAATGGATCTACAGTTTCAACCCTTCCTTTCCTAGTAGCTCACATACACAAACCATTTTCTGTAAGAAGATGGATAAGTTCTACAAAACTTTGGACACTTGGTTTCATTTACTTTTTCCTTCTCAATTCGTAAAAAAACTTTTTTTAGATTAAGTATAACATGGTTAAAATTTGTATCTTTAATTAGGAAGTATTAAAAACAAAACAACTGAGAGTCCTTATTTTCCCCCAAAAAGTTCTTTGTTAGTGTTATGGGCTGAACTGTATCCTCTTAAAACTTCCTATGTTGATGTCCTAATCCCCATTACCTCAGAATGTGACCCTGTTTGGAGACAGGGTTTTTACAGAGGTAGTTTGGTTAAAATAAGGTCATTAGAGTGAGCACTGATCCGATATAAGTGGTGTCCTTATGAAAGAATTTGGACACTGATATGTAAGAGGAGAGATGATTCTAAGATAGGGAGAAGACAGCCATCTACATGCCAATGAGAAAGGCCTGGAACAAATCCTTTCCTCATGGTCCTAGAAGGAACCAACCTTGCTGATACCTTGATCTCAAGACTCCCAGCATCCAGAACTACTAAAAAAAATAAATTTCTGTTGCTTAAACACCCAGTCTGTGGTATTTTGTTAAGATAGTCCTAGCAAACGAATACACCTAGAGAGTATCATTTTTTTATTTTATTTTTATTTTTTTATTAGTTAAGGTCATTTTATTTTTTAATGTTGGTACTTTGCAAACTGAACACATACATTATGAATCTTAAATTATCATTGCAATAATTTAATGAGACAATAGAGTAAACTTTATTTTTAAGGTTTTTCAGACTTAAAAGATTTAGACTTATGGTACTTGGATATATTTTGGTCTCAAAATTACTGAAGATAAAGTTATTTTGTTTCTACGGGGGTTTCAAGTATGTAGCAGAGTAATGCACTTGAGGACACCTCACGTGACTCGCATTTTTATGATGCTACACCAATTCCTTTTAAGGCGGAGGGCACACTGGAGTGATCCTGGGATATATTTTGTTTGGCCTACAGTGGTTTGTTTTGGTGTGTGTTTTTTTGGTTTGTTTTTTAATGTTAACACTATTTAACATGGAGGAGACTAAACATAAATATCTGGATTTTCAATATTGATTGAAGAATTGGAAGATTTGTCCACACTAGGCCCATTGGATCAACACAGCCACATGGGCTGACACTGAGTGGTGGCTACTCCATGTCCAAGCCTGCCTGCTCTCAGATTCAACATGTTCCCTTCCTTCAGCTGTCTGCTTGCCCCTAGAACAGTGGTTCTCAACCTTCTGGCCCTTTAAATACAGTTCCTCATGTTGTGACCCAACCATAAAATTATTTTCGTTGCTACTTCATAACTGTAATGTTGCTACTGTTATGAATCGTAATGTAAATATCTGATATGCAGGATAGTCTTAGGCGACCCCTGTGAAAGGGTCGTTCGACCGCCAAAGGGGTCGCGATCCACAGGTTGAGAACCGCTGCCCTAGAAGCACTGCACTTTGCAATGCCTGGTCCAGGGGAAGGCCATCTGGGCTTTTCAATGATGAGAAGTATGGTTAGTTAGGGTGCCCAGATGAGTGAAGTATTTATTTTACTGTAGACAACACAGAAATGGTAGCTCACTCCTCTGCCCCCAATCCCTCCTCACTCACATCCCACCATTGATTTCATTATCAGCTATCTGTCAGTAGTCCACACAAGAGTTCCCAAGAGGATATTCCAAAGAGGACATGAGGTATTAGATGCCAAAAGTGATCCTTGGTCGAGTAAATTTAGAGTTAAACAACGATAAACATGTCTCCTCGCTATAGAACTTCTCAGAGCTTTTGAAATTTTAATGTAGTAGGCAACATGTTCTAGAATCATTTGACCAACCACATTTGTTTTGGGGAACATTTTCAGCAAACAGTATTCAGTGAAACTCTGACCCAAGCAAGCCCATTTCCCATACAAAATAAAATCATATTTGCTAAGTAATGTGGATTTGTGTAGCAAATATAGCATTTTAGATGAATATTCAAATAAAATAAAAAATAAGACTTCACATGATAATTTGGATTATTAACTTTTCAATTTTTATTGGCTGTGACATGTGCAGAGATGGCCAACACTATAGATCTTTTAAATTCAATAAAATAGGTTTGTATAATTCTCCGTAATCAAAATGGAAACAGGAGGATGCATACTTATTTCCACTTGGCTCCAAGATGCCATCTCCTACTTTACTTTAAATTTACTGACATTTGGAATATTTGCATAATTAATTTTGAAGTTTGATAGTTGCAAGTAATAGTTAAAATATGCATCACTGTGTACATTTCTCATAAAGTGTTTAACAAAATAATTGCAATATCATCTCCAAACCTACTAATAGAATATGAAACAATACCAATAATTCTTTTTTTAGGTTGGTATTATTTCTCTCAGAAACTGCAGTGGGATTCCTGGGAAAACAAAAGCAAGGGAGGGAGGAAAGGGACTGCCTATCTTGTTTTCTTCAAACTAAAAAATTGAAAGACTGATGAATGTTTACTTTTATTGCATGTGATACATTAGATTTCAACATTGCTTCCAAGTGTCAAAAGCTTTGGGAACATCAAATGCTGATAATATGAACAATTTGTGCCATTAATATTGGCATGTAATATTTACATTTTAAAAACACATTATGGTTATTAAAAATAAATATTCATTTATTCAACAAATATGTATTAAGAACTTATTATATACCAGGCACTGTCTGGTCTTGGGGATATAGTGGTAAACAAAAAGAAGAAATCCCTGCACTAGTAGGACTTTAATTCTAGCAGGCAAAACAAAATAAGGGGCCATATAAATCATATGAGAAGGTGAAAAGGACTATGGAGATACAAAGCAAGGAAGGAAGGTGCAGGATGTTGGGGAGGGGCAAGGTAGGCTTGAGAAGGTGACATGGTATCTGACTTTTGACACTGAACCATGTATACAGGGTGTCTCCCAAAAATGTATACACACTTTAACAGTTGATAGCTCAATTTTGAAAATGAAATGTATTTTAATAAACACTGCCTTTATAATTATTAAGTGTGTATGTGTACATTTTTGGGGGATACTGTATATCTAAGAAAAGTATTTCATGCGAAGGGGACATTCAGTGCAAAGGGCCTGAGGCAATATGTATCTGGCAAGTTTAAGAAACAGCAAAGAGGTGAGTGGCTGGTGCAGAGCGAGTAAAGGGGAATGTGGTAGGAGATGAGGGCACAGGGTGACTGAAGGGAACTGGGCGTGGCTGTGAAGGCCGAAGTAAGGACTTTGACTCTCACTCTGGGTCAATAGGGGCCACTGCAAGATTTTTAGCAAAGGAGTCACATGATCTGCCTTATATTTGATGAGCTGGATGTTATGTTGTGAAAAGACTGTAGGAGGGTTAGGGAGGAAGCAGGAAGACCAGTTAGAAAGTTATTTCAATAATCCAGGGTAAAGATGATGATGACTTGGATCAAGTGGTACCAGTGGAGATAGTGAAAAGTGGTTGGATTCTAATTCTATTTTGAAGATAGAACCAACAGGATTTTCAAAAGATCAGAAGTGCAATATGAGAGAAACAAACAATCATGATCCCAAGGTATTTTGCCTAAGCAAATAGAAGGATAGAGCTGTCGTTAACTGGGATGGGGAAAACTTTCAGAGACATGTGAAATTCAGATTTGGCAGGCTGTGTCTGAGATGGCTAACATATATTCACGAAGAGATGTTGAGTAGGCAGTGGATACATGGGCCTGAAGTTCAGGAGAAAGATCCAGGATGCAGACAAAACTTTTGGAAGTATTAGCACACAGACGGCATTTAAAGCCATGAAAGCTCCAAGAAAAGATACAGATATAGAAGAGAAGCAAACACTGAGCCCTGGGACACTCCAATGTTAGGAGAACAGTTAGAAGAGGATGAGCCATGAAGGGAGGCTGGGAAAGGCCACTATGGTTGGGAGAAAAATAAAAGGGTATGGCCCCTTAGAAATCAAATAAGGTGACATTCAAGGAGCCATCAAGCTGTGCTGAGTGTTGCTGACAGGTCAAGAAAAGTGAATTCTGAGCACCAACCACTAGGTTTATTAACATGGTGATTTTGGTCATGAACATAGTTTCAAATTATATTATTATCTTTATTAGTAAATATGAATGTAAGGGACAATACAGGACAGTGTCTCACTCACCTTCACCTCTTTTCTAAACAAAGTAGCCCCAGGCAGTTCCCTGCATATGTTTGTCTATTTGGGTTAAATGGGCTTAAAATCCTAAATACAACAGACTGATTCAGCAATTGCCTCCTGACCTATAAGCAGCCTGAGGTTGCCCAAATGGCCTGTACAGAGGTCTGACCCTGAGCTTCACATTCTCAAGGTAATATTCCAAGGATAGGAACACAATGGTGCACAGTGTGAGGCCTCCTGGTCTAGCTCACTCACTTTCACATGTTGGTGGCATACTCTGACAACAGACTATCGCTATATTTTCTGAATGCTCTTAATTTAACTTTAAACTCAATTGTAATACCGAGTTGGCTTCAGATTTTAGATGAATTGCCTCATTCGAATAATTCAGAAGGGCAGGATAGTCCCGGCATAAGAGCATGCAGGAACAAAGGCATGAGAACGTGTGTTTGGGTGGAATTAGGGAAGTACATGGAGTAACAGCTCGGGATAAGGTTAATGAGGCTGAGGTCAGACTGCGGAAGGCCTTAAATGTGCTGTCGGCTGAGGAGCCTGACTTTCCTCTGCAGGTATTGGACGACCACAGAAGATTCTAAAGAGGTTTGGATGAGCAATGCTCCTAGGCTATCCACAGCAGGGAGCCCTTCCCACCCCGGCTTGAATGGAAGAGAGAAAGGAGCAGACAACCAAAGCCCAGAGTATAGCTGAATGGAGAGGATGGCCTGACAGAACTGACTTGGTGGACATAGGCAGTCAATCTGAAAGGACCCAAAAGTGAGGCAGCCAGGGAAATAAACACCTTGCTGGAGCTTCCTTTTTACCCTGTGATCTCTTGCCAGTGCCTCCCACTGACTGAACCCAGCAGGAAGCCAGAGGGCAAAGCACTCTATTGAGGTGGCCCAGTTGGGTCAGATTTCCAGTTCACAGAACAGAAGGGAGTGGGATAAAGAAAAGGAACACACAGAGGGACTTGGGCCCTTGTTCTTGGAAGTGGGACCCGGTGGCAGGAGAAAAAGACAAAGCAAAAGAGGGCACGCAGTGTGGGAGACCAGTGCTCTCCTGGTTCTGGAAGAGCTCAACATCCCGGCGCTGGGCCGGTGGCCGGTCCAGGTGAGTGGGCTGACGGTTCCTTAGCCTTGCAGTCAGGAATGACAATGTTTAGGCAGGTGAGTAGGATGCAGGAGCATAATCAACTCTATATCAAGGAAGCATTTCATAGAAACATGCCTAAGCAGCTTTGGAACAAAGCATGGGGAACATCAGGTTCCTCAGCATTAAGTGGCTCGGGTGGGGAAGTAGAGGCGGCCGATATGAATAAATATCAAGATACCAGAGGGAATAAAGAAGCACGAGGAAAGCTGCAGTTCTGGAGAAGAAGGGAAGCCGAGGAAAGTTAAAAATGTAATAAGGAACCACCTTCACCTAACTAGGGGAGAGAATAAGCGAAAACACGGAGAAATGGCAGTGGCTTAACCCAGTCATGCGAGGAAGGCCTCTCTCTTCTCAGAGAAGCATGAAGCAAGGTCTTGGGATGAGAAGAAATATAGTCATGAATGATATAAGAATAGTTTAGGGGTAAACGAGCAAAATTTTTCTTTTAAAAAAGTTAAATAGACTAATGAGCAGGGGTGCTGCAACATGTGCCTCCTTCGTAAAACCGAAGTTTTAACAACTAAATTCTGTGACCGTCTGGTCCCTTTTCCTCCAAAGATTTCCCTCAAAGCCTTACCATTTTTATTCTGATCAGAAAGTGTGGATTTCTACAGGATTAAACCACATGATTAGCAAGTGTTCATTACTTATAAATGAACAAATATTAGGTGCTGGGAAATTAACATAAAATATAATTAATCTAAAAAAAACAATTGTTAAACACAATTGTTAAAAGGTGTGACAAATATATATTAAGATAATATATTGAAAAGTGATATGGTAACAGCTTAACATGGAATCTTAACATGTCTTATCATAGTCTACCAATTAGAAATAATGTACATGATGATGAAAGATGAACTTTAAAATTTAGATGTACTACAGATAGTTTTTTAAATTTTAAAGTTGATCATAGAATATGAATACATATGCACATATGTATGTTTTTGGTAATTTTAGTGATTTAAAAAATTAATCTCAAATAAAAATGATTTAAAAGGTTAAAAAGTGTGTTGTAAGTACAAAGATAAGCATATTTAAAATAATTGATATGATAGAATCTTAACATGGAAATCCTTACTTAAAATGTCTTAGTATAGTCTACCAATTAGAAATAATAGGTGTATTACTATGCAAAGATCAACGTTAAATTTTAAAAGTACAGTAAAACTCTGTATCTTTGGTAATTTTAGTGATTAATGCTTTAATTAAGAGATGAGGTACATGCAGACATATGCAATAAACTGACATAATTCATCATATTGCGAAGAATAACATGATGAATGCATATGTATATTGTGAATTATACAACGCACATGCAAATCATATACTCATTACCATGCAGAGACATTATTTTTCCTACAGTCAAAATGCAACAAATCTTCAAGTACTACTCAATCTACTGCATGAGATTTAAGAACAAAGTAGTTTGCAGTATCTTTTGTAGAATAATAATTTAAACAAGTTAATGGAAACACAGAGCAGACCTTTTAGTGGTTACATCTCTGTGGGAGCTAAACTGGAAACAAGTCCCTGTGCTATGCATCTTATTGTTCCATAGTGTCATTTCAAATAGATTTTAATAAAGTCTTTAAATACACTGAAAATTATTTCTATTTTTTTTTTAATATTGAACACTGAATACACTGGTTATTGACTAGTGGGGAAAAAATAACAACACTGGTTTGGAAACAGTTGCTCAATGAAAGAGTAATAACTTACAAACACAGCTCTTCTGAGATTGATTTGTCTCTGAATGAGGTGTCCTCAAAGGAAGACAATTTAAACAGGAATACAGGCGGTGCTAGGAAGTAGCTGGTAAACACTGATGCCTGCGAGCTGGGTAAGAGCAGACTAGCACCCAAATCCTGACGGGCAGAGCAGGCTGCAGCGAGGCTCTAAGGACAGGCAGGGGTTACTTAAACAGCTACTGATCACACAGTCAGGTTAGCCTGAATGCCACTTAGAGACATACTGCTAATTAGACTTTGACCAGAATCAATGGGAAATAAATGAGCTTTTTTTGGTTTTGATATTAAAATTAAAACTGAGTCTGAAATTTAAAGTGCCTCTGAAATTCTTACATCCCCTCCCCAGAAACAGTGTTGTGGAAAAGGAAACTGTGTGTGTGTGTGTGTGTGTGTGTGTGTGTGTGTGTGTGTGTGTGAACATGCTGATAGTGCAAAGGCATTTCTTTGGGTCATTTTGAACTTAATGTGGGTACGAGGACTTCTGTGAGTAGGGGGAAGACTACTAGATGTTCCTAACTTCCGGGTGAGATTCAATCTGCACACCGGAGCCAGACAGAGAAGGCCTCTGACACCTATTCTATACTTCAATGCCTTAGAATTCTCACTCTTAAATCAAAGCTAAAGAAAAATGTAAGAGCCACCATTGTGTGAATCAAGTAGAATAGCTTCAGGGATGGCTTTTTCTCATCTGGGATAAGAAGATAATACCTTTATTAATATATTAACTTTATGAAATTTTATAATATTTTAAAGATTTCTTTAAAATGAAAAGTCTATTTTACTAATCACATCTACTTCCCAGAAAGGTCTTTAAGGCTCTATAGAGTACATTGCATTATCTTGTTGCTGACAGTTCTTGAAACCACGCTTGAATGCTTTCTTTATCCTTTGGTGAACAATTGAAAGATCATATGCTAAAAGGCTGTGCTTTTTCTTCTTTTTGCCCTGTAATTAAGGCATTTTAATACATTTCCTCATGGTTGTTAGAAGAGCAAACTATTAAGATTCATAGATTCAGATAATTTTGACTCCTATGATTATATAAACACATATGATATGAATTTTTCCTAATCATGGATTTGAAAAAAATAACAACAAAACTCCTTCAAGTAGATGATTACTCTCTGGAAGGTTAAATTGAAACGGGGCTTCTTATGTTGCCTTAATATATGTAAATTATCTATAAAAATAGAAAAATACAATACATTTAGTTAACTATTCTTTACTACCAATAGGGTAAATAATAAATTCATATTAAGAAAACATTTTCTCCAAGTCAAGGTATATTTTAAGAATTTGAAATCTTCAGATGTTTTTGTTTACAGATAAAAATACTGAATAAAAGTCTAAAGATAGCCAAGTAAACAGACCTTTAAATCATAGAAGAATTAAGATTTTAACTTAAAATACACAAATATTTTTTCTTTAAAGTATACATCTAAAATCTAGTTTAATATTTCTCAAATTGGGAAACTATGTTTGCAACTCAAGAAAATGCTCTTGTAAACAATGACAAAACCCCCCCAAAGCTTAAAATATAAGAAAAATGCTTCAAAATTCATAAAATATAAGACTAAAATTATTCATTTACAATCTTTAAAAACAACAACAAAAAAGATTCATACTGCCACTGAGGATATGATATACTTTTTAGAGCACAAAGTATGCTAATAGGCTTCTGTCATATTTTGAGTAAATATGCACATTCTCTTAGCCCTTTTCTATATTAGACGATACCAGTTTGCTACTGAGTTAAAATATTGTAAACAAATTTTATGTCAGTCAATTAAATGATTTTTGGGGGGATAAACTTGGGATATTTAAAAAACATTTTTATAACATACCTTAGAATTTAAAAATTAAGATTGGCAGCAAGAAAATGTTAGAAAAAGTAAGCTGTTATAATTTTATACTAAAAAACCATACTTTAGACAGATTAATATAACCATCTCCCTTATTTTTAGTTTTTTATTCGAAAAAGTTTTAATGCATAAATAGTAGAGAATTCCCCCACAAAACATTCATCTTGCCAATTCTATATTCCCCTTTTAAGTTTCCCTCTCTCAACTTAAGTACTTATTTTGCTGACACATTTTAAAAGAAATCCCAGCCCCAAGTCACTGCATGTCTACATATTCTCAAATGTATCCCTTTAAAAATAGGACGTTTTCTTAAACAACCAGGATGGCCCTGTCATGCCTAACAAAAGTGACAGTGATCTCTTGGTGTTAAGAATTCACGGCAATCCATATTCAACTTTCGATGACTGCCTCAAAAATTTATTTTTTCTAGACTACTTAATGGAATCAAGGGTTCAACAAGGTCAACTGGATTTGGTTATGACGTCTCTTAAGTTTCTCTTTCCTAGGACAGCTCCTCCGTTTCCCTTTTATTTGCGTGCCTTTGCCTTGTTGAAGAAACTGCTCTGACTTCTTTTAATTTGAACCTGGGGTCCCTGTTGAAGAAAGTGCAATACCTGGCTACAAACTAAACCTGTCAAAATGTTCAAATTTATTTTTTAGCGATAGAGGGAGGGGCAAAGGGGAAAACCCTGAAACATTTCTGCCTATTTAATGATCTGAATAACTTCCAAGAAGCCCTTAAACAATTCTACCCTTTATACTAAAGTACCTAAAACTGTTATCATCATTCATAAAATTTGTGTTTTATAATATTACTTTGATATATTGGCAGTCTGTAAACTAGTTTTTAGTTTAATAGTGTTAATATATTAATGTAGAATAGAATAGTGTTAATATATTAACGACATCAAATAACAAATAGATGTTTATCAATTCCAAGTTCATGAATATTTTTCTTAGAATGTATAAAGAAATAATTATTTTATAGTCAATCTGGGACAGAAATACAAGCTGGCATACCTCTTAACTTTTGTTCTCATCCTTTTAAAAAAAAGGGTCATTGAACCAAACAGACAGGTTTTCATTAAATTTAATTTGTGTGAAGCTTAAATATTAAGTTTAGTTACTAGGATAGTAAACCAGTTGATGGCTCTGTCTTTTAAAATCTCATGTTTCACTTTTTAAGGAGAGATGTATAGATAATTTAGAGGATTATAAAATGCTGATGAAAATTACAAGTGTTAGAATAGAGAAAATGAAACATTAACATAACTCCATGGTGTTTGTGTTAAATAAAAATGTAAATTATCATATATAAGAGTGGCCTGCTCTTTCCCTGCAACAGCTTTAGCTAATAAAAGTTCAAAAAGATCAGTGATGTACAGTTTTTGAAAATCCAAAATATGAATGACTTTAAATGGAACCATATGAAGTGAATGACAGTAAAGTGATCGTAGATAAAATTACCGAACTCAAATGAAATAAATTCAAAATGAAAAGTATGAAGGGCAATTAAGTACCTATTTTGACAATTCGAAGTGGTCAAGTTTTTAAAAGTATGACACAGGAACCTTAACCTATCTATATATGAGTGATAAATGAGGCATTTTGTGTCATTACATTCCCATAAATCACTTTCTTTAACTGCTGACGGCTTTTATCAGATCTAACCTTTTCAAGCTTCTATTAGAGTGCTAACATTTTCAACTTTGACACATGTGCAGTTTACAAATTCTGCAGCTGATTAACTCTGGACAGAAGCTCACTGGCATCATTGTGTTCAAGTTGGGTGAAAGCCTTAGGGTCTCAAAAACTCAGACACTTATATTACAGTACAAAAATCTCAATTAAAGTAGGGGTTGGGCTAAACAATTGTTTTCTGTTGGGAAACAAACATGAATAAGACTTCATTTTCCATGAAACAGGTGACTTAGGAAATACTAAGAAATAAAAAAGAAGAAAAAGAAAGGAAATCCCTAGATATTAAGGGTTAACTTCTAATCTAGTACCTTTTTATTTTTTTTGCTTTAAAACTATTTCTTTTGGCAATCAAGAAATATTTTTCAAAAAATAACTGCTAAGCTTCAGTTTTGATGCAATCAAAACAAAGAACACCCAAGATTAATACATTCATGGGGTGAGGAATATGACCCCAAATAAAACATAATTTAAGTGGGACTGTAAAAATGATGAAACTATTTTAATGTGAATTTTATGGATAGATATTGAATCAAAGTATAATATATAACTTAACTCTCCTATAAATCCCAACATTCTAAGTTAAAAGTTGTTTTGGGTAATTCAACCAATCAATTCAGTTGAAAAAGAAAAAATGAGAACTTTTTTTCCTCCTACTTTTAAAACAGTTGTATTGAAATTATGAAAACAAAGCATGCAAAAAGTAATTCAATTTCTGTTGAACTTACTAATTATCACAGAATGTCTTTTATACATAAATTAGAATATGCTACTTACTACCAACATGAAAAATGAAATATTTATCACAAGATGAAACTTTAAAAATATCAAATATATGCCTATTAATAATGTAGAAATAAATAAGGCAAATATTTGTAAGTTGAAATCTTCTTTTACATTGCAGACAACAGGAAATCAAGACTTTACAATATTTTTAATTTAATGGTCCTCATTTCTTAGTAGAAGAGTCAAATACAACAGTTGAACTTGATAGTTCCAAGGGTTTTGATGATTAACACAAAATTGTACAGGTAGATATCACGTGAATTTATATAAAATGCACATATAAGGCTCTGGATGGGTAGCTCAGTTAGTTAGAGTGTCTTCCCCATACGCCAAGGTTGAGGGATCAATCCTCGGTCAGGGCACATACAAGAATTAACCAATTAATGCTTAAATAAGTGGAAAGACAAAATTGATGTCTTTTTCTCTCTCTCTTTCTCACTCTCTAAAATCAATAAATTTAAAAAAATAAAATGCACATATATAAATACATTTAAGAAGATGTGAGTTTGTGAAGACAAAGTTATCAAAGAAACTTATTTAGAAAAGATAATTGACACAGACCTTGAAATAATGCTAAAGTTTATAAAAACACTGTCTTTGGTAATAATAGCAAGACTGAACAAATCTTGATACTAGCTGTTTGACCACCAGAAGCCTGTGACTTCAAATAGCATTAGTTTTGATAAGAACGACTGGCCATCAAACTTATATAATAAAACCTGAAGAGACGGACTAACTGCATTAAAGTAAAAATGTTTACAGGAGAACCTTCTGCAACAGATTGCCCCTTGTTGATAAATGGCAAATCTTAGAAAAATAGTGGGGGAAGGACAACTTTTTCTAGCATCACAACCCACATAGTCTCATAGTGTCACCATCTTCTAAGGCCTACCCAAGACAAATTAAAAACTTCTTTATTTCACTAATAATGTCACTCATCACAGGAGCTGGGCAGCTACACTTTGACAATTCAGATGTAAATCCTGGGTTGTCTGTGAGTATTCACGACAAAGGCATATTTATCATTTAAAACAAAAGGACATGACTTCTGGGTGTTCATATCAAAGCCCAGTGATGGATGAGGCCATGCTAAGCAAAAGACAGACTAGAAAGAACACAGATGTTTCCTACTTGGATTAAGAAAAGACTCTTCCCTCCCCTAAAACTTCTTCAATATGGTTATTTCAAACAGTTTTAAATGTGTAATTTTAAATAGATATCTAAAAGTTTAAAAATCCCAACTATAGTTGTTTCAATATAATAAATATCAGGGTTTTTTTTTTCAACTTCCAATTATAGAAGCAGAATTCTTGAAACCATGAAAGGGCCAGACTACCAGAGAGTAACAGTTTCCCAGATGTAGCCCATAAAAGGAGTTCCACAACTGGTGTTATCCTTCTCAATTATTATTTTTCTATTGAAAAAATGCAGAGAAAGAAAGTCTATCATCCCACATTTTTACAAACAGCAAAAGGGTGAGCTGCAATCAATGTTAGGAACTATAAGTCGAGTGAGGTTTAAGACATTTTTACATGTTTCTATCACTATGTCTTTGATTTTCATTCCAAACACTTCAATTTGAAAGGCAAGTAAAAATAGTTGTTGTCCATATTTTAAGGTTTCTTTAAAACCTCAAACACACAATTAAGTATGGTGTTTTTAGCCTTCATCACTATCTTGGATGAGAGAGACCAAATTAAGAGTTGCATTGAAAAGACTAAGATATTTACAGCTGGAGCTACTGATAGCACTTCCTCCCATGCAACTGATAAAGAGCCATCATGGGACTGGCTAATAGAAATCCAATTTACAAGGCCTTGCTCATTTGAGTGCCTTTCATGATGCACTGGCAACTCTTCAGACCCACAAACAAATGCCTAATCTTCCAGGGCAGAGCTACTTTAATGTTGGTTACTGGGAAGTCATCATTGCAAGGTCACCTTGAAGAAGTACAGAGAGTGGGGTGGGGAAAGCCTACTATGTAACCCATCTGTTTCCTGCCAATTTTCCCTGCTGCTTTTTAATCTCAGTGAGGAGCACTTGTTGTCAATAAGCTTCTTTATAAAAAAATATATTTTTATTAATTTCAGAGAGGAAGGGAGAGGGAGAGAGACATAGATACATCAAGGATGAGAGAGAACCATTGATCAGCTGCCTCCTGCACGCCTCACACTGGGGATTGAGCCCACAACCAAGGCATGTGCCCTCACAACCAAGGCATGTGCCCTGACAAGAATTGAACCGTGATCTCCTGGTTCATAGATCAATGCTCAACCACTGAGCTGGCTGGCTGGGCTGTTGATAAGCTTTTAATAGTCAGAGTGGCATATAACAAAAACAACAAAACACAATATGAAGCCATACAGGAGGAAGGAACTACTTATGCATTAAGAGAATACTTGGATAGTATTGTGTCACCAGGTGAAATGCTAGGCTGGCAGCTGATATGCAAATTTCCCCTTTTGGTAGGATCACCTTCCTCTCAATGTGATGGGTACATCAAAATTACCAAGATCTCTCTTCGTATCCACATTTTTTTAAAAAAAAAATATTTTATTGATTTTTTACAGAGAGGAAGGGAGAGGGATAGAGAGTTAGAAACATTGATGAGAGAGAAACATCGATCAGCTGCCTCCTGCACACTCCCCACTGGGGATGTGCCCACAACCAAGGTACATGCCCTTGACAGGAATCGAACCTGGGACCCTTGAGTCCACAGGCCGATGCTCTATCCACTGAGCCAAACAGGTTAGGGCAACGTATCCACATCTTTTATGCGGCTTGTATGGAAAATCTGTACCACATTCAGTGTGCCGCTGGTGTTAGACCAGCAAGGACATTAAATGTACAACCTCGAGTTTCACCTGTATGCTCTCCAGGGTTTACTTCTCACTTGCTATAGTAACCGTTACATGTCCTACTTAAAATGGGCGTGTCATCCCCTTTAAAGTATATGTCTGCTTCTCACAGAGGGAATGAAATGCTGAGTATTTCAGAGGGCTCAACACTCAATATATTAAGAGGTATTTATAGAATAACAAAAATCTTTCACCTTTTGGCCCTTTTATGAAAAATTTACTGGGTGCCTAATATATTTAATATTCAGTAGCATGTGAGAATAATTTTTATGCAACTCCGATAGTTAGAAAGATAGATAACTCAATTATTAGATCATCTATCAAAATATTCAGATGTATAAGAGGCTACTAAAAAGATGGATGGCTGAGAAAGTCCACTGATTCTCTAGCCGTCATATTCATGCATTTGGCCAGACAACATTTTTCGCTGCCTTCACAAGCAAGCTTCATTACCCATCACTCCACTGAAAAGAGTTTATTATGAGGCTGCCATCTTGGCAAGACTATTATTTAGATGATAAATGCTGAGGGGGAAAAAGTGTGTCTACTTTTTTTTTTTTTTTAGAAAAAAAAAGATGAGCTTTTCTGACAGATAAAACAAACAGCATCTACATTTCTAATTAACTTAAATTTGGCAGATACAAATATAGGTCAGTTAAACCTATGATGTTATCTTCTGTCTGAATTTTACCCTTAATTTGTGAAATGTAAATGAACTAATTAGAGGAAAAACAGCATGATAAGTGACAAAATGCTTCAGCTGGGTCTTTGCTTCCTGACATTTATGATCAACTATAATAAATTATTGCCTTTTAAAATAATTGATAGAATATATACTTTTCCTCACCACAATGAAAGAAATGTTTACCAAGAATTTATAAAAGAAGACCAGGAACTTAGCAGAACAATAGAACTTTGTGTGTACTTTCTGAGGAAAAGATGTGTATAAAATGCCATAATGTTAGAAACAACTGGGGGAATTTAGAGGAAAAAAGTGTGGAGACATGAAGTCACTGGTAAACCCAATAAAAACATCATCAGGACTTTAACCTTTTCCCTGTCATTTCAAACAGACTTGCTGTGGTTTTAAGCAATTAGTGACGTGTGTGTGCGTGTGTGTGTGCGTGTGTGTGTGTGTGTGTGTGTGCGCGCGCCCATGAATGCACCTGCGTGCCCGGGTGCTTGGGGGGGCGGGGGGGCGTTACAAAATCACCTGGAGAATGAGAAAAGAATTTGGCCACTTGACTTTCAGCAGGAAAACCTGTTATTGTTAAGTTAAACTAATCCATGTAATAGTTAAGTGAAGAGAGGTTTGCAACGGTTCCTATGTAGATAAAGACGGCATTGAGAAGCACATCTGTATTGTCAGATACGGGTGTCAGTTAAAGATTACATAAACCCTGAATGGCGAGGCCTGTGGGGTGGGCACGCTGTGGCACAGTGGAATGTGTGTGACCAGGCCTCAGGCAGGCAGAGCAGGATCAGGCCTGCCAGTTCTCAGCACATAATCCTGGAGGCCTGATGGAATGAGGAACACCAGGAAACTGGAGTGTGGCCTTGTGGTAACCTGGCCGGGAGTTGAGAGGGCATTGTCTGTGCTGAGGCTTGGT
>NW_005871086.1:5900361-5948214 GCF_000147115.1 Myotis lucifugus | reverse complement strand
TTCAGAGAGTATGGGAACAGGTGAACAGTGAAAAGATTAGTGTACTTCAAAATTTCAGCCCTAATTTTAGGTATGCCACTACAATACTTATCTTGGAGAAAAGTATCTTAATTTAGCCGACAGTTATCACATTTGAAAACAATATGACTGAAATACTTGAATATTCCTTTTTCCAATATTATGACAAATACATAAATGTTTTTACATTTTACAAAGTGCAGTCTAGGTGTCTGGAAAATATTATTACATTTATTTTATATTTACTAGTTGTGGAGACAGCAAGAACATTTTTCTGAAGAGCTGCTCCTGATGAATAAATATTTGGCTTATTACTTTTATATTTTAGAAACTCATTAATGGTAAACATTTTTCTTTCCATGCCCACATCACCATGGTATTGCATTAAGAAATAAAACGGGCAACTAGTTAAAGCTCCACTTCACAGTATGTAAACCTAACAGAATATATTTATACATGACAGAAAATTCTCTTGACAGCTCTCTGGCCTCCACCTTACTCTTCAACCTTTTAACACATGATATACCTCTGAGGCAACTATTTCAAAAGCTATCAAAGATTTACCTTCATGTACACTAACTTTGCACTTTAGAGGTAATCTTCAAGCACCTGAACTCCAAAAATTGCTTTCCATCACAAAGCTAAAGACTGGAAAACAGCAGAGACCTCCTCGTTTGTTTAGTTTTTCTCTTTCAAGCATTAACAATCACCATTCATATTTATCACTTTGAAAAATGAATTTAATTTCTTTAATTAGAAGCCTTAATAGTTCCAAGTAGGGTTTTCAGCAATCATTTATGTCCATTTAAAAATTTAAATATTTCTGTACTGAAGGCAGTGTTTCATGTTCGAGTGTGTTTATCTGTGAAGGAGGAGAAAGGCAAAGAGAGCAAATGCACTGAGTGTCAGGTAACCTGCCCAAACCTGAGTCTCTCCGTGCTGCAGGAAGGTCAGATCCTCTCGGCATTGTACTGGTGTGTCAAAATATGTCAACAAACCATCACACCGCAGGAAGAAGAATGACCTTTCCCTTCTGTACATTTGGGCTGCTGATGGAGCTCTGGACGTGGGGTATGCATGAATGGTTTTCAAAGCTGCTTGACAAATGCAACTCCCAAGGTTTCTTTCAAGTGTGATTGCTAAAAGCCCTGAGTCCCTACATTTGGGTACAACTTTATAAACCCACATAACTCAGGATGAACACTGATGTTAGGTTATCTATCAATACTCCAAATAATCAGACTCAAGGCAACTAGACTCAAATCCTATCTAATAAAGAGCTAATATGCTAATTAGACCGGACAGCAGAATGACCTTCTGGAACGACCTTCCAGAATGACCAGTGAGCAGGAGGTGGGGCCGCGGGGCTGTGAGGCAGCCGGGGCTGTGAGGGCTGAGCCCCTTGCACGAATTTCGTGCATCGGGCCTCTAGTTACTTTATAAATGCTTAAATGTGAGAGATGAAGGTTGAGAGTCAGTAAGTTTAGAAATAATTTTATTCATTGTAAGAGTAATACTTATTGTTAATCGATTCTTTAAACGTCATTATAGCTGTCATAGAGCAGTTGTCTTCTTTCTCTCCCTGCCCATAAAATAGGCATTCTCTACTCTCCCCTTCTGTGAAAACTTGCTCCACTTATTTCTCCTGAGGACAAGCCCTACATCAATCTATCTCTGATCCACCAGTTGGACTCCTACCACACAACCCAGTAGCCTTTGGACATCTTTAAATATTGCATCTAAAGTTAATACTAACCTAGATTTTTTTTTTAGCTTTCAATTCTTTAATAACATCATTTTCTCCCCATCATCAATATCAAAACCTCAAAGTTATCTTTGTTCTATACCCCCCACCCCAGAACAATGACACTGAGTTGCTTGCCAAATTCTGTAAATCCTGTCTTTATCATCTTTGTAGATCTATATAGTCTCCTTCCATTTCACTGCCGTCATCATTGGGGAATTAATGGATTATTTTAATGGATGGCTGTATAAGCAATGGTGTTCCTATCCCCAACTTTTTGTTTCTGTACACTCTAAGCCAGGGGTCCTCAAACTACGGCCCGCGGGCCACATGCAAATACAAATATTGTATTTGTTCCCGTTTTGTTTTTTTACTTCAAAATAAGATATTTGCAGTGTGTATAGGAATTTGTTCATAGTTTTTTTTTAAACTATAGTCCGGCCCTCCAACAGTCTGAGGGACAGTGAACTGGCCCCCTGTTTAAAAAGTTTGAGGACCCCTGCTCTAAGCAATGCTACCAGAATATCCATCCTATAATTAGGTCCTGATTATGCCACTCTTCTACTTAAAACTCTCTCAGGCTTTCCAGCTGTGTGATTTTTAACCTGAACACTTAACTTCTCTATGCCTCAACTTTCTCACATGGAATGGGAATAAAATACTAGTATCTACCTCATAGGACTAATATACGGATTAAAGAGGATAACACATGTACTTAAGCCAGTGCATTGAACATAGTTGGTGTTCAGTGTTATGTATGTACAAACTTTGTTTCCTATGAAATTGAATTAAATTCCTTGAAGGCAAAGTTAAATTATGCTCATCATTGTATGCTCTGAAATACATAATATGCTGCTTCTACCTAGAAGTAACAAAATATGTACTGAATTCAGTCATCTATCTGTGTGATCACGGATGGACCACTTTGCTAGAACGTGTTAAATCAGGGATATGTAGAGGTAAAAATACTAATTTCACATTAAAACAATGAAAGACAATGGGGCTGATGAAATATGGTGATCTAATGATGGGTTCAATATAGTTTTGCAGCTGTTATAGAGTTCTATGCACACAGCCAATGACTTCATTTTCACCACTTTCATAGTCAATATAGAGTGCTCTAAAATTATCATAGCTGAAGCTATCAAGGATGACTGTGATAGCCTCATATATATGTAAGTTGATGAGTCTTATGAATTAAAAAATCCCCTTTACTAAATAAAGAAATTTCACATGAATTTTTAATTTATAATCACTTGGAATGAGCTATTAGGGATGCTATAGGACTAAATTTAAAATGGGGCGGTGATGATGGTTAGCAAAGCTGCCAGTGACAAAAAGGAAGAGAATGACAAAAAGGAATATATAAGGAAAAGCGGGAAGAGGTTAACTTTTCTGGTACAATTGTTGTGAGAAAATAAGGGTGAATAAGACACAAGAAACATCTCAGTGTTAGTGATTAAAGGAAGTAAGACATGAGAATGGAATTCACCCATTCATAAGAGTAGACTAAGAATGTAAAGGAAAGAGCAAGAAAAACACAAAAGAATATACGTGTTACGTGTTAATGGAAAAATGAAATCCACAGAACTTTAGTTTTTAAAGAAATAGGGTCAATTACAACTTAGGAATTTTGTTTATTTGTTTGTTTACATTTTTATTGATTTCAGAGAGGAAAGGAGAGGGAGAGAAACATCAATGATGAGAGAGAATCATTGATTGGCTGCATTCTGCTCGCCCCCTACTGGGGATCAAGCCTGCAACCCGGGCATGTGCCCTGACCAGGATTCAAACCGTAATCTCCTGGTTCACAGATCGACGCTCTACCACTGAGCCACGCCAGCTGCGCAAATTAGGAATTTTGGATGTTGACCATTGCTATTATGTATCCACTAGAGGCCCCGTGCACGGATTGGTGCAACAGTGGGGTCCCTCGGCCTGGCCTGTGGGGATCAGGCAGAAAGTGGCAGTCCAACATCCCCTGAGGAGTCCCGGATTGCAAGAGGGTGCAGGCCAGGCCGAGGGACCCCACTGGTGCACGAATCTGTGCACCAGGCCTCTAGTATGCATATAAGATCTTTGGTTAATCTCTTCCCGCTGTCCCACTTTCCTCCCTCTACCCTGAGATTCACCAGTCTGTTCCATGTTTTCATGCCTGCGTGTTGAGTGTCTGCCCCCTAGTGGTCAGTGTGCATCATAACTACCGGTCAAACAGTCAAATGGTCGCTTAGGCTTTATATATATAGATACAGATTTCTGTTTTATGAGAAGAGTATAGAGCATACAGATTGTATTCGTGGCTTATTTTCCATGCTCCCCATGTGTGAGAAGAGAATGAGAAAGGGCAAACTAGGGCAATGCAGCCTCATCACCTATAAGTCTCCTATCCCAGGAGATTTTTTGAATGTCTAATAGCAGAAGAAACTAAAAAATGGGAAATGTGTCTCACATGTAGAGAAAGAGAAAATGGAGAGAAAAGGCATAACTGCTGTTAACAGGGCTCTATTTCACCAAAGATTGCCAGCTTATCTTAGTCCGAAGGGCAGCAGAAGATGACCAAAGAAAGCTGCTTTCTAGCAACCATAGGCTGCTAAGGCCAAACTTTAGATACCAAAAGCCTTCTCTTTTGTTGGGCAAAAAGTAGTGAGTGAAAATCCTGTTCCACTTCTCAGGAGTCTGTGAGAAAGAGAGATGGCATATATAGATGCCTGTTTGAGAGAGAGAGACCAAAAGAAAGTAGGTTTGCACAGTACTCTCATAGATTATTCATAGTTAATGTTTAAGAAAATTTGCTTGGAGTGACAATAAAATCTATAAATTAAATAGCATAAATAAAATTATAAGGTTAATGTTGAACAAGACAAACTGGTTTACAATGTGTTAAATTATGTGTTA
Organism: Myotis lucifugus; assembly: GCF_000147115.1. Lineage (NCBI taxonomy): Eukaryota > Metazoa > Chordata > Mammalia > Chiroptera > Vespertilionidae > Myotis > Myotis lucifugus. The sequence continues at coordinate 5,943,557 of NW_005871086.1, read as the reverse complement.
AAAACCACAATTGAGAGACATCTATTTGGGGACAAGGACTGGATTTATCCTCCTATTGGAAATAACATAAAAACAAACAAACAAAATAGATGACAATAGACATCGTGCAGTGGGGGACAGTGGTATCCCTGTGATGAGAAACAAAAGAGGGAGCCCTTTGATTGCCACCCAGAGAGAGTTTTCAGGCTGCAAGATGGGGAGGAGGGACCTAGGTGAAGCCCAGTGTTCTCTTTCTGATTGAGGAGATACCTCTGGGAGAATGGAAGACTAGGCAGTTAGAGTTTGCCAGAAAACAAATCTCAATAACTTTAAAAGAATTCAAATTTGTTTCTGATCTCAATGAAATTAAATGAGAAACTAATTATAGAAAGATGTGAAAATTTTCTACATATTTAGGAACAAAGTAGCATACTGCTTAATAGCCTATGAGTCAAATAAGAAATGCAAAGAAAAATTAAAAAATGTTTGGAACCAAGTAAAGATGAAAATAGAACATATTGTATTTTGTGAAATACAGTACTTCAAAGCAAATTTACAGCACTAAACTGCCTATATTGGAAAAAGGAATGTTTTCAAAACAATAACCTCAGCTTTCCACCTTAGGAAACTAGAAAAAGAAGAGCAAAAAAAAAAAAAAAAAAAAAAAAAAGTGAAATTCAAGAAAAGAAAAAAATACGGATAAGAGTATAAATCAATAAAAGAGGAAAAAAGAAAATCAATAGAAAAAAATAAATAAAAATAACAATTGGTTCTTTCAGAAGAACAATAAAACTGATTACCTCTAGGCCAGTGGTTCTCAACCTCTGGCCCTTTAAATATAGTTCCTCATGTTGTGACCCAACCATAAAATTATTTTCGTTACTACCTCATAACTGTAATGTTGCTACTGTTATGAATTGTAATATAAATATTTGATATGCAGGATGGTCTTAGGCGACCCCTGTGAAAGGGTCGTTCGACAGCCAAAGGGGTCGCGACCCACAGGTTGAGAAACACTGCTCTAGGCAGACTGATCTTGAAAAGAAGACAAAATTATCAATATCAGTAATAAGAAGGGTGACATCACTACAGATGCTACAGATATTAAAAGCACAAAGAAATATTTTTAACCAGTTAACTGCCATGATATTTTGAATTCATCTATAGACGCTTATGGTGTACAAATGGTTAACAAGCCTATAACAATACATTCCACAACTTAGATGAAATGAACTCTTTGGAAGATGCAAAGTTCACTCAAGGAAAAAAAAGAGATAACCTGAATTCCATCTTTTAAAAAACTTTTACTGTTGATAGTATTACAGATATCTCCCATTTTCCCCCTCTTTACCCCCTCCTCCCAAGGCCTATCCCCACAAAGCCTTCACTACATTATTGCCCGTGTCCATGAGCTATGCATGTAAGTATATAGGTTCTTTGGTTTATCTCTTCTCGTCCCCACAACCCCATATCAAGGTATGTCAGTCTGACTATTAAGAAGTAAAAATAAATCACAGACCATTATCACTCATGCACATAGATGCAAAATTCTTAACAAATTTTTAGCAAATCAGATCCAATGAAATATACAAAGGATATTGCTTCCTAACCAAGTGGGATTTATTCTAGGAATGCAAGGTTGACATTCAAGAATCAATCACACTGTAATTCACCATATTAACTGATTTATTTAAAAAAATACCCATATGATCACCTTAATAGATGCATAAAAAGCATTTGGCAAAATCCAACATCCATTTTTGATAAAAACTCTCAGCAAACTAGGAACAAAAGGAATTTTCCTCAATGTGATAAAGGGCAGCTACAAAAATCTATAGTTTGTATTATTCTTAATGGTGAAAGATTGAATGCCTTTTCCCCAAGATCAGAAACAAGGTAACAATGTAAGCTCTCACCACTATTAATCTCATATAGGAGATTCTAACCAGTGCAATTAAAAAAAAAAAAAAAAGCACTCACATTGAAAAACAAAGGAGTAAAACTGTCTTTATTCACAAATGACATAGAATATAGAAAATCCTATGGAATCTACCAAAACATTAAAGTATTAATCAATGAATTTTATGCAGTTGCAGGATGCAAGATCAATATACAAAATCAACTATATTCTTCTATAGCAGTGGTTCTCAACCTTCCTAATGCCGCGACCCTTTAATACAGGTCTTCATGTTGTGGTGACCCCCAATTTCTTGTTACAAATTGATCATAATTAAAGCATAGTGATTAATCACAAAAACAATATGTAATTATATATGTGTTTTCCGATGGTCTTAGGCGACCCCTGTGAAAGGGTCATTCGACCCCCAAAGGGGTTGCGACCCACAGGTTGAGAACCGCTGCTCTATAGTAACCTGAACAATTGTAATTTAAACAAAAGCTACCACTTCCAATAGAATCAAGAAATATGAAATTCAGGGAGAAACCAAGATGGCGGCATAGGTAAACACCGGAAATTGCTGCCTCGCACAACCACTTCAAAATACAACTAAAAGACAAAACGGACATCATCCAGAACCACAGGAAGGCTGGCTGAGTGGAAATTCTACAACTAGAAGGAAAGAGAAAAGCACACTGAGACTCAGAGGAGGTGCGGTGTGGAAGTAAAGTGCAGAGGTACGGAGGCGCACGCGGAAAGGGCTGGCAACTGAGGATGCGGCGCACATAGAAAGGGCTGGCAGCTGAGGACACGGTTGTCTTTTTCAATCGGGATGGAGTCTCAAGCTCCTGACTGCTCTGAACTCCAGTTCCGGGCGAGTCTCTGGGGACCCAGACTCATACTGGAGAAACTGGACTGTCTGGCATCGGGCGGCTTTCTCTCAGGGGTACTTGCAGCGATTACCGGGACACTGAGATGCGGGGCCTCTTAGGGTAGGACTGAGGAGCAGCCACAGCTACTTGCTCCGCCCTGTTGATCCCCAGAGACCCCGCCCCACCCAAGCTGTGCACAGAGGCTTTTGCATATGAAAGGCCTGGCCCTTTGCAATCTGAAAATTACCTAACAAACTGCAGCTGGGTCAGAGAAATGAGAACTTCCAAAAGAAGGCCCAAGGCCCCACAGCTGCTTGCATTGCTTCACAGCTGGGCTCCTGCTGGGTAGCCTCAGGAAGAGGCTAAATTAGCACCTCCCTAGAGATCCAAGAGCCAGTGTACCCAGTGGTCAGAGTGGGACCATCCAGATTACAACTCCTCAGATCCATAAGGGACACACTCAGGGGGCAGACTCAGTGAGCACCAAAGCCCCACTAAAGCAAGACTTGCCCCAGAAGGGTGTCTCCAGCACAGAAGTTCTCCCACTGCAGACATAGCTGATTCTCACAGCCAATTGGCCTGGAGGTCAATTCCTCCCAGTGATACCTACAACAATCAAGGCTTAACTACAACAAGACTGTGCACAAAGCCCACAAAGGGGTGCACCAAGAGTGTCCACCTCAGATAATTGGGGAGGCTGAGCCACTGGGCCCTATAGGACACCTAGCACAGAAAGACACTCTATCAACACAGGGAAGCAGCCAAAATGTGGAGACAAAGAAACAGGTCACAAATGACAGAAATGGAGGAAAGTGAACTACTGGATATAGAGTTCAAAACCACACTTATAAGGTTTTTCAAAAATTGTCTAGAAACCGCCGATAAATTTAGTGAGATCCTCAATAAATCTAGTGAGACCCTCGAGTATATGAAAAAGGACCAACTAGAAATTAAGCATACACTGACTGAAATAAAGGATATTATACAGAGATACAACAGCAGACTAAAGGATCACAAGAATCAAGTCAAAGATTTGAAATATGAAGAAGCAAAAAACACCCAACCAGAAAAACAAAAAGAAAAAAGAATCCAAAAATATGAAGATAGTGTAAGGAGCTTCTGGGACACTCACATCTACCCACTTCGGATTACGGGGTTCCCAGAAGGAGGGAGAGGGCAAGTTTTTGAAAACCTTTTTGAAGGATTTAAGCACGAAAACTTTCCCCTTCAGGTGGAAAGAAATATGCCTTACAAGGTCAGGGAGCCGATGAGACCCCCAACAAAAAGGAATCCAAAGAGGCCCACCCCAAGACCCATCATAATTAAAATGCCAAGAGCAAAAGACAGAGAGAATCTTAAAAGCAGCAAGAGAAAACCAATCAGTTACCTACAAGGGAGTACCCATACGACTGTCAGCTGATTTCTCAACAGAAATTATGCAGGCCAGAAGGGAGTGGCAAGAAATATTCAAAGTGATGAATCCAAGAACCTACAACCAAGATTACTTTACCCAGCAAAGCTATCATTCAGAATTGAAGGTCAGATAAAGAGCTTCACAGATAAGAAAAAGCTAAAGGAGTTCATCACCACCAAACCAGTATTATATGAAATGCTGAAAGGTATCCTTTAAGAAGAGGAAGAAGAAGAAAAAGGTAAAGATACAAATTATGAACAACAAATACACATCTATCAACAAGTGAATCTAAAAATCAAGTGAATAAATAATCTGATGAACAGAATAAACTGGCGAATATAATAGAGTCAGGGTCATAGAAAGGGAGTAGACTGACTAGTCTCGGGGGGGGGGGAAGGAGTGTGGGGGGTGCGGGAAGAGACTGGACAAAAATCGTACACCTATGGATGAGGACATTGGGCGGGGGGAGGTAAGGGCAGAGGGTGGGGTGGGAACCCGGTGGAGGGGAGCTATGGGGGGAAAAAAGAGGAACAACTGTAATAATCTGAACAATAAAGATTTAATTAAAAAAAAAAAGAAATATGAAATTCATAGGGATCAATTTGACAGAAAAAATGAAGAGATGTGTACATTGAAAACTATAGGGCATTTCTGAGAAAAATATTAAAAGACCTAAATAAATGGAGAAATGCCATGTTCATGGATCAGAAAACTCAATATGAATTAAGACATCGATTCTTCCCAAATTGATGTATAAATTCAATTGATCCTAATAAGAATCCTAGTAGAATTTTTAAAGAATTTATAAGCATATTCTAAAATTCAGATGGTAATGCAAAGGGCCTATTATAGACACAATTAATATTAAAAAAAAAGAAAAAGAAAGTTGGAGAACTTAATACTCTCTGTTTTTGAAATTATGTTATAGTCATCAAGACAATGTAGACTTGATATAGACAAACTTATCAATAGAATAAAAGAGAATTCAGGAAAAGGCCACACATATTTGGTCAATTGATTTTTGACAGATGTGCAAAGGCGATTTAGTAGTGACAGGATAGTCTTTCCAACAAATGATTCTAGCACAATTGGATATCCATACGCAAGAAAATGAACTTTGATCCATATATCACACCACATATAAAAGTTAACTGAAATGTAAACGTAAAATCATAAATGATTTAGAAGAAAGGGGGGTAAACCTTTTTTATTTCTTTAGCTTTTTAAAACTTTAAAATGTTTTAGATATGACATCAAAGGCAAAATCCATAAAGGTAAAATGGACTTCATTAAAATTAAAAACTTCTGATCTGTTAAGAGAATGAAAACAGAAGCCACACACTGGGAGACAGAATTTCATATGACTACATATCAGAGAAAAGACTTATATCGAGAATATTTTTTAAAACTACCAACATTCGCCCTGACTGGTTTGGCTCAGTGGATAGAGCGTCGGCCTCCGGATTCAAGGGTCCCAGGTTCGATTCCAGTCAAGGGCATGTACCTTGGTTGTGGGCACGTCCCCAGTGGGGAGTGTGCAGGAGGCAGCTGATCGCTGTTTCTCTCTTATCGATGTTTCTAACTCTCTATCCCTCTCCCTTCCTCTCTGTAAAAAATCAATAAAATATATATTTTTTAAAAAAATAAAATAAAAAATAAAACTACCAACATTCAATAATAAGAAAAACACTTTAAAAATGAGCCAAAGATTTGAACAGACACTTCTCCAAAGAGATAAACACATAGAAATAAACATATGAAAATATTTTCAATATCATTTGTCATTACTGAAATACTAATAAAATCACATTGAGACACTACTACACAAGTATCAGAAAGTCTGAAGTTAAAAAGACTAACCGTATCAAATGATGAAGATGGGGAACACCTGAAGCTCTCATAACTACTGATGGGAATGTAAAATGGTACAACCATTTTGGAAAACAGTTTAATCTTTTAATAAAAAGGTCAATATATACTTTTCAGATGTTTCAACCACTTCATTCCTAGGTGTTTGCCCAAGAGAAATAAAACCATACAAAGATTTTCACATGATTGTTTATAGCAGCTTTATAACTAATAGCCAGAACAAAAAACAACACATGTCCATCCATAGGTGAACAGATAAACAGATAATGGCACAGCCACTCAAATGAATATTTTTCAGGAATAAAAAATGAATTACTGATATATTCAACAACATGGGTATATATTGAAGTAATCATGCTGACTAAGAAAGCCAAACAGAAGAATACATGCTGTATGACTCCATTTACAGAAAATACTAGAAAATGTAAACTAATCCAACGTGACAGAAAGCAGATGAGTGGTAGCTGCGTGTGCAGGGAGAACTGGAGGAACTGAGAGGGAGGATGATAGAGGGGTGCCAGGGACTTTTGGAGTTGGTAGGTATGAGCACTCTCTCTGTCATGGTGATGCTCTGTGAATTTATTAAATACTAGAGATCCAGTGCAAGAAATTCGTGCACTCAGGGTCGGGGGGGGGGGGTCCCTCGGCCTGGCCTGCGCCCACTCACAGTCCGGGAGCCTTTGGGGGATGTCCAACTGCCGTGGAGGTGGGAGAGGCTTCTGCCATCGTTCCTGCCTCAGTCCTCACTATGAACCCCCCGAAGGTAGTGGCTGGGTCCCTACTGACTAATGCAGTGCCTGGGAAGTGTTTCTGATCTCAACCAGTATCCTGAATAAAGCTATTATCTGTTTCATCAAGACTGTTTAGAAGCTGACAGGCTAGGAATGCTAGGGCTAGCTGGCAAATCAAGGCTAGGTGAAGGAGTTGACTTCAATGCTAGAGCATTACGATCTAAAGTTTTCAAAACAAAAGAAAAACTCCCAAGGTCCAGGTGCCAACACATACCAATTAAATCAGTTTTCCAGGGATAAAGTCCACTTTTTAAAATGCCCTCCCCCCCACCCCCCCACCCCCCACCGTGATTTTAATATGTGGTAAAGTTTGCTAGACACTAGGCATTTTAGCATTAATTTTAACCTGTTCTCCATAATTCCAGAAATAATCTCAGAAATGGACTCTATTCTTGGGCTCCTGAGGATAACTGTGCTCCTGAGTCACGTCCTATTGGCAGAATCTGTTTTATTAGTCTTCTTCCCTCACTCTTTCTGATGATCATAATGGTTGTGTTTTCACTCTTATAGTGCCCCCGCCCCCCATAATCTTTTGCTTGTTGGTTTGGTTTGGGGTAACTTTTCTGAGTCATATGTAACTCATACGATAACTCTATCATAGTGGGTCAACAGGAAGAGTCGTCCTTTTAACAATTACTTAGCCCCCAGATTTAGAAAATCATTCAATATGCCCTCCCTACGCACCACATCTTGCATATGCTTGAAGATAGTAATCAAATATCTTTCTGAGAAATTGCAATTCACTGATATTTCTCAACAAACTAGACTGTGGTGATCACTTAGCAATATATACAAATATCAAATCATCATGTATATCTGAAACTAGTATAATGCTGTCAATTACACCTCAGTTAAAAAAAATAAAAATAGGCATTTTTCTTACTGTCCTTCGAGTGGCATTCTCAAAGAAAATAGTTTGGCCCTATTGTAGTTTAATGTCACAATGTCTGACATAATCCTTAATGGCTGATTCAAAATGTTATTGTCTGTTATGTATCAGAAAATTCATTCACTCATTCATTCACTCATTCATTCAGTTAATATCTACTGATCACCTATGATGTGCCAGGTATTGCGCCAGCCTCTGGGTATTTGATGATGAATAAGACATACAGATAAGATGAAACTCTTAAGGATGACAAGTAAACAAGCAATTATAATATTTGATAAATGCTATGAAGTTATTAGCAGAAAGGCAGCTTTATATTCTGTACTTAAAATCTCTGACTGCACTGCAAAATTAAAAAAAAATTTTTTGAGGTTAATTAAGCTAGGGGAAATTTCTGAAGTTTTGATTACAAAGGAATGAGGGGCACACTACATATAGCAATTAGAAAGAGCAATATAAAAGGTAAAGCTCTTCTACCGGTAAAGGCTTGTAGTCAAACAAGCAAATTGCTGTTTATATAAGTGTTTCCAACCCGACTCTATTCATTCACTCAGATAGGGGTAAGTACAGCCAAAGGAGGAGAGAGATGACTGAGGGTGATGCCTTTTGAATTGGGTGGTCAGGGAAGATCCCCCTAAAGGAGGGGAAATATGAGCAGGGACCTGAATGCTGTGAGGAGTTAGTGCTAAGGGGAGATCCCAGTGAAGAACATTCCAAACAGAAGGATTAGCCAGAGTAAGGGTCTTGAAGTAGAAATAAGCAATGTAGATTCAAGGAAGGCCAAGCTAGCCTGCATGGCCAAAGAAGTATGAGAGAGGGAGAGAATGTGAGGTGAGGGAAGTGAGGTAGCTGTGGAGAGAATTGGGCATAGACAGGCAGATCATGCAGGGCTCTCAATGTCACGGTAAAGAGTCTGGATTTTATTTTAAATGTGATGGGAAACCATGACAGAGTTTTGAGCAGGGAACTGTCACAAACTGATCTATATTTTCTGAAAGTCACTCTGGTTGGGGTATAAAAACTGACCACAGGCAGGAGTTCAATAGTTGATATACGTAAGGAGACCAGTTTGGAAGTTACAGCAATAGCAATAGTCAAAGAAGTGGTGACAGCCACTGAGGTGATGGCATGGTGATAAATGGCATGCTGGAGATGTGGTGAAGATAGAGCTGAAAGCGACTGCTGATGGATTGGAGATGATACACAGGTTTTCAGCTTGAGTATTTGGCAAATTGTGGTGCCATTAGTTGAGCTTGGGGTGGAAGGGAGGAGTGAACAAACAAATCAAGGGCTTCATTTTGAACACGTCAGGTATGAGATACCTAGTACACATCCAAGAAAAGGTACTGAGTGTGCAGTTGGATTGACAAAAAAATAGTATATACGCTGGGGAAATGTTAGGGCTTGGGGTCAAAATTAGGAGATACCAGCATAGAGATGGTCTATAAAGCCAGCGTCTCCAATGAGATCTCCAAGGGAACACCAAGGGGTGAATACAGATAGAAAAGGGGAGAGGGGTGAGCACACAATTCCCGGGCCCTCGGGCCTAGAACTGTGAAGAAGGAGAGCCAGCAAAGTAGCCTGAGGATGCTGCTGGCATGGCAGGGAGAAACCCAGAAGAACATCTCCTGGGAGCCAAAAAAAGAAGATGTTTTAATAAAGAGGTAGGTTGTTATCAACTTTATCAAAAGTTCCTGAAAGGCTGAGTGAGAATATCAATTTATTTTATTTTTTTTTAATATTTTATTGATTTTCTACAGAGAGGAAGGGAGAGAGAGATAGAGAGTTAGAAACATCGATGAGAGAGAAACATCGATCAGCTGCCTCCTGCACATCTCCCACTGGGATGCGCCCGCAACCCAGGTACATGCCCTTGACCGGAATCGAACCTGGGACCCCTCAGTCCGCAGGCTGACGCTCTATCCACTGAGCCAAACCGGTTTCGGCGAGAATATCAATTTATATAAAAAGAAAACTCACATAGAAATATGAAACAAAATATTAGGGGATCTGTAGTTATTTGAGTGGGGAAATTGGTTTATACAAGGTTATGATTCTACTAATGTTAACTGAACAGTTTTATTATAAAATCCAATGTTTAATCTAAAAATAATGACAATTAGATAATAGTTTTTATGTCAACAAGAGGCTTAGCACACAAATACAGCAGTTAGGCCAAATGGCAACCAAATTGCCTTGAAAAGCTACCTGCATTGGGAGGGATGATTTCTACCAACTCTGAAGAGCTTTAGCAAGGGCTATTTGAGTTGCGTTGATTCAAAATATGAAGAGTAGGATCTATACTTTCATAATGGGCTAAGTCAAAATGCCCATCACTGGTGAGTTTCTATCAGATTATAACCAAAATTTTATGTCCAGGTAGACTCCATGTTCCATTTTAAGTGAAAGCACTACTTGTATTTTTTGGTCTCTCTATAGATATTTGGTAACAGCAAAGACTTCTGTGTAGAATACTTCTTCCTTGAATGGTTTGGAACATTCCAAACCGAGATTGGCTTTCCCTTGTCACATAACATACCCTAAATGAATTATGTACCCACTTAGCTGTCTAATATAAAAAAAACCCCACAAGTTTATGGAATGTAAATCAATATTGGTGTAAGCCAATCATGATTAGAATATAAAAGTAGCTTATAACAAAATAATCTAAAATCCAGTCCAAAGGAAACTGTACTAAATCATCTATTGTTCAGATCCTCTCCAGCCAAGTCAATAATCCGTAGACCCCTCATACAGGTGAGTAGGTTATTTAATCAGCCTCTAAAATAGGAAGTACTAGGCACTCAAAAAGAGTTGTTTTAGAATAAAGATATGCTTATGGAATTTTTAAGTAAGCTCTACTATTTGGGATTCCTCTTAAAAGACTTGACCAGTACCAAAATGGAGAGATAGTCTCACAGCATAATGATGGAGTTTATCCGTTTTTAAAATCCTTCAGCAACTTAAACTTATACAATTTGATTCTCTTGTCATTGCTTTTCCTACACTATCAAAAATGATGCTTTCTTTACTATTTCCAACTCATAATAAAATTGCTAAAAATTGAAAATTCAATTTGCAACATTACTGCTAATTTGAATAATGGCTGAATAAAAGACAGGAAACGCTGAAACAGCAATGATTTCTAAAACATTTTGCACTTTCCTCCTCCATCCCCGTAAAGTAAAGCTCGGATGCTACGCACAATTACACAAGAAAATCAAGAAAGCCATTACATTCAGCATTTTGTCATGATCATTGTTACCATGGCAAAAAGTGGGCTTAGGTTAGCACAGCTGCTACAGGCAGGTCCGCTGGCCTTTTGTAAGGCTGAGTAACAATATAATGCCCAATTCTGTAGTCTGCACTGTTTTCCCCCCAGGATACCCCCAGGATAAGACTATTGTCCATAGATGCTACTGTCTCATTCCTTAATGTTCTGGGCCAATGTCATCTTACTCTTTGGCAGTGATTGAGGAACACAGTTCATTTAGGAAGGTTACCCCTGAATCCACCTCCTGTTCTAAGGAGGGTTGGGATGTGTGGTGTGAAAACTGGGGATTTCAATAATAGAAAAAGCCAGTCTCAACACTTGTATTGTAAATGAAAATATAGTTGTGCTGGAAATAACACGTTAGCAAGTGGGAGAGGCAAATGCAGGCCTCTGATGACTAGCTGTAGACACTTATTTTCTCTCTGAGTATCAGTTAGCTATCTGTAAAGTGGGAGTAAAAGTGACTTCCTTGTGAGAATTAATTGAGATACTGTGCAGGCCCAGGCACATAGAGGGTACTCAGTAATATGGCATTAATAAGATGGCTGGAATATGGTCTCCTTCAACACCACATTTTTCTTAATCACTGAGATTTCCATGACCTTGGGAATGTTGACTGTGAAGCTGGTAGGTAAACTTTTTTCTACTGCTGGAAGGTAATTTGTTTTGACCTTTTATATAGAGGTGGGCAAAAGTAGGTTAATAATAATAATAAATAACATAATCCTTAATTCATAAATAAAAATAGTATAAGAATCAACTCTGTTTTGGGTACTCACAATGGTAAACCTACTTTTGCCCACCCCTGTGTTGTTTGTATATTCTATGAGAGCTGAGGATAAAATACTTTTTAACGTTTGGCAGTAGGCACGGATTTCACATCAAGAGGATAAAAGTCAATGTCAATATCATAATGTGAACTACATTTTATTATCCATAGTTTGAGTGACACCAGTATTATCGCTATAAAACGGAAAATAGCATATACTAATTTTGACCTTATGTGAAGATTTTTAGTTTTAAAAAATGAAGCAACATTATGAAAGCAGAGAAGTTTAAATTATCTGAAATGAATACATTAATCAAGTCTCTGTATTTACTAGAAACAAAGGCTACCAGCATTTTTACCAGCTAAACAAAATATTTTTTCTAATGAGATTTCAGCTGAGTATCGTTTATCTTAAGAGAAAAATAATGGGACCTTACCTATTCCAGTAGCTCCAGAACTGGTCATGCAGGTAGGCGTGGTGGCTACATTCATCACCAAATGAGGCTTTGCTTTCAATCCAGTGAATTATGTGCCCTTCTACAGCTAAGGGACAAAGCATTACTAATATGGAGCAAAGGAAAGGGAAAATTGAAAATTCTGAACTCTGCATAGGCCTCTCTATGTTTCACATTAATGAGCAGAGACTGAACCCTCCCTGTCATCTATGGACATAATTATAAAACAACACATCGTATGTGTTTGTTACAAGGAACATTTATGCTACAATCACATCCCTTTTATTTTCATCATCATCTTCGAAAGTCCTTCTCCTATTCTGGGACTGTGTAAGTTGACAAGGACTATGAAAGCAAACAAAAGTGAGCCTGGCTTTTCAATAGAACCGTAATATTTCGAGAAGTGACTTGAAAACAGCCACTAAAATATCTTCAGACATTTATTTCTCAAATATATGTAAAATATTTTAAGGGGTAGGTTTCTTCTGAGCCTATTATTTTCTGCTATTTTAAAATAATCTTTTCCAGCAATTTCACCCATTCAGATATAATATTATAAAGCTAATCTATTCTGGTAACTTTTGGTAGTATAAGAAAAATTTTTTAATCTATGAAAAAACACACATTCCTTTTCTCTATAAACAAATGCATAACAGAGTTTAAGAACTTACCTACTGGTACTTGTAAAATAAAGTCTGGTGTTTTGTCATAACCCTTTGCACGGAGCTGATCTTCATCTACAGGAAGAACAAATACAATTACTTATTACAGTATTCCATTAATGAGACAGCAACATAATTGCTTTTCTTTCTTAAAAATGTATAGATATTACTAACACAGTTATACATCTCTTTTTTATGCATGCAACACTGTGTCAGAATACATGAATAGAGATAAGAATGCCTCTTTGTCCCTTCTGCATTTTTATGTCTTTAGTATAAACTTTATAATTCAAGTTGTCATATGCTACTTTTTTTATAATTGAAAATATTCAAAATAATGAAATATATTTACTGATTAAAAGAAAAGGTTTCATTACCATGAGTATCACTAATGTTATCAGCCAATATTGACAATTTACGGTAAGGTACAGTGGCCTTTACAATTATAAAACAAATACTTTTATTAAAGCAATTAAGAAAGTCTAGTTTCTATTAGTGAAGCTATTCCTACACATAAGAACACTAGAGAGGGACAAGGACAATGAGATCACCACAGAGAATTAATCATCCTTCTTAAATCCTTTGGTATGCTATTGTTTCTGGCATTTACCAGTGTTTTATAACCAACAATATGTAATTCTGAATAAAAAGCAAACAGGATTTGAGATTTTTTTCTAGGTCTGTTTGATTTCTTGATCCTGTATAAATGTCAATGATCCATTCAGAAGGAAAAAAAGATGAGAAAATAGAGAGCTTTACAAAGTTTTAAAAAACTAGCTAGGTTCTTGGTTAAAATTTTTTGTTTCCCTCTGATTTTTTCTAAATGCCGTCCTTGACATCTAATGACATTACAGCGTGATTTCTGAAATGAGGAGTTCTCCATTAGATTTTGGAGTGACCTGGTCATTCAATTCCAGACATGGCTTTCTGTCTTCACCCAACCTCAACTAATGGCCCGGCCAAGTAACAAGGAAGGCTGTGTGGTCTCTTAACACCTACTGGGCTGTTGACATTGTCAGGCATCCCATTCGCCTTCCTGCATCACCTTTGATTAAAATTAATGGCCCATTCCCAGGGTTGGGTAGCTTATTTCCAATCCATTTGTCAGCCCAAGACACTGGTTTCATGGCCAATGTTCAGAAACTCAGTTTGAGAACAGTCTTGTGTACATCTTGAAAGGTCAGCGTTTTAGATGTAAAGAACCTTTTAATGACAAGACATATTTAAACTGGATATTTAAATTAAGGTTTATTAAAAGTTGGTATCCTTCAAGTATCCAGATTTTGAAGGATTGATGGCAGAATTCAGAACAACCTCCCATCCCTGAACTATAAAAAATTTTAAGTTAACTAATTATTGAGATAAGAAAATTCACTGTTAAAGTAATCTTACTTCAAAACCCAGAGAATTTGGAAAACAGGATGGCAGACGAACAAGACTGGAAACACTTCTATCCTCTAAATGCACTCTGACCACAAGAATGTTTAATGGAAAAGGCATTTATTATAATCAACACAAGTGCCTTGAGCTGATGTTTCAGGTAGCCGATGAACAGTTTTAAAAGCTGGTTGACATTAAAAAAGAGAGATTAATATTTTATTAAAACTATCCTAGCTTGATCAACCTCTGCAGACGTTCAAATCTATTTCAGAAAGAAAAATGATTATGTTTCTGACAGCAGCTCAAAACAAAATTTCAAAGGTCACCAAGCAATCCACATGCACACACTAATATCCCTTTAAAAGGCAGATGCCGCACTCTGGTTCACGGGACCACAGTTACTAGCACAACACCTACAATGACAATGGAGATTGCATGATGTACTTAATGTGAAAATAAAAAAAATTAAAAAACCCTCAAACCTGAACATAAAACGTCAGTGAGGTTAGGGAATCTTTCCATCTTTCTGTGGAGAATTGGAAAATGCAACTGTCTCCCCTACCCTGACCCCACTTTCCGAGCTCAGAAAGGATAGCTTCTAAAGTATGTGTCACCACTAGGGATTAGATATAGATATAGATATAAATATATAACCTCTTCATAGATATCTACCTATCTATATAGATAGGTAGATATCTATGAAGAGGTTATTCCACACATCTGAAATACTATGTGATGTGTTGGCTATCTTCTCTTTTATTTACTGAACTCCCAAAGCCTGGTTCAACCTCCACACTGTTTCTTTTATCCTAGATTTCCTAAGGAAAGAGGAGGGAACAACTTGGCAAAGTTCACAGGAAATGACAGTATAAGAATAGGAAGCAGCATTTATGAATAAAGGGCTTTGCTCACCTGGCCTAGGCCCCTGAGAAATTTCTATCACTGATCTTAGAGGGGATTTTTAAGGTCAGCCCCATCCATTTGGCCTGATCCCCAGACTTTGAACGGTTCCTTACTATTAGGATCGTTATCCGAACCATTGGGTATAAATTTAAAACTTGGTTGACCATTTGGAGGTTCAGGGCTCCTAGAGCATGGCTGTAGGGGCAGTCCTAGGTTCCATCATCAATGTTCTTCATGGTGACGGCTTTGTGTCCGAAGTAGTGTCCAGCCAGGACCAGCACCACCTTCCCAGGTTTCATAAACTTGCCCATTTCAAAGGCAGCCACTGGGGCCTAGAGCAGAAAGACTGGTTGCTTCTTGTATGTGCCCTGACCAGGGATTGAACCCACAAACTTGGTGTATTGGGACAACACTCTGACCAACTGAGCTATCAGGTCAGGGCAAATACAAGTGCATTTTAAAGACTATTCATGTCTTCCTAGAAGATCTTGAAGCACAGGAGAGGTGATGACCATCTTCAGGATATTATTATTTAGATAACACCTGCCTGAAGAGATAAACTGCATAATCTCTTGATTTCTAGATGCTCCTCTCTCCAACTGAGCTAAAAAAATCAAAACAATTGCATCCATAGATAAAGTGATATTTCCTCTTTTATTTTTTGGTTGTCAGTCATGCCTTTAGAGGACATTTTAAAGAAAAAAATGACACGGCCCTAGCTGGTTTGGCTCAGTGGATAGGGCATCAGCCTGGGGATTGAAGGGTCCCAGGTTTGATGCCTAGGTTGTGGGCCCAATCCCCAGTAAGGCGCATGCAGGAGGCAGCCGATCAATGATTCTCTCTCATCATTGATGTTTCTATCTCTCTCCCTTTCCTTCCTCTCTGAAATCAATAAAATATACTAAAAAAAAAAAAAGAAAAAAGAAAGAAAAAAAAAGAAAAAATTACATGTACTTAAAGAACACTGTGAAAGTTTAATTTCTCTGGTCTTTTAATTACCGGCTCCTCTAAATACCCAAAATATCCAAAGCAATTAAGTAGTAATTACACAATTTCTTTTTTTTCTTTAAATAAAAGGCTGACTTTGAGTCAGAGAATGAAATACATCTGAAACTAGTTAACATATACTTAAGAATCATAGAAGGGCATGGGGACCACCAAGAAAAAGTTTGAGGTTTTCTTCTGTTTTTATTAAAAGGCTTAAATTAAAAAAAAAATACAGTTAATCCCAGAGAAATTGGGTAAAATTTCAGTCCACAACATCTGAAAACAAAAAGGGTACATTCTAGTATGGCATTTTATCTATGAATTTGTCAAAAGCTTTCTAAATGCTAGATTAAAAAGACTATTTTAACACCTATATTTTTACTAAATTGGGGAAAGGCAAAAGTGATATACATCAACACAAATGATAACTATATTTTTTCCCCTCAGGATTGCCTTGGCTATTCAGGATCTTTTGTGGTTCCATACATGTCTGATAATTACTCATCCTATTTCTTTAAAAAAATGACATTGGAATTTTGCTGGGGATTGAATTAAATCTGTATATTGCTTTGAGTAATATGGCCATTTTAACTATGTTGACTCTTGAAACCTGTGAACACGGAATATTTTTCCATTATCTTGTTTCTTTTTCAATCTCTTTTGATAGTGCTTTGTAGTTTTCATTATATAGGTCTTTCACATTCTTTGTTAAGTTTATTCCTAGGTATTTCATTCTTTTGGTTGCAAGCTGATGGGAACATAGACTGGTATAACCACTATGGAAAGCAGTCTGGTGATGCCTCAAAAAATTGAGAATAGAGCTGCCATATGAACCAGCAATCCCTCTCCTGGGTATATACCTGAAAAAACTAAAAAACAACAGGTATTTACAAAGATATTTACACCTCTATGTTCATTGCAGCATTATTCACAGTGGCCAAGACATGGAAATAACCAAAGTGTCCTGAGATAGAGGACTAGATAAAGATGTGGTACATATACACAACGGAATACTACTCAGCCATAGGAAAGGATAAAATACTGCCATTTGCAACATCATGGGTGGAATTTGAGAATATTATGCTAAGTGAAATAAATCAGCCAGAAAAAACTAGAGAACCATATGATTTCACTCATATATGGGATATAAAACTGAAACTCATGAACCAAACAGCATGTGGTGGTTGCCAGAGGGAAGAGGGGTGGGGGGAGAAGGGGGTCCTAATATATGGCGACGGAAGAAGATTTGACTCTGGGTGCTAGGGACATGATGCAATATACAGATCTTGTAACATAGAAACCCACACCTAAAACTTATATGATCATACTGACCAATGTCACCAGAATAAATTTAAATAAAAAAGAGAAAACTATAGTATATCTTTTCTATTCTAGTATTTTTTTCTGTGTTATTTTTCCCCCCAAACACTGTCTCATTTAATAGTTGGTGCTATAATCTTTGTAGCCCATATTTTTATATTCAGTCTTTTCTACCCAATGTAAGAAGTTTGCAAAGTTTCAGTAATAAAAGTTGCTATGATATGCAGCCCATGTACAAAGGTACACAGAACAGATATGCTTTTAATGGGGAGACCAATAGCACAGACAAATGAAATCTTTAGAGGACCCAAAATTTCATTATAGCCATTAGTTTCAACCTCTTCCCCCAAAGCCTCTTATCAAAGCCACTAATAAGCAATACAACTGACTGCTCTGACCTTGTCCTTTGCTTATGTCTTTAGGGGACAATACTAGTGAAAACTGAAGTGCCCTAAAGATAGCAAACAAATGGGAGGTCACGAAGCTGAGACAGTGCAAAGGAAGGCTGGGTAGGCTGATACCCCCAACTGGTGGCTATAAAGACAGAGTAGAACCTGTCTATATTTTATACCACATCACTCTCAATTCTTTTGGTTTAATGCCATAAAAGGAGGGATACACCAGCACAGTGGAGTAAAAGAAAACAGGACAAGCTGTTGGGAGGGCACTAGCTGTGATGCAAAGCCTGGGGCCAGTTTCCTCTAAACAAAGCAGGGGGACTGGATGGTCACTAGAGCCCTTTGCAACTCCAAAATTCTGAGGAATGGCTGGGTGTTAGCCTGTGTCTGCCTGTTCTTTTAACTGTAGTCACTGATGTCAGGGCCAGCCCCATCTGTTCCAGAACCAATCACAATGAGGAAGGCATATTTGCAGCTCTAAAAAATACAAAGGATCTCCGAGAGAGAGAGAGAGAGAGAGAGAGAGAGAGAGAGAGAGAGAGAGAGACCCAAGAATCCAATCCAATAATAACAATAACAGATTTGAACCCCAGTGCCTTTTGGTTATAGGGAGAAAAGCTGGAACCTGTAATGGGGTGAGTGAGATATCTGATTTTTCTGTTCTGTACCCCATCTTTTCCGGCATTGGCACCCTACTCTCACATTGTGATTTTGGTAGTCAATACGTGACTCTCAGCACTGGCCACAGGGGTGGACAAGACCCAGACTAGCTGATCAGAACCCTTCTTGAGATTTGTAATGGGACAAAAGAGAATCACCAACTTTTCTCCAGGATTACAAATTCTAAGCAGTCAGCAGACTAGCAACTGCCAAGGATCAGCTTTACTGCCTGCAAATGGAAGCCCACACTGAGGAAAGCAGAACACGAGAGGGAGAAAAGAGGAGATGTTGATGACATTGCTTCTTCTGTGCGCTAGACACACAAGAAGCAAAGTTCCCTCTTTTGGATTTCCCAGGGATGCTGTGTGTTCTCCTTTTGTGTGTGTCTGATTCAGTTTGACCAGATTTCTGTCACTTACAACCTAAATAGGTCCACTTTATCATCAGTGGCCAGGAAAGCAGATGAGCAGACATGAGTTTTCTAACCACAGCAGCGGAGGGAAGGGCTGTGGGCCCAGAGCAGGAAGGCTCCCATGAGTGGACGAGGTAACCTGTCCTCAAAGTTCCAGAGACCAGGCTGCCTTCTAGCATGTCTACCGCTCTCTTCTCGGCCCAGGGAGAAGCAGACATGTGTATTTAATTGGGGGAGTAAGCAAAGATGGTGCCTCACATGATAATTTCTTCAGGAAGGAAAGAATACACTTAAATTCCCCACATCTCGACCCCAGTGTCACATTCCTGTTATTCTGAAAATGGCATCTGATTTTAACCTTCTGATAGGTAGGGATTTAAATAGTTGGTTCCTTATAAAATACCCAACCATCTTAGTTCCCTTTAGCCTCAATAATAATATTTACTGCTAACATCTGCATGGAAACTGTTCCCGCTGCTAGGAGTTATCTGTATTCATTTGTTTGTAGCTTATCTCCATGCTAGACCATAACTCCACAAATGTGAGGACTTCACGGGGCTTCTGTCTAGTGTCTAAAATAGTACTTAACTCCAAATCTTATTTTTTGGAATGAATGAATATATGAGTATATATTTTTAGTTGGAGAAACTAAAGTCCTTTATTCAACTGTGACTTCTCTTAATACAATATACCTATTTTTAGTTGTACAAAATTAATAAATTTACAAGATAGGATAAATCCCAATGAGTACACCCAAATCATCAAAGAAAAGGACTCTCTTTCTTTCCAGTATTGCCTGGTTAAATCTTTTACTATAGCAATTGCTTAGTACATGGTTATGAATCAAGGAAATTTAAGAAATGATTAGGATTAAGATAAAGGTAATTTATTTTTATTTTTCTCTTCTATTGATAAAAGAGGTCAGATAAAATATTTATTTTATAAAATGACATACGGAGCACAATAGGTGAAACATTTAAATGAGGTAAAAAAATTTCAAAGAGGTCATAATTCTTAAGAAGGGTTACGTATAAACAGTAAGAATCCTTGCCTTTCTCAAGTAGTCCAGATTAGAAACCCTGAGAGAGGGAGAGGAAGGGAGGAAGGATGCAAGGGAGGAAGACAGAGATTGCAATTTTGCTTATAAAAGAATCAAAGTAAAACAAACATGTTTGTAATGTCTCTGCAACAGAATTCAAGGTGTAAGTACACATGTAAACAAAGAAAACATACGATCAGATTAGTGGTCTATTTATATACCAATATTTTCCCATAGTTGGATTTAAAATGATGATCTATCTAAATTTACCTGGCATAGTACTTCAGATCTAATTAATCATAGTGAAGGGGTAAAAGAAAAACCCCATAACCATATTTCATACAAGGCTCTGAATTCTGATGTTTTAATCGTATGTAAACATGTATTAATTCAGTACTACATTAAAACCCTTAAAAGGCATAGAATAAATTAACAACTTCTTTGTATGCTGATGAGGAAATGCTTCAAAGCAGGACTGAGGTTTCATGGAGTCAGCTAAACATCCTATAACTCATTTATTTTTAAAGATCAGTTAAGTATCATCTGTGGGTATGCTTCAATAAAATAATTACCTCCAGATGCTATAGGACAGAGGAATAGATGGGACCCATCAATTTTAAATCCCCTTTCTGAACTTGTCTGTGAGTGGTAATGACTCCTGGCTATGTTTCTGCATTGCCTTTGTCAGCCGTGGTGAAGCCAGTCTAACACACTTAGTTCCCAGAATCAAGGGAATTGAAAACCCTGGACTAGACCACATTTAAGCTATTGGTCTTCCATCCTCAGGAAGAAAGCAGAGAAAAGCTAGGCTAAGCAAAGAAATGGTGCTGAGGGCCTGACTACACATAAGCAGATGGTGCCAAGAGAGTAACACCAAGCAGTCCTGAAACTATGACTGCTGAGTTGGTGGTTTGAAACAATGAAATAGATTTGGCCATGCTATATTGGCCACTGAGTGATCGATGTGATCTGATATTTCATAACACTCTGAGAACTCCATGGTTCTAAAACATATCTCATGGTGCCTCAGGAGTCATCTATCACAACTGGTTCCGATCCATTATACATTCTATTATTTATTAAATCTTAAAAGGCAATTTCTATCTAATTTACCCTCTTTCCATAGGCTGAACATTCCAATTGTCCTTCTATATGAAAAAAAACTTGCTGCTTTTACATACTGAAATTTAATTCAGTAATTTTAGGCCACTTTCCTAATTTATCAACTTTCTTTAACACTAGCTAGAGAATATTTGTATCTCCCACCTCCAAGTTACCAACAATCTTATGACACATTCAACTCCATTTTCCAGTTCATTAATAAAAATGCTGAACACTAAGACTTAAACCAGATTTCTTGCAGGGCTGTAGTCAATATCCCTCTCCAACTTGATGTGGAACCATTCATTCGACTTTCTTTGGCCAATTCTCTGTCCATTTTCAAACAAAAATTATGTAATTCAATATTCTTTTATTTTTTAACCTAAAAAAAATCACACTAGGTAGACTCTTAAATATTTACATAAAACAGATGTGTACAATAATACGATTTTTATGGAACCTTTACAAATTACCACATCTAACATGGAAAAGAGGAATTAATTCATTGTAGAGTGCTTTATGGTTTCCACAGTTATCACATGCATGCCCTTTGAGGCTTAATTTCTAATGCTTCAGAGATACTGAAAGAAATAACAGTCTGTAATAAGATTCCACACTGGCACACAAACACATGCATACATGTGAGATTTTTAAAATCACACTAAATCTATGATGACAGTTAATGTTTGACATAAAAGTAATAAAAGCTTAATATCTGGCTTTCAAGGAAAAGTACTACCCGATCCCGTACACCAGACAAACATACCTAACAGGAATTTTTCTAACCATTCTTTTTAATATATAAAGCATTTTATAGACAATATTTCTTTTGCTTCTTTCTCTCATAAAGCCTAGATTATGGTTAATATCTCATGACACCAAAAGTAATACTGTATCAGATATTAAAGCATTTTTTTCAGCCACTTATTCTATAAAATATTAATTGCAAGCCTGTGCATGTGCTGTATATATGGGGGATTAGGTAACTAGATTCCTGCTCAGTTCTAAATCAATAAAAGATAACATGTAGAGCATCAATCATCGTTCACTCTTCCTTTAGTACATAATAAGTGCAAGGGGAAGATTTTAAAAGTATATATTTAAGCACTCCTGGAGCTGTTATGAGCTAGACAGGATGTAAGCAATACTTACCTAGGAAGGACAGATTCTTCTCTAGAAGCAAGTCTCTCAGCAGGATTTCGTGCTCATGGCCAATAGCGCTGGGACGTTTGAGTTAAAGAGGGTGACACACGCAGAATTATGAAAAGATGCTATCAGAAAAACACTAACACCAGAGCTATACTTTGAGATGAAAAGAAAAATAAGATGTAATTTGAGCCATTATTTCTACCTTTAGCCTAACTCCCTGAGATTTCTATCTACCTCCCCTCATTTTATTTTATTTTTCAATATATTTGTATTGATTTCAGAGAGGAAGAGAGAAGGAGAGAGATAATAACATCAGTGATGAGAGAGAATCATTGATTGGCTGCCTCATGCATGCCCCCAACTGGGGATCGAGCCCCCAACCCGGGCCTGTGCCCTGACCGGGAATCGAACTGTGACCTTCTGGTTCATAGGTCAATGCTCAACCACTGAGCCACACTGGCTGGGCCACCTCCCCTCATTTTAAATGATTCAATGGAATTTTTCTATAATGTTTATATGCATTTTGGCAAATAAAGATTTGTAAATGGATGTATATGTAGTTTATCTTCTTTTGAAAAGAGGATGGTCATTTTAAGCATCCTTTAGGCTATGTTAAACATCTCTCAATTCAATTCAGCACACATTTATTACGCACTTAGCGCAGTAAAGAAGACCAACAAGCCTTTGTGCTGAAAGAGCTGCCGGTCTACAGAGTTCCCCGTCTTCTGTGAATTCACACTTGCCACAGAGCCAGCATTTACAGCTCCTGTTTTACCTCCAGTCACTGTTGGTGAGCTTCTGGGACTTGGGAAGCCAAACAACTGACTTGTTGAGAGTTACATATAATGTGAAAGAAAGACATCTTAGTAAAGGACTGTAGGTTAGTGTGTGTGTACAGAGACTAGTTCAAGTCTTTTTCTCCTGTGAGTGCAAGTGTACACATATTATAATATGCATATAGATAGATACACACATATACTTTTTTTGAGTGCTTACTCTGAGGCAGGCACTCTGCTAAAGGCTTCATATATGTTATTTCATCCTTACAGTTATCATTATCCTTATTTTATTGATGAGGAAACTGAGATTTAGAAAGGATTCTGCATAAGGTCATACACTTAATATGTGGCAAAGCAGGGGTTCAAGATAAAATCTGTGCAAATCCTGCATTTATAAATTCCATACAGCTTCTTTAAAAAGAATAAAAATGAATTATGTAAAACTAGAGGCCCAGTGCACGACATTCGTGCACTTGGGGGGAGGGTCACTTAGCCCGGCCTGTGCCCTCTCACAATCTGGGAGCCCTTGGGGGATGTCTGACTGATGGCTTAGGCCCGCTCCACCTGGGGAGCAGGCCTAAGCTGGAAGTTGGACATCCTTAGCTCTACCGCAGAGGTGGGAGATGCTCCCACCACTGCCGCTGCACTCGCCTGCCGTGAGCCCAGCTTCTGACTGAGCAGTGCTCCCCCCTGTGGGAGTGCACTGACCACCTGGGGGAAGCTCCTGCATTGAGCATCTGCCCCCGGGTGGTCAGTGCATGTCATAGCAACCGGTCATTCCGCTGTTCAGTCAATTTGCATATTAGCCTTTTATTATATAGGATAATTGATACTAGCTAATATTTCTTAAATACTACATGCTAACCCTTTATGCTATGAACACTTTGGGGTGCTATCATCTTATTTAATCTTCACAACAATCACATAAGTAGGTAGCCCCATTTTTACAGTTAAGGAAAGCAAGGTTCAGGAAGGCCAAGGAACTTGCTGAAGGCCCCATGGCTGGTAAATAATAAAAACAGAAAAGGGAATTGAAATTCTGGTGTATTTTCCAAAAGGATCGGATTTGATAAGTCTGAAAAGGAGTGTTGTCCTAGCCTGGTACTTTAATTACTGTCAAAAGCATTTGGTCATAATTATCTAATTCTCCATTTCACTGATAATGTCAACCTGATCCTATCCTCCTCAGATTCCCAGGAACTGTTTAATTCTGATCATGCCCTGCAATAATTCAATTTGAAATGAATAAATCTCATACATTTTTTGTAAAAAAAATTCTTAGCAAATTATCCTATCCTTTATCAACACACACTGATGAATAGCATTTAGAATTTCAGAGATGTGGCTACTCATGTCAACTGTCAAAATGAGTCTGAAGTCATCACTGCTTTTTCCTTCTGTTGTTCCCCCTCCCCACTCTAATGCACATGGCTATGTTTATTTAAAATTTTAATGGAAATAAAATAAAGGAAACACATTTTTAAATCACAAAATTTCACACATATGCAGAGTCCATTGAAGACATTTGATGAATACCTCTCAATGATTTCTCATTACTAGGGGCGTACCACATCTTAGAACTAAATTATTTACTCCTATCCCACATAAATGTGCTCTCACTTTTATTGTTGTAAATTATTTACATCTAAAATGTTGAATCATGAAACTGAGGTTACTGATGGTACAGAAATGAAACCCACAGCATTTTAAGCTTCCTGCATCATTATGTTTCTTTGCTTCCCTGCTTAGGTCTTTGTCTAATAGCTGTGTCCTGAAGTCACACTTTGGAAAGTTGAGGTGGCTGGTTTCTCACACCTGTTGTGTCACTGAATATGAACTGTGGCAGGAAAGGTGTGGGTGAGTCTGGCTATGGAGGAAAAAAGAAATAGTGGACACAGAAAGAAAAAGAAAACACAATGACAATTTATATTCTCTTTGCTACTGTACTTTCTTGGTGTCTTATTAGTAAATGACCAACTTACTTTATTCTACTTACACAAAGGTCTACATGTAACATTTTTATAATG
This sequence comes from Myotis lucifugus, assembly GCF_000147115.1. Taxonomy (NCBI): domain Eukaryota; kingdom Metazoa; phylum Chordata; class Mammalia; order Chiroptera; family Vespertilionidae; genus Myotis; species Myotis lucifugus. The sequence continues at coordinate 5,918,531 of NW_005871086.1, read as the reverse complement.
GGGTAAAAAAGTTTTGTATCTATTCAATTTACTACATACTGGTATATGCTTTCTTTCTTACAAAATGATGTAATTTACTGAGAGTAAGTGATGTAAGCATTACCAAATTATCAAAACAACTTACAAATAGCATTTTCACTCACATGGAAAACTAGTAATTTTATTCAGTATGAAATAAAATAACTCCTGTTGATCAGTCTAGGCCAGTGGTCGGCAAACTCATTAGTCAACAAAGCCAAATATCAACAGTACAACGATTGAAATTTCTTTTGAGAGCCAAATTTTTTAAACTTAAACTATATAGGTAGGTACATTGTTATTAACTTAATTAGGGTACTCCTAAGGCTTAGGAAGAGCCACACTCAAGGTGTCAAAGAGCCGCATTTGGCTCTCGAGCCGCAGTTTGCTGACCACGGGTGTAGGCGATAGCTATTCAAGTATATTTACATTATATAAAACTGCTACTACCTCAATGCAAAGATAAAATCAGTTCTCTATAAACTTCCCAGCCTATTTTATTTTGCACGGTAAAAGCAATCACCAATTTTAAATTTTGGAAAAACACGCTTCTTGGTTCTGCTTTGCTTGGACATATATATAAAATATAAGGTCTAGAAAATAAAACTTATAAAAACAGTAATTTTTCTGGCAATAGGCATAATAATGGAACTGCCAAATTATAATCTAGTCAGTCAATGCAATTTATAGACATACATCATTATCTTTATCAATTGAAATCTTGTCTATATTAAATTCTACACAGTGAAAAAAGGAAAGTGAATGATGGCAAAAATGTAAGGAAAATACTCCAAACAGAATTTATAATGCTCCACAAGCAGAAACACTTAGACTTCGTCTATAATACCTATTATTGATGTATGGCAGTGACCATGGGGCAAAACTTGTAAATAACCTCACAAGCCATTTTCTTCGCCAGCAATACAGCAATCTAGTTTCCCGTAAGCATCTCAACTATTACTGAAAAATAGCCTCCTGGCATTTACAAAGCAGTTGACTTCATACTTTAGTCCATGCATATATAATTAGATAGTTATATTTAAAATCAATATGCAATCCTTCAAAAGACATTATGCTTTTAAAACCTTAACTTTAAATTGATTTTTAACTATTTTATGTGCTTGAAAATTAACATGTAATTCCGCCCCAGATACTCTGAGATGGTGTTAGTTGTTACACGAATGTGGTAAACTTGATCGCTATAGCAACTTGAGGTTGGCATTCCTACAACTTCTAACTACCATTAATTTTACACTGAAGATAGAAGTATCGTTTTACTTTGGTCTAATAAAAAGGTAAGCTTATGACAATGCTGTGATTCTATTAAGTTAGGTTGGGAGGAATAGACTTGGAAAATACATATATCAAGGGCTATGACATAGATACTGAATATTCTTGCAGATTATTTTTAGGCCCTGGCTGGGTAGCTCAATTGGTGAGAGCATCGTCCCCATACACCAAGGTTGTGGGTTCAATCCCTGTGAGGGCACATACAAGAATCAACCAAAGAATGCATAAATAAGAGGAACAATAAATCGATGTTTCTTTCTCTCCCTTTTTCTAAGAATCAATCAATAAAAATGGAAAAATATTATTTTTAAAATTAACCTTTATGAAAAAGTAAATGCGTGATTTAAATTTTTTTTTTACTGATTCTCAGCCTTTATGAATCAAGGTGGAATATAAACATGCATGTGCATGCACATACACACTTGACTAGCGAGGGCTATATAAGACAACAACAAAAAGCCTATACCAGGAAGGGTGTGTTCTACTATAAGAAATGTGGGAGACCAGCTGGTTTGGCTCAGTGGATAGAGCATCAGACTGTGGACTGAAGGGTCCTGGGTTCAATTCTGGTCAAGGGCACATGCCCAGGTTGTGGGATCGATCCCCAGTAGGGGCTGTGCAGGAGGTGGCTGATCAATGATTCTCTCTCATCATTAACGTTTCTATCTCTCTCTTCCTCTCTCTCCCTCTCCCTTCCTCTCTGAAATCAATAAAAATATATTAAAAAAGAAAAAGAAATGTGAGACTCATGGGCTCAGATAGATACAATTTTCATTTAGAAAATTACCCATTATTTACTCTTTAAGTAGCATTGTTAGCCAATGATTACATTAAAATTCTTAGTGTTGCCACAATACTACTAAATGTATTGATGAATAATGCCCTATGTCATGAAGACACTACTGTCCACTCAAATCCTGTTTTAAGAAGTAAGCATTAACTCTTTAGCAATCCCAAAGTCTTTAATGAAGACTGGACATGTTTTCTTAGCCTTAAATCCAGTCCAGAGAGAAAAATTAGCCGGGTTTCTCTAAAACTGTTTATTAGGGATCCAAGTGACAGCTCAGATTTTAATCAGCATTTAAGCAATGAGAGTCTACTGCCCTTTAAAATGTGATGGTCTCTGGCGACATTTTAATCACATCATCCTTTAACTTCAGGCAAAATTTATTCTAGCAAACTCAACTGAATTTGGCTCATTTTAAATAGAAATTTGTTCTATTTTTAAAATATGTTCATTGGGATGGTTAGATACATTCCAAGACAGTATGCTACCTGCCTAATGACTCTGTACCTTTAAACTCACTGATAACCAAGCAGTTGGAAATGAGCATGTGAAGGTGCAGCTGCTGAACTGACATCTTCCCGGGGCCGATCTGGCTTTTCTTACACTGTGGAAAAGAATGGTCTGCAGTGACCCTCCAGTTGATTGAATGTAAAATAGAAGAGTATGATATGTGTTTTGTGAAGCAGAACTTTATGTCATGTTAAAGCTAGACACGTATCCTCCGCTGAGTCTAAGCTCGTCAATTGTGCACCTAAAATTTTATGGGCAAGGATACTGTTTGATGCAGTCCACCAGCGGTCCATAACAGCAGTCGTTCACAATGCACTGCAGACAAATAAGAGAAGGGGTCTGGGGTGGGGCGACTACAAAAACTATTACAGTTAAACAGTATACTAAAAGCAGTATCCTTGAATTAAAAAAAAAATTAAAAACGCTATTAAAAGGCTGTGCAGATTTAATCACAGAAAACAAAAACTGCATGCTTTTTATTCACTATAAAAGCAAGCTATTAAAAAGTGAAATGCTCTTCTCACAAATATTGCATTGCCATTACGGTGCACCCTGACCTCAGTGATAGTTTATGATGACAGTAATTAAATGAGGTTTAAAATCCTTTACTCTGCTAGGCAGATAACAGCATTGCCACTGAAAATAGACAGCTGTGATTAATACCTGATAGACCTGATTTGCTAGAACTCCATCTGGAATCTGAGAAGGGTCCCGTAGCAGACTATTTATAACAGACTTGGAGGCTGTAGAAGAAAGGAGATGAACTGTTAGCAGACAGTCAACATACTTTAAATGCAACATGAGAAGTGACATATACCTATATATATACACAAACCGTAAAAATGAAAACACTACTGATAGTAATCATTTCCTTGTTATAAATCTATGGAAAGCTTTTAATTAGTCCATTTTGCCAAGTTTATAAGCCACATTGCCAGATTTGAAGATGACCTAATCTTTTCCAAGGTAAATTAACAAGTACAGACCTAAAGCATATGTCTCTTTGCAGATACATTAGCTTTGGAAAAGCCCACTTGGAGAAAAACAAACAAACACCACAAAGCAATCAGAAAAGAAAATATTTACCTTTGGCAGGTAAGTATTTTATAACAAAGCTTATGTATATAGAAAGCTTAGTGAAGGCAGGTCAGATTCAAAGACTTTAGCGGTGTCAATAAAAATAACTTTCAGCCAAGAAAGCATCTCTGAATCCTAAACCTTTCTCAAATAATTCTCATCAGCTGCCATAAAATGTTATGTCCATTTAACAGGTGAGAAAAGTAGGTAAAATGACTGACAATTGAGGGAATCTTAAATAAGAAAAAAAAATCTATACATTTATATATGAATTTTTGTTCCAAAATGTCTCCTGACATCCAATTGTAAATTACATTGACCTTATCCCAGAGAACTGTTCTAGAAGAGCCTACTGGAGGCATCTAATGAGGGATGCTATATCAGGTCACATTCTTTGAACATTGAGGCAGGAGATGCTGGCCTCACTGTCTACTGTAGGCACATGAAAACTGAAGTAGCCAAAACTCCTTATCCTCTGCAATAGAGTAATTCAAGTCTCTAGACCAGCGATTTTCAACCTGTGTGCCCCAAGAATTTTTAAAACATGCAATACCTGACTATTTAGTCAAGGGAACTGACCTCTTTGCCCTTAGATTGTCAAATTTTGAAAAATGACATCAGCCAATACAACAGTAGCCATCCAGTGAGAATGAATCAAAATTATACCTTTTTTAAAAATCAGATTGGCTATATATATATATATATATATATATATATATATATATTTGGTGTGCTGCAGAATTTTAGTAATTAGTTTGTGTGTGCCATGAGATGAGAAAGGTTGAAAATCACTGCTCTAGCCTGAAGCTAAGGCAGGTGGTGACTAGAAGTCAATTCGTTCAAGTCCTCCAGTGGAATGGCTCCCAGATATTTAGTAAAATGGCTTAAGGTCTGGTCCGTACAATCTAAAGTGCATACTGGAGAATCACCTCATTAATAAAATAAACATAGACCACAGATTTACATCCTTCAGGTTCTGAGATAATTTTTGGCTTGCCTTTTAAATTTTTTTTTTTTAGATTATGTTCTTTATCAAGTTCAGTACCATAAGAACACTGACAGATGTGATAAATGTTAGCAAATACTGTGGGAAGAGATAAGGAAATGACAACTTTCTCACTTAAGCATAGTACTGAATCCACAAACAAAAAATATGAAGTATAATTATTTTAATTATTTCCTAATTTTAGTCACAGGCTTATAGTAACATTTATGTACTTAGCAGCCATCCATAAGTAGAAGTGTTTGTACTGCAAGTAGAGAGGCCATATTTGGAATCCCAAATGAGCATCACCACCCGAGAAAGCCTACGCAGGCCTATCTATACAACGATGCAGCCCTATCTATACGGAACCTTTCAAATTCAATGTCTTCATCTGTAGAAAGTGACTGTATTATCTGAGCTTACTATCTCAAAGGTTTCTTGTGTGATTCTCTAGGGAAAATACCTTCAACAGCTATTTTGTTGTTATTTAGTATTTTGTTAACATTTAAATAACATTAAGAACCAAATCATATTAGGCTTTTACTTCATATACATTTTAGCTGGACTAAATTATTGCTGAAGGAAATTAACATGGATGAATGGTACAAACACTGGGAATATGAAAGAGCACATTGTCTTATTGTAAAAGAATAGGTTATTGCAGCAATAGTGTTCAATCTATAGTAACGTACGTGGTAAACTCAGTTTTCCTAACTGAATCCGAGGGACCAGAGCAGTGATCAGACATCTGGTCACCTTCTCTCAGGGGACTTACTCTCTCTAGTTTGCCACTCAGTCACCAGATAGTAATGACAGACACATTCTTTTAGATTACCCATGATGCTCCCAGTGTCTCAAGGAAACAATAGCACCTTCTCCACATGTACCTGCACCCGATCATTGCTAAGACACTACACTGCTAACTCCCAGACCCCATACCGTGTGAGGAAAAACTGTTAATCCATATAGTGGTGGGGAACATCTGGCCCAAGGGCCATGTAAGGCCCACAAAATCATTAGGCATTAGGGGTGAGTTAATTAAATGTATGACCAAAGATAGCAGGCTAATTTTTAAGTGGATAATTTTGTACGGCCTGTGAATGATAAATATCCCAATGGCCCTTGGCAGGAAAAATGTTCCCCACACGTGATCTAAATGGTCACACAGCATAACCAAAAGTGTTATCCTACGGAAAATTACAGACCTCATAACCAACTAAAATAATAAAACAAAGGCTCCTTTTAAAAAAGAAGAGGAACAATACTCTAGGACATAAGAAAATTAGGTCATTTATTTTATGAGGGAAGAAAGGGAAATATTAAAGAAAAAAGAAACTGATGACATCATAATTTTCCTCACAATATAAACTTTAGAATAGTGTGCTTATCAGACTTAAGAATCATAGCCAATAAACTTTTAAAAAAATGCTTTGAATGTATTGAATAGAACACTATTCAAATGGAAGGAAGCTTGAGAGAGGAAGTCAGTCATTTAAAATTGAATAGTAAAAACTATACATTGAGTCCACATTCATGCAAAAAGTATGCCTGCATCTCAGATGAAGCCAGAGAGTGCACATTTAATTTACACACATATTCTGAAGCATTGGAACTGCAAAAGGGATGAACAATCACATCAACCAGATAAGGAAATGCAATTGGAGAATCTTGAGAGGGTTGGGGATGAGAGGACTCAAGAAAGCCTGTGCCTTTCATCGAAGCTCTCCCTAGGGCCAGTTACTACCTTTGTCCATTTTCACCCATCTTTTTGACCATTCGTGGACAGGAGTCTTGTTTTCCCTAACCTCTGCCAGAGGCATTTATTCTGTTGATTTCATAGTTTACCTGCTACTGCTTCAACTTCCTACCAAGCATGTACAAAGCAGGAATGCATGAGTCACATGGAGCGATGCATAAGAATAGGAGAGAGCTGGTACCTCTTAAAGCTAGAGGACAGGCAACAGGCAATGCCTGGACTAAGGCACAATACCTAAAGAAAGATTTTGCTATTTTTAGCTGTGAAATATTTCTAACAAAAAGAAGTTTGGAGCCTGATATAATAAACATCTACCCACCCACCACTCTGATTTAATTTCTGGATCTGCAATTAAATTTACTTTAAATACTCTAATATTATTTTTTGTAAACTTTTAAAATGTATCAGTCTTCCTAGAGGTTGATTTATTACTATGTTCCAGAAACAAACTTTGGTTTTGTTGATTCTCTGTACTATTACATTTCATTTATGTTTTTGTGATCATTATTTCCCTGCTTTCTACTTTGGATTTGCTACATTATTCTTTTGCTAACTTACTATTTTTATTGGATAAATTTTCAATGCTTGATTTTAACATATACTTTTTAAAAATTGTTGACACTATTACAGATGTCCCCTTCTCCACCCGGCCCCCACCTGCCCTTTGCCCACATCCACCCAGACCCCGCATCCCCTTCCCTATGGCCATCACCACACTGTTGTCTGTGTCTATGGGTTATGCATATAAACTCTTTGGATAATCCCTTCACCTTCTTTCATCTAGTTCCTCCCTCCCCTCCTCACAGCTGTCAGTCTGTTCCATGTATCCATGCCTCTGTTTCTAATTTGTTCATCAGTTTATTTTGTTCATTAGATTCCATATATAAGTGAGATCATATGGTATTTGTCTTTCTATGACTGGCTTATTTCACTTAGTATAATAATCTCTATAAGTCACTGACTACAGCTCTTCCTTCAGGGTCTGACATGGCTCGAATGATGACAACACAGCTGTGGCTCCTTCTGGTGTGGCGGGCTGAAGAACGGGGCAGCCAGGCCCAGGACTGAGCTTCTCAATGTCTGCATGGATGCCAAGCAACACAAGGAAAAGCCAAGCCCGGAGGACAAGCTGCATGAGCAGTGCAGTCCCTGGAAGAAGAATGCCTGCTCTGTCAACACCAGCAAGGAAGCCATAAAGATGTTTCCTACCTGTACAAATTCAACTGGGACCACTGCGGCCTGATGAAACCCGCCTGCAAGCGCCACTTCATCCAGGACACCTGCCTGTATGAGTGCTCCCCCAACCTGGGGCCCTGGACCCAGGAGGTGAACCTGAGCTGGCACAGAGAGGATCCTGAATGTACTGAAGAGGACTGTGAGAGCTGATGGGAAGACTGCCGCACCTCCTACACCTGCAAGAGTAACTGGCACAAGGGCTGGAACTGGACCTCGGGATCTTAAGAGTGCCCAGCGAAGGCTGCCTGCCACCGATTTGACTTCTACTTCCCCACGCTGCTGCTCTGGGCAATGAATTCTGGAGTTACTCCCACAAAGTCAGCAACAACAGCCGAGGCAGTGGCCACTGCATCCAGATGTGGTTTGTTTGACCTGGCCCAGGGCAACGCCAACGAGGAGGTGGCCAGGTTCTATGCTGAGGCCATGAATGGAGCTGGGTTCCATGGGGCCTGGCCTCTCCTGCTGGACCTGGCCCTAATGCTGCTCCTGCCGCTCAGCTAAGCTCCTTTACCTTCTGATACCTGGTCATCCCCACCCTGTTCAGCTCCAAGGCTCAGCTTCCATGGTGGGAGCTCTGTCCAATAGTTTGAATAAACTAGTTACTCTGCAAAATAAATAAATAAATAAATAAATAATAATAAATAATAATCTCTATAATTTTTCCTGCTTTATAATTAATTCTGCTTTAACTACATGCCAAAAGTTTTGTTGTCATTTATAAACATTTTATAGTTTCCATATTTCATCTTTGATTGATAAATTATTTTAAAAAGTATTTTAATTTTTTATATTTCTAATTTGATTACATCATGGTCAAAGTATGTAATGTTTATGTTAATTTTGGGGTATTTTACTTCCTTTGTGTTTTTATATGCAAACAATTTTTACAAATGTTTTGTGTCTTTAAAAAACTACTGAATCGCCCTAGCTGGTTTGGCTCCATGGATAGAGCATCGGCCTGCAAACTGAAGGGTCCCCAGGTTTGATTCCAGTCAAGAGCACATGCCTGGGTTGTGGGCTCGATCCCCAGTAGGGGGCGTGCAGAAGGCAGCCGATCAATGATTCTCTCTCACCATTGATGTTTCCATCTCTCTCTCCCTCTTCCTTTCTCTCTGAAATCAATGAAAATATATTAAAAAAATATTGAATCTCCTATTTTTGAGGTACAGGTTTCAGGTATATCAAGTAGGTCAATATACATTTTTTAATCCTCACCTAAGGATATGTTTTTATTAATTTTTAAAGAGAGAGGAAGGGGGTGGGGAGAGGAAGAGGGAGAAAGAGACATCAATGTGAGAGAAGCATCCATCTCCTGTAGTTGCCCCACCAGGGAGCAAACCTGCAACCTAGGTAAGTGCACTGACTAGGAATTGAATCCGAAATCTTTTTGGTGTAGGGAATGATGCTCCAGCCAACTGAGCCACCCAGCCAGAGCTCAAGATTTTTAGTTGTAGTATTTAAATCTATATCGTTACTAATTTTTTCCAAACTAGATATGAAATTATCTACTTGTAACTGACACATTCAGAATTATGTTTACCCTCTTATTTCCCATGTTCTGCTAACCATTCTCTTCCCTTCTCTCTTTCCCATTTACTATTACCTTCAAGTTGCTTAAATTTTCTTTATTCCTCATTTCTCTTTTTATTCACTTGCAAATAATACAGTTTATGTCTATTTCTTTAGAAGTCCTCTCCAAAAAAATTCTAAACAGCTTAGAATGCACTTACTCCAATCAGGAAGCCCCCACTCCCTGCTCAACCTACATGTTATTGTATTTATTATTTTTGTCCAAACAACTTGTCCACAGAAACAATTTCCCAGTTAATTTGGGGATGGTTAACTTTATGTCAAATTAACTGGGCCAGAGGAGGCCTAAAAACTTGGTCAAACATTACTCTGGGTGTGTCTTTAAGAGTGTTTCTGGATGAGATTAACAGTTGAATCAGTAGATTGGGTAAAGCAAATGGCCCTCCTTGTATGGGTGAGCCTTATCTGCTCACTTAAAGGCCTGACTAGGACAAAAAGACTGAGTAGGAAAGAAGTCTTTATGCCTGATGACCTTCATGTGGGGGAGCATTAGTATTTTCCTGCCTTTATATTGGCTTCTCCTGGGTCTCAAGCCAGCAGACCTTTGGACTAGACTTACTCCATTGTCTTTCCTGAATCTCCAGCTTGCCAACTGTAAAGCTTAGGAATTATCAGTTTCTACGATCATGGAAGCCAATTTCTTATAATAAATCTCTCCTCCATCCCTCTCGCTCTACACACACACACACACACACACACACACACACACACACACACGCATACAGATACACACACAACATACTCACCCTATCATTCTGTTTCTCTGGAGAACCTTGACTAATACAGTCTCTTTCCATTTTTTAAAACATCCAATGCTTGTTTTTATTTAGATTTATCAGCATGTCACCAATTTCCTTTTTCAGCATTGCTTCTTAATTTCTACTTTCTGATTCAAGATCTAAAAATTGGATATTGCTACCGATGCACCATATTTATTAGTTATTTCAGCTGGGATTACTGAGTAGTAAAATCTCTTAGTCTTGCCTTGCCTGAAAATATCTTTACTTCATTCTCACTCTTGAATGATAATATAGCTGGGTATTGAATTATAGATTGTCATTTTACTTCAACCCTTTGAAGATATGATTTCACTGTCTCTTAACATCTGTGTTTTTTGTTTGTTTGTTTATTTATTAACATCTGTTAGTGATAAGAACTCTACTATCAATCTGACAGTAATCCCTATATAAATAATTTGTCTTTTGCCGAAACCGGTTTGGCTCAGTGGATAGAGCGTCGGCCTGCGGATTGAAAGGTCCCAGGTTCGATTCCGGTCAAGGGCATGTACCTGGGTTGCGGGCACATCCCCAGTGGGAGATGTGCAGGAGGCAGCTGATCGATGTTTCTCTCTCATCGATGTTTCTAACTATCTATCTCTCTCCCTTTCTCTCTGTAAAAAAATCAATAAAATATATTTTTTAAAAAATAATAATTTGTCTTTTATCTCTGGTTCCTTTTAGATTACTCTTTGATATTCAATAGTTTCATTACTGTGCACCTAAGTGTGGTACTTTTTATTTAACTTGTTTGGAATTAGCTATGTTTCATGAACCTAATGATAAAAGACTTAAACAAGTTTTTAAAATTTTGAGCCATTATAGCATTGGCCTCCTTCATTCAGTCACTCTGGAACTCTTATATGAGATGTATTGGGAGACCTTATTCTATCCCCTATGTTTCCTGATCTCTTCATCTCTTGTGTTTATACTAAAAGTGTTTTCCTTAAATCCATCCTATAATTCATTAATTTTTGTTCTAATCTAATACGTCATTCATGTAATGAGTTTTTAACTTCAAAGACAATTATCCCATTTCTAAATTTTATTTTTGTTTTTCCAAAACTATTCTTTTCATTCTTCACATGCTTCAATGTAATAAAAGCCATATATGGCAAATCCACAGAAAATGTCATACTCAATTGGCAAAAACTACAAGTGTTTACCTTAAGACGGAGAACAAGACAAGGATGTTTGTTTTCTCCACTCTTATTCAACATAGTACTGGAAGTTCTAGCCACAGTAAATAGACAAGAAGAAGAAAATAAAAGGCATTCAAGTGGGAAAAGAAATAAAACTGTCATTATTTGCAGGTGACATGATACTGTATGTAGAGAACCCTAAAGATTCCACCCAAAAACTACTAGAACTGATAATGAATTCAGTAAAGTAGCAGGATACAAAGTAAATATCCAGAAATCAATTGCTTTTTTATACACCAATAATAAACTATCAGAAAAAGAAACTAAAGAAAACAATTCCATTTACAACTGCATAAAAAATAAAATAAATAAAATACCTGGAAAAAATTTAACCAAGGATGTAAAAGACCTGTACTTGGAAAATTATAAGACACTAAAGAAAGAAATTGAAGAAGATACAAATAAGTGGAAACATATACCATGTTCAAGGATTAGAAGTATTAACATCATTAAAGCATCCTTATTACCCAAAGCAACCTGTATATTCAACACAATTCCTATCAAAATACCAATGGCATATTTCATAAACTAGAACAAATATTCCAAAAATTTACATGGAACCACAAAACACCCTGAATAGCCACAGCAATCTTCAGAAAAAAAGGACGAAGTTGGAGGAATCACACTACCTGATATCAAACTATACTACATAGGCCATAGTAATCACAAACAGCTTGGTACTATCATAAAAACAGACATACAGATCAATGGAAAAAAATAGAGAGCCCAGAAATAAACCCCTATCTTTATGGTCAATTAATATTTGACAAAGGAGGCAAGAATATACAATAGGGTAAGGATAGTCAGTAAGTGGTGCTAAGAAAATTGAACAAATATGTGCAAAAAAGTGAAACTAGATCACCTTCTTACACCATACACAAGAATAAATTCAAAATGGATTAAATACTTAAATGTTAGACTCGAAACCATAAAATAAAATAAAAAATAAAAAAAAAACAGAAGAAAACACAGGCAATAAAATCTCAGACATTCCTCATAGGAATGTTTTTTCTGATATATCTCCTCCGGCAAAAGAAACAAAATAAAAAATAAACAAATGGGACTACATCAAACTAAAAAGTTTTTGTACTGCAAAGGAAACCATCAACAAAATGAAAAGACAACCCCCTGACTGGGAGAACATACTCACCAATGATACATCTGATAAGGGGTTAATATCCAAAATTTATAAAGAATTTATACAACTCAACACACACACACACACCAAAAAAAATCAAACAATCCAATTAAAAAATAAGCAAAGGACCTGAAAAGACTTTTTCAAAGAGGACATTCAGATGGCCAACATCATGTGAAAAGATGCTCAATGCCACTAGTCATCAGAGAAATACAAATTAAATCCACAATGAGATATCACCTCACACCTGTCAGAATGGCTATCATCAATAAAAACAACAAATAACAAGTGTTGGCAAGGATGTGAAGAAAATGCAGATTGGTATAGCCCAGCCGTGGGCAAACTACGGCCCGCGGGCCGAATCTGGCCCGTTTGAAATGAATAAAACTAAAAAAAAAAAAAAGACCGTACCCTTTTATGTAATGATGTTTACTTTGAATTTATATTAGTTGACACAAACACTCCATCCATGCTTTTGTTCCGGCCCTCTGGTCCAGTTTAAGAACCCATTGTGGCCCTCGAGTCAAAAAGTTTGCCCACCCCTGGTATAGCCACTGTGGAAAGCAATATGAAGCTACCTCAAAAAACTAAAAATAGAACTGCCTTATGCCCCAGCGATTCCACTTCTGGGAATATATCTGAAGAAACCTGAAACATTAATTCAAAAGAATATATGCACCCCTATGTTCATTACAGGTTGTTGTTGTTTTTTAACAATAGTCAAGATTTGGAAACAGCCCAAGTGTCCATCAGTAGATGAGTGGATAAGGAAACTGTGGTACATTTACACAATGGAATACTACTGGGCCATAAAAAGAAGGAAATCTTACCTTTTGCAACAGCATGGATGGACCTGGAGACTATTATACTAAGTGAAATAAGCCAGTCAGAGAAAGACAAGTCCCATATGATTTCACTCATATATGGAATCTAATGAAAAAAAGGAACTAACAAAATAGAAACAGACTCATAGATACAGAAAACAGACTGACATGTTAGAGGAGAACATGTTTGGGGGTGCTGAGTGAAAAAGGTGAAGGGATTAATAAAACAAAATAAAACTCATAGACACAGACAACAGTATGTTGATTACCAGAGGGAAAGGGTAGATAAATGGTGATGCAGGGAGACTTGACTTGGGGTGGTAAACACACAATACAATATACAGATGATGTATGATGAAACTGTACACCTGAAACCTAAATAATTTTATTAACCAATGTCACCCCAATAAATTCATTAAACCAAAACTAAAAATAGAAAAAAACAACATACTTTCTAAAACAAGGTAAACTCAGAATGCTATGCAGTCTCATACTTTGAAATGGAGAGGCAACATGGGACAGTGGTTATGGAGCACAGCCTAGAATCACACAGGCTTGGTTTGAGGACTGGCTCTTCCATCTACTAGCTATGTTGTCTCAACAAGTTAATTCATGTCCGTGGCCCTCAGTTCCCGCGTCTGTAAAAGAGCGTAACACTGGCACTTACTTTGCTGGGTTCTTGTGGAGATGAAATAAAATAGCACAGGAAAAGCACTTAACATGCCATTTCAGGCTTGGGCTCTTACAGTTGTTATACTGTTGCTTTGGTTGGTGTTAGATCATGGCGTGGCCTGATTTCTGCATCCCAACATTGCATTATCAATAAATAGATCACTCTTAATTTTCCATTGTCAAGAGAGTAAAAAAAGAAAGGAAAGACTATAAGATGTGTACGGAGTCAGGAGCCTGCCCTAACCAAGTATACTTTGCCACAGCCTTGGAGAGACAGCCAGAAGTGAATCTGTTCAACAGGCAAAATTTGATAATGCTGGATTATCCCTTCTTACAGCCTTCCCCTCCCCACCCCTTTACGATCCCCCAGTACACAATCCATCATCAAAACTGTTCTCTGCAAAAAACCTGGTAGAAGTCCCTTACAGGTTTCTGTGCATTAGCTTAAGTGTTATCACACCATGGGGTGGGGAGGGGTGAGGGTGTATTTTAAGTCTTACCTATATCAAAGATAAGAAAAGGATTTTCTCCCCCTAACTCAGGACATTTCAAGCACCAGCAATCGAGCAAGTGAAGACCCCCCCACAACCCCCAAAAATAAAAGCACTGACATCACACCCATTTTTATAACTCTTCCTTTCCTCAGCTCAGGTAAGTGGCCAACTACTGCTGAAAGGAAGTGAGGCAAATAAGCAGATGAACCCTCTGTACTCTTAAGGTCCTACAAGTCCTACCCACTGCAAAGAGTTATAGCTGAACCAAGACCAAGACAAGACCATATATATTTGGGAGACCTGATTCAAGGCCGCAAATAGGTGTAAGCATGATAAGTGAACGAACATGGGGCTGACTGTATATTCGGTGGCAGCAGTCAGGACAGAAGGATGAAGTGAGGGAAAAACAGTACAGGGACAGAGACAAGATAGGCCATATTGAAAGAAAAGTCTTTCAATGTGCAGACAGATGGAGGGTGTTAGAACCTACTTCTCCCTCCACTGAAGAAAAACAATCCCTGCGGTTGAACAGCTGGATGGGGAAGGCAGCTGCTGTTGGCAGGACTCCCAACGTACACTCAGAGATTTGCCTCCTCACGTGGCTGCTCCAGAGGCTGAGCAAAGCCTAAAAATACCGGCTAAAATGTAATCTTTTGTTGGAGTGCTGGTTTAAGGCCTTTGGACATCAAGGTCAGGAATGTCCCAAGTTAGATCTCCATAGGAGTTGGCCTGTTAGTCTTCTCTGGATAATTTCGATATTGCCAGTGGCCCACAGGAGCCTACTTACTCTTGCACAGTTGGAACTATTCCTCAAGAATTCCAGGCAGCCCACTAGCTCTCCCACTGCACAGAAGTGATTTTTAAAGCCGTCTGATCCCATTTGACAACGTGAATAAGAAACATCTTTTAACATTAGGGAATCCTATAGGGACACATTAAATTCTGTTCTCTAACTAGCACATAATCTTGAACTAGAGTCATCAAATTTAAAAGCACTAGGTAAGGGCAAGAGGACAATATCTCCAAAGCATGAGGATTCACACTGACAGATTCCTTTTTTTATTTTTTTTATTTCTAGCAGCTTTATTAATAATTGCCGAAAACGACAGACAATATGTTTTTAGCACAAAAAAGAAATGTGCTATCAAGCCATGAGAAGACATAGAGGAATCTTAAGTGTATATGACTAAGTGAAAGAAACCAGTCTGAAAGGGCTATATGCTGTATGATTCCAACTATATGACATTCTGGAAAAGGCAAAACTACAGACAGTAACAATATCAGTGGTTTCCAGGGGCTCTGGGGAGGGGGTGAGAGGGTTGAATAGGTGCAGCACAGGTGACTTTTTAGGGCAGTGAAAATACTCTGTATACTATAATGGTGGGTACATGTTACTATACTTTGCTTGTCTCAGGCAACTTACAGCTCTATAATCACTCTTTTACTCAACAAACATACATTTGACAAATATTTATTAAGCACCCGATTAATGGCAGAACTATACTCAATTCCACCTCTCCCACCCACCCTCAACTTCATCCTCCAAATCAAGAATGTTCTTTTGGCCAAAACTTCAAAGCCCACTTCAATTCTCACCTCCTCCCATAAATTTTCCCCTTAATGTTCCAATGCTTATTATGGAATGGAGTGAACTCATTGTGTCTACCAATCATTTGGCACTTGATAGAATATTTGTGATCTGTTGACAGGAGATTGATCAGAATGGGAAGACTTGGAACCATGACACATTTTTAAAAATCTGAAAAAGAAATATTTAGCATAGTATTTTAAAAAGATGCCACATTCCCTCAATGCTATCTTTAAGCATCTGGGGGCTTTTAAGTGAACATTTAGGCTCATTCTTGTAGTCACCCCAAGGAGATAAGAAATAATTTTTACAAGTCTATTTCTGGTTCTGAAGCTCAAGGTTTCAGATTTCAAGCTTTGCTTTATATGGCCCTACATTTGGTCTACATCAATGCTTTTAACCTTTAAAAAAATTTTTTCCCCATTATAGCCCACCTAGACTTTAAGACATTTTTTTCTTAATTTCCCCCCCATGAAATTTTATTGCCACAGGTACACTGTATATCTGTTTATGAAATGTCACCCCCTTTGCGACTGCATGGTTCACATGGAGGACTAGGGAACCGTTTGTGTCAGGATATCTGGTACATTGCTTTAAAGCAGAAATATTTCTCTCTTTTCACCTCAAAATTGCTCTGTACAAAATTTACTCAGTAAATTGTTGAATGAATTATTAATAAACTACTCAAATCCAAGCCCTGCCTATATTCCCTAATATTACTAGTATATCTAGGGTTAGGTAGTCAAGTAGGTTTGATTTAATTTGAGCTTTCCTCGCTATGAATGAGGATACTTTTTTCTTTATTGTTTTCAGAAAATTTAGACTGAAAGGATACAGGACACAATAGGTCTTTAAATGTTGACAACATCTAATGCCTTGTCTCCTGAAAAGAAGTGTGCTTAACACATGTGAGATGACTTTAGTAGTGTGCAAAACAATTTTTTCTTTAACAATTAAGTATTATTTTAATAAATACTTTTTATTTATGACAAGAAATTCTAGTTTATCATTTAAAGTAGATGTATTGATTTCCTTTAAAAACATAATTAAGTGACATTTTTAAAAGTATCAAGTAAATATTGTATATTTATTAGTAGTACTAGAGGCCTGATGCATGAAATTCATGCAAGAGTAGGCCTTCCTTCCCCTGGCTGCCGGCACCAGCTTCCCTCTGGCACCAGGGACCCGGGCTTCCCTCGCAGCCCCGGCTTCATCCAGAAGGTCAACCAGTCTAATTAGCATATTACGCTTTTATTATTATAAATGTGTAGTGCTATGTGAATATGGCAAAAACTGTAAATGTACCCAAATTTCTAAAATCTCAGAAATACTAGTTTAATAGTTGTATAAAGTCAGTTGAACATTCAGAAAGGTCCACTTCTGAAAAGGAACAGCAGCTAACACTGACTGAGTACTTACATGTGTCAGGCACCATTCTAAGCCCTTCACATGTACTAACTCATTGAATTTTCAGAATGTACCTATAAGATTGCTATCACCATCTTAGAAATGAAAAAACTGAGTCACTAGGAATTTAAATAATTTGTCCAAAGTCTCATTCCTAGTCAGTGGTGGAGCCAAGATATTAACTTAGCCAGTTAAGCTCACAATTAGTAGACTATTCTTCCCAAGCACTATTTCCACATTATTCAAAGGTGATGTGATACATTCTATATTAATGCATCATACTTATAAGAACTAAACTCAAGTTTTCCATTGGTATTCCCTCCTCCCTCCTAGATATCCCACCAATTCAAAGTAGCAATTAAAGTTTCAAGACTCTTTAGTGCTCCATTTAGAGCAAATATAGGGCCATATAATGAAGTTGAACACTCTTGTCTAAGCTTATTGGGGCTCAGTATGTCAGATGACATTGACAATGGAGTCACAGGTAAAGAGAACACTCCAGCTCAAAGTCAGGGGAGAAAGTTAACGGCAACAAAGATCTACCAAAATTTGTTGGGGTAACTAGAAAACCTGGCAGGTTCACGAGTGTCTTATCTATATATATAAAGAGCCAGAGGCCGTCACATCCGAAACAACCGAACGGATGACCGAATGACCGAACAGGGTGAGTGGGGCAACAAGGCCGGCAGGGGGGTTAGGTGAGGACAACCAAACGACTGAGCAGCAGGCTGCGTCGGGCAACCAGGGCGGCAGGGGGGGCAGTGAGGGGCGACAGACTGGCAGAGGGTGGCAGTGAGGGGTGACCAGGCTGGCAGGGAGC
>NW_005871086.1:5882392-5894892 GCF_000147115.1 Myotis lucifugus | reverse complement strand
AGATGTCAAACATTGGCTATAGGCACAAAAAATTCAGAAGAAACCGGTTAATATGTTTGCTGATAACAAATGTAATCTAAATTGAGGATTCGTCTGTGTGAGAATTTTGTCCCTCCTAGTAGAGCATAAGCCTCCTGAGGGAAGATAACCCAACTCCCAACTTAGCCAGAAAACAGTTTTCCACAGAGCAGGGAACATATGTTCTGGGGGGCAGGGGGGGGTGGGGAGAGAGAGAGAGAGAGAGAGAGAGGCAATATTTTAGAATGTCTGATTTAAAAAATAAGAGAACTTAAAAAAAACAAACCCTGCCCTCTGTTGCTCATTTGTTGACCTCTCTTCCCCCAGCCCTTTTGCCTTTGATACTTCTGCTAAAGATATGGTTTCTACCTTCCAATCAGACAGCCAGGTCAGCAGCCCCAGACAAGGACACCACGAGGCCAGTGCTAACTCAAACAGGCAACAGAGGAATGGCTTTGAGAACGGTGTAGTCCACTTCATTCATCCCCAGAGACAGAAAGATCTCTTCCTGCTGCTAAAATCGAAACTGACTTAATGGACAAAATACTGCTGAAAGGAATGTTCTTAAACAAGCCATAGTTTTCTTGACCAAATGTTCATCAGTAGTCTGAAAACTCAACAGGAACAGCTACAATGGAAATGCAAAAATCTAAGACTGAAAGAAGAAATAATTTAAAAACAATCAAGTAGGCCATACTGGATGCTCTGCCCACCCAATGTCTTGTGAACAAAGGTATTCACCAACTGACCAGTGTTTTTGATAATTTATGGAAGAGGGGTGACTGAAACATGAAAAAGAACCAAAATTGGGTCCAGGTTTTTCAAAAATTCACCTTTATTTTGATTTCTTCATTTCAAAAATATTGCCCCTTATAATCAAAACGAATTGATTTGCAAAAACAAACAAAAAGGTGTCTGTTAACAAATAAAACAGGTTTGTGAAAATTTAGATCAGACTGAGAAAATTTATTTTTGATACCTATTATAAAATTGACAGGCTTCTTTTTATGAAGAAGAATATGTAACCAGAGGGAATTTATCAGTCATCTGCAGAGGGTTTTACATAGGACTGATGTTAAATAATGTCATCATTTAGATGAATGACAGACAAGGACATATGTCTACTCACTTATGGGTAATACAGAGAGGAGAAAAAAGGAGAGTGGAATAAAAAAAACATACAAAAGATTAGAATGGGAGGCATAAATTTAAGTCCTGAATCTAAATAAAAGGTATCTAGTGAGATTATAACCCAAAGTAAAAAATAAAATATACAATCATTTACATATGTGTGTGTATGTAAATGATTGAATAAATAAAGAGAAGAGATAAAACTTCCTTAGAAGAATTTCAAATGATACATCTATACACTCCTCCTTCGAGAAGGTAGGTTTAATCTCCCTCAATTTGAGTGTGGGCTAAATGTAGTGACTTGCTTCCAAAGAACAGAGTATATGGGAAGGGAAAAATAACAACTTTACAGTGGAGAGCTCTGGCAAAGACTACCTTAACCAGAGATTAAGGTTAACAAAATGTGGAATATGTTACGTTAGCATCATGTACCCTCTGATATGATATGTTAAGGGAACTTCACCTCTGTGGTAGTCTTTTCTAAAACCTAAAATCCCAGTCTAACTGTAAGAACAACCTCAGACAAACTCAAACTGAGACATGTTACATAGAATACCTGATCAAGGCTCCTCGAAACCATCATGTTCATCTGAGACAAGGCAAGATTGAATAATCGTCACACACCAGAGGAGACTTGGGACTCATGACAACTAAACACAATGTGAAATTCTGGGTTGGATCCTGGATCAGAAAAAGGCCATTAATGGGAACATGATGAAATTCCCATTGAGTATGATGTTGGCTATGGGTTTGTCATATATGGCTTTTATTATGCTGAGGTAGGATCCTTCTATTCCCACCTTGCTGAAAGTTTTTATCAAGAAAGGGTGCTGGATTTTGTCAAATGCTTTTTCTGCATCAACTGATATGACTATGTGATTGTTATCTCTCAATTTGTTTATGTGATGTATCACGTTTATTGATTTGTGGATATTGTACCATCCTTGCATCCCCGGGATAAACAGCCAACATCATACTCAATGGGCAAAAACTAAAACCATTTCCCCTAAGAACAGGAACAAGACAGGGATGCCCACTCTCACCACTCCTATTCGACATAGTACTGGAAGTACTAGCCATTGCAATCAGACAAGAAGAAATGAAAGGCATCCAAATTGCAAAAGAAGAAGTAAAACTGTCCTTATTTGCAGATGACATGATACTGTACATAGAAAACCCTAAAGACTCCATCAAAAAATTATTAGACTTAATAAATGAATTCAGCAATGTAGCAGGATACAAAATTAACGCCAAAAAATCTATGGCATTTCTATACATCAATAGTGAACTTACAGAAAGAGAGACTAAAAAAGCAATCCCATTTACCATCACACCAAAAAAATTAAGATACCTAGGAATTAACTTAACTAAGGAGGTAAAAGACCTGTACGTGGAAAACTACAGGGCACTGAAAAAAGAGATAGAGGAAGACATAAACAGATGGAAAAACACACCATGTTCATGTTTTGATAGAATCAACAACATTAAAATGTCCATACTACTCAAAGCAATCTATAGATTCAATGCACTCCCCATTAAAATACCAATGGCATATTTCACAGACCTAGAACAAACTCTCCAAAAATTCATCTGGAATAAAAAAAGACCCCGAATAGCTGCAGCAATCCTGAGAAAGAAGAACAAAGTAGGTGCGATCTCAATACCAGATATCAAGCTGTTTTACAAAGCCACTGTTCTCAAAACTGCCTAGTACTGGCACAAGAACAGATATATAGATCAATGGAATAGAATAGAGAACCCAGAAACTGACTTAAACCACTATGCTCAATCAATATTTGACAAAGGAGGCAAGAACATACAATGGAGTCAAGACAGTCTCTTCAATAAATGGTGTTGGGAAAATTGGACAGATACATGCAAAAAAAATGAAACTAGACCACAACTTATACTTTACATAAAAATAAACTCAAAATGGATAAAGGACTGAAACATAAGATGGGAAACCATAAAAATACTAGAGAAATCCAAAGGCAGCAAAATCTCAGGCATATGCCGAAGCAATTTCTTCACCGATACCGCTCCTAGGGCAATGGAAACTAAAGAAAAAATAAACAAATGGGACTACGTCAAAATAAAAAGCTTTTGCACAGCAAAAGAAACCATCAACAAAACAACAAAAAAGCCCACTTCATGGGAGAACATATTTGCCAATGTTATCACTGATAAGGGTTTAATCTCCAACATTTACAGGGAACTCATACAACTTAACAAAAGGAAGATAAACAACCCAATCAAAAAAATGAGCAATGGACCTAAATAGATACTTTTCGATAGAAGACAGAAGGAACGCTAAGAGACATATGAAAACATGCTCAAAGTCAGTAATCATCCGAGAAATGCAAATCAAAATGACAATGTGGTATCATCTCACACCTGCCAGAATGGCTATCATCAACAAATCAACAAAGGATAAGTGCTGGTGAGGATGCAGAGAAAAAGGAGCACTCATGCACTGCTGGTGGGAATGCAGACTGGTGCAGCCACTGTGGAGAACAGTATGGAGTTTCCTCAAAAAACTAAAAATGGAACTCCCATTTGACCCAGTGATCCCACTTCTAGGAATATATCCCAAGAAACTAGAAACACCAATCAGAAAGGATATATGCAACCCTATGCTCATAGTGGCACAATTCACCATAGCTAAGATTTGGAAACAGCCTAAGTGCCCATCAGCAGATGTGTGGATTAGAAAACTGTAGTACACCTACACAATGGAATACTATGCTGCAGTAAAAAAGAAGGAAATCTTACCATTTGCAACAGCATGGATGGACCTGAAGAGCATTATGCTAAGCGAAATAAGCCGGTCAGAGAAAGATAAATATCACATGATCTCATTCATTTATGGAATATAATGAATAACACAAACTGATGAACAAAAATAGATCCAGAGACAGAGAAGCATCGATCAGACCATCAAACCTCAGAGGGAAGGTAGGAGAGGGTGGGGGTAAGGGAGAGAAATCAACCAAAGGACCTGTATGCATGCATATAAGCCTAACCAATGGACACAGACAACAGGGGGGTGAGGGCATGAGTGGTGGGGGCAATGGGGGGATAAGGACACGTATGTAATACCCTAATCAATAAAGAAAAGAAAAAGTGATGAAATTCAAATAAAGTTGGAAACTTGGTTAATAGTAATGCACCAATTATTTGGTAATTATCTGTCTTAGTGTTGACAAATGTTCCACAGTAATGTAATATTATAACATTTGGGGCAACTAAAACTGAGTGGCAGGTATAAGGAGAACTTATTATCTTTGTACCTTTTCTGTTAATATAAAACTATCCTCCACAGAAGTAAAAACTTTCTAGTGGATTTGCTGCCCTCAAAGAAATGACCTCATGAGAAATTTAACCCTTACATTAACCACCAAAAACAACAACAATGCTTGTTTTTGAAGAGTGTTAGTTAAAAGAATGTATGAAGTGTAACTTATACAAGTAATTATAGCAAAAAAGTTGTACATTTCCATAGAATATATATATATATATATATATATATATATATATATATATATATATGACACATATGCTGTTGTTTTGTTATTATAAGATAAAATAAATTAGAAAAAGAATTTGGGAAATTGAGTTCCTTCTCCCATCCTATGCAGCTTTGATAAGACCATAATTAATTTCTCCCATTACACAGCATCATAAAAAGTATTTCAAGAAGTTTCAGGATTTCCAAAATTATCAGAGAATTCAAATTTTAAGAGTACTTAAAGAAGATGAGGGGTAAATTATTTTTTTCATATGTTTCAGGTGACTATTTATTGGAATACAACTGCCTATCACTATAAAAATCGCTATTATTTGAGTACCTACTATGTGCCAAACACCATGCTAGGCACTTTACAAAATTATCTTTATATAATAGTGAAAAACAGATGTTGCTTTCCAGTTTTAAAACACAGACTATGGCTCCTGAAGAAGTTACCCAAGGTAAAAGCTAGTAAACAATCAAACTGGGATTCTAACTCAACATGTGGAAATACACACAAATTGTAACAGATGAGATTTAGACAGAAAGATGATAAACTCTGCTGACATTAACAGAGATTAACTAAGCACTTGGGCAATCTCTAAACAATGCTGTTAATAAAATGATGGAAAGAACAACACTCTGAAATCAGAAAACCTAGGTGCCTTCACTTGCTCACTGCTTTTGCTCATTCCTTTGTGTATTTTAGATATATAATGAGGTTAAGCAGAAGAGAATGTGGGTGTGGGCAATACAATTTCAAGTCCCAGCTCTTGCCCTTTCTAACTGTGTTACTAGGCTGGTCATTTATCCTGAGCTTCTATTTATCATACATAAAAATGCAAAATAGCATTTGCCTTATCTATGTTAAAGAGCTGTGTATAGCTATGGGCTGAAAAAGGGAAGAGGATTAAGGAATACAAACTTCCAGTTATAAAACAAGTCACAGGTATATAATGTACAGCATAGGAATAGAGTCAATAATATCGTAATAACTAGATACAATAACAGATAGTTACTAGACTTATTGTAGGTATCACTTTGTAAGGCATATAAATATTTTAACACTATATTTTACACCTGAAGCTAACATATTAAAAACTTAAAAGTTAAAAAGGAGGTGTTGTATAGGTCAAATAAAACATCAAATTCTTTTTAAACAATGAAGTTCTATTCAAATGTTTTACGTATTATATACAAATTTCCTTAATATCCTCTCAACTCTGGAGTCATAAGTAAATAGTAGATAAATTATCAACAAAATATGTAATTCAAGTGAACTAATATTTATGAATGTAAGATCAAAGGGTAAACTAAGACAAGGAACGTGGTCCACCAAAAACCATTCCTGTGTTAGTTATATAAAATGTCTTCTCAGACTAAAAGATAAAAATGAGAAGTTGAAGGATAGGTGGCTTAGTGAAGATGAATCATTTACCTACATATACTATTTAGTTTTAGCAAGATTCATTTGGCAATTCCCATTAAAATTCAAAGATTAATTAGTGTACAGTGACATCACAGATCAACTATAACCCAAAAGATCAAGGCATGAGTCCTGAATGAAGCAGAAGTTATCTGCCATCAACAAAAGAGATCTACTCAAGATGTTGCATTTTATATCCTTGAAAGGCAAAAGAAATAAGCTCATATTATCTGGGTATTTTTACTTGATTAATAAATAAATACTACTGGTTATTTTCCAAGAACATTGTTCATCAAGTTTCTCAAGCAAAAATATTTAATCTGAAAAAAGTTACAAAATAAACCTTATAATTATCTCATTCTTAAATACATTAGCATCCTCTCATGAATTAGGAGAAAGTGAAATTCCTAAATTCTTAAACCGTGACGTAATATTGGTTTTATTGATTTGCTGTACAATTTGTGGGAGTATCCAATCATTATTTTGACAGTTTTATCATAAGGTAATAGACTTCCTTTTAGATAATTGCAGTTACCACATTCAATTTCAACCTTACATAGGATTTTTTCCTAGATACAGCTTTACTGTCAGTCCTAGATCACATTACTTTCTTTTTATAGCTATACACACAAAGCATTTTAGGTGTTACACCTAATTATGTCAGCACAATAACAATTTAAAAGCTCATCATTAAGAAGTAAAGGTTAAGTACCTATATGTTAAGACTCCTTTTCATAAAGACATATAGTGCTATGTGACATCAGTAAATGAATTATGCAAGTACTTAAAAGTCTGAGAGTTACAAAAAATAAGACCTTTTTTTGGATAAACTGGGAAATTTGATGAGTTTGTATCCAGACAATAACATTTGTGAACTACAGTGTTGACTTAAAAGCTTTCTGACTCATGAAAACTATTCAACCATACAAGGGCTGAAAAAGGGAAGAGGATTAAGAAGTACAAACTTCCAGTTATAAAACAACACAGAATTATGTGGCAAAACAATCACTTTCCTAGGGAGGCAGTTTAGCATAATTGTTAAGAGCATGGACTCTAGAATCATATTGTAGCTACTTACTGTTGAGCCTGAGGCAAATCACTTTAGATTTTTTTTACCTTGGTTTCCTCCTTTGTAAATGTGGATATTGATATTACTTTGTCTCATAAAGTTGTTCTGAGGATTAAATGTTTGGTAAAGCTCTTAGAAAGTACCTGGCATATACCATACACTATATAAATATCAGATATTATTTTTGCTTCCTTGAATTGCCTTGAGTAGCAAATAAACAAATAAAAGACATAAAGAAGGATCAAAACTGAAAGGTGATCTAAGCCAGTGGATAAGGAGACAGAAATACAACGGGAGCCAAGAAATGAGCTACACATGGAATGTAGGAGTATGGGGCATTCCTACTCCAGGAGAAAAAAAGCAAATTTGAAGTTCAAAAGTTCTTTGTCAAAAGAATGAATTAGGCTTAAAGGAATTCTAAAGACTGAGGCCAAATTTGGTATCCAAGCCTTATAAATAGATGGGAGAAAACAGCACAAGATTCAATACAGATCTACACAGGAGGCACATAAAAAAGAAGACTGACACCCCTGCAGTTTTCTAATAGGTGTGTGTGGGGGGTGGGAGGGGCAAGGATGGGGTCAGACAATGACCAGTAAACTGTGGAAGAGAGCAACTGCAGAAGAGGCTTAGTGGCAATTGAACTGTTAACACTCCTGAAATACAGGCCATGATAATTCTCAATGTAGTGCATTTCATCATTTAAGAAGAGAAAAAAACAAACAAACCCAAAACTTGATTTTCCACTCCATAATTTCCACATTCCACTTCACAATTATGTAATTATCAGAGAAAATGACTTGGTGTCTTGATAGGCTCAGGCAAAAATTCTGCCCCCCACCCGCCCCTTCGATTTACCTGATTTTAAAAAATGTAAAATAAGAAGCAGTTCCATAATTAAAAGGATAAGCTATACAATATAATTCAGCATCTGAATTAACTACACTCAAGATAAATAGAAAATGTTTCTAGTAAATGACTATGTTCCTAAAGAGAAAAACAAATCAACATGGTTCTATAATAAATATTCTGGAATCACCAAAAATGCCAATAATCAATATTTTATATCAAAATAAGTGTTGACCAACAAGGAGTTTTTCTTATGTATCAATCTATGTTAATAAAAGTATTTTTAAGTTCTAAGAAGATTCTGCTTTATTGTACATTTTTAAAACCATTTTCCCTAAACAGGAAAAAAAAATGACATGAAATTAGGACTATACTAGGAAATTTAGTATATGTAAGTACCATACATATATGAACCAATTTTTACTTCTAGATCCTTCTTGAGACAAAATTTCCAATGGAGGTGGTGGGAATTATTTCTGTCAAAATCAAGCAACAACTTGTCATCAGTTCTTGATTACTCTTATCTCCCAGTCTCTGAATCAATCCTGTAATCCCTCTGGTCCTTCCCCAACTGCCTTCTCACCATTCCCCCTCTATCCCTAACGGCCTGTTCACTAAGCTTTTTGTATCTTAAGCTTTTCCTCACAAGTTGTTGAGAAAAATATAATGGGAGGAACATTAATCAGTAAAAGTTTTCTACAGTTAACAGGATTTATAAGAAGTTCAGATAGATATCAACATTAATAGCCAAGGTAGATTACTTCTTAATTTCAAGTAACCATCCTCTGCTTGTAGCCATGATCATGGATGATAGAGTTCATTAAATGCCACTGACTACACTGTATGTAAAGCATAGCTGGAACCTAATTTCCAATTCTGAGCTTCTTGAATGACAACGCTTTCAGTATAATCATTATCATTAATATTTATCATGCAATGAATGTGCTTCCATACTCCTTTTTTTAAAATAGCGAAAATAAGTCATTTTCTCATTCCATCAGTTATAAAAAGCAACTCTATAAATAGAGGAAAATGTCTTTAGATATAATTTTTATCAACAAAAGATGAGGGTCCAAAATAAGCTCAAATTCCTACTCCTGGATTTTTACCTGAATTGTCTAAACCAGCAAGTCTCAAAGGATAGACAGGCTACAACAGTGCTTTCAAGAAATGGAAAACATCATATGGTGCCAAAACTTGAAGTGTCTTTCAATCAAGACTTTAAAAATGTCTTAAAATTATATTAAAGGTCGAAAGTTATCCATGTGCAATATGTAAGGAAATAATATTTGCCATTAAAGAAAAATGTAATCAATAAAGGAGATGTTTGCAAAGACTTGGGAACATTCTCCTTTATGTAAACTAGAGTAGCTCCTGTTAACTGTAGCTAAAATCTAAACTGTATCAAAGTTTAATCAGATTCAAATACCTACTAGATGCTTTCTCACTTATATCTAGAGTTTTAAAGATGCTTGTACTGTGTACTGATGGTCTAGCACACTGCCAAAGGTCGAACCCAGTTTGTTTCAAAACTGAAGTTAAGGTCATTTAAAAAGTAAGAACAAACATTAGTATTTCCATTGGATAAAGCGTAACTTCACTTGGGGGCAGGGGGAATTACACACATGTTAGGTAGAAGAGCACATCCCTGTAAGAAAATAGAGTAAATTGGTATTCTACAAAACATTCATGTTCACTGCAAATTTTATTCAACCGTACGGTTCATTTTAAGAGAATATTAGGATTAACAGGACTAAACCAAAGCCAGGCAGAGTATACTGCTATAGCAAAGCTGTATGAAATCTTTAGGAAATAAACAAAACCATCAGTTTTTAATGTGGATGGAGGCATTTTTCCAATGGTTCTTCAGAAATTTTAATCTGCCTTACATTTGAAGTATGGTAGCAATCATCTCAGGTAGAAACTATAGTTTAACTTTAACCCTGCTGTTTGGCTTCTGTACTTATTTGCTTTGTTTGACAATAGAAAAGTTACTTTGATCTTCTGAATTATATAAATCATCCCATTCGATTGAATGCCTTATTGATTGTAATGTGAATACCCCATTGGTTGTGGTCATACTGGTTTTAGAAAGCACATTCCTCTGTACCTGGGAACCAGTACAGCACAATTATCCCAAGACCCGAGGGTTCCAGATAATGTGTCCCTGTCAACTCAGTGGTCCCAAGACCTGAGGGCTCTAGATAATGTGTTTCTGTCAACTCAGTGGTCCGAAGACCCAAAACTAATTAATCTTTGTAGATAACTAATCGGCTCAATCTCGCTTCTGTAACTGCTTTGTGCAAACCAGGGTCCTCATCCCAATCCCTCGAATGTAATCAATACCTTTGTGATCTTTGCCTATATAAATCTGATGTTGGGGATGGGGAGGGCACTGCGAGATTTGGGAGAGCGAAATGCCCCCTCGTAGTCCCGGATTACAATAAATGTGACTCTTTAATTCGACTACTTGAGGTGTCCTTCTGTGATTCGTGGGGTACATTACAACACATTCAGAATCAAGGACATTCAATATGTTTAATTTATAATTTGATTATATACTAGCTTCTCTATTAATAAGAGCTCTTACAAGTTATAGATAATTGATTTCTTTTTAAAAAATATTTTTTATTGATTTCAGAGAGGAAGGGAGAGGGAGAGAGAGAGATAGAAACATCAATGATGAGAGAGAATCATTGATGGGCTGACTCCTGCATGCCCCACACTGGGGATTGAGCCCACAACCCAGGTATGTGCCCCGGACCCTTCAGTCCGCAGGTTGACACTCTATCCATTGAGCCAAACCGGCTAGGGTTAGATGACTGATTTCCATGAAAGAGCAGTGAACATTTAGATGATATTTTCCCACTTAAGGATATTTCCATTTTTGTATCTACTCAAGTTAGGAAAATCTTCATCAACAGTGTTATCTATAGTATGAATCTTAGTAGAAAGTCACAGTTCTTAGTGTGACACTCATTTCTTCATTCACTCACTCCCACATTTAATACTTGAGACTTAATAGAAAATGGGGTGTGCTAAAATTGGGGAGCACTGAAGAATAATAACAACAAAAGACAGAATCTCTAGTCTTCTTGTAAAAGTTAAGATGGGAAGGTGTGATCTCAGGGGTAGATTATAAAACATGGAATTAAAATCCAGGCTTCCCTAGCAACTCAGTATTCTGTATCTGGTCATCACTTTCCAATTATACTCTCTATTGGAAAACAGGAAAGAATGTATGTTGATACTTAAAGGATTTGTTAAAAAAAAAAAGTACTTCCTCTTTAAGAAAACAGACCCACATATAGTCTAATATAGTCGTTCCTAATCTGAATGCTATTGGTAATATTCTATACTAGGAAGAAAGACTGCTGAGTGCGGTGGGGCTCAATTACATGAACTGATGGCAGTAAAAAGAGCTCTTCCTCTCCTGTTTTTGCCCAGGTCCGTATGTGACATGAAAACTGGCAACCCTATTTTGACAGCATTTCTCCAAAATTATTCTAACTGGTACTTCATTCCCTGTAGTGCAATGAAAGGAACCTGAAGAGGAACTGGAAGCCTTAAATTCGAGCACACCCATTCACAGCCACACCTTTTACTACCATTCCCATTACAACTTCCTAGTCTCAGTTTCCTAACCTGTAAACTGGCCTCCTATGTCTCACCTACTTCCCTGAGTTATTTTGAGGCCATAAAATCCACGGAAATGCTAACTAAAATGTTCTCCCTCAGAACAACCCAACTATGTATTCCATTTAGACCTCATGAGAAATAGAACAAGGCGCAATGTGCATAAACTTCCCTGTACTAAGTTGGGAGGAAGAAAAATAACTCATTTCTTTTGAACAGACATAATAGGATCATGGCCAAGTCACTTATCCTCTCTGAAACTCAGCCTCTATGGTACCTACCAGTTAGTTCTGTTGTGAAGGGAAGCAGCAGCACAACATATAAGTTTTCTAAAAGACCATAAAACATTTAACCAGAAACAATAACAAAGTCAGTATAACAAAACTTTGTTACCCAAGTGCCACTCAAGTTTCTTTTTAACTACGGAGGCACTACATAGAATATACATATCACACTCTAATAATTATCCTACAAAAAACCCAAGGTACTCCCTAAGATTAGATGTTGTTCAAGTATATGTTACTGAAATCACATGGCTTATGTGTCCCATGCTATTAACTATACCTTTTTATAGAAAGAAAAACAATTTAAAACTCAGTATTGATCTGGCGAAAGTCATAGTACATACATAGTACTCTCCACTCCCTAAGGAATTGGCTCCCCCACCACCACCCAATTTCTAATTTTAAAAAGAAAAAATTAAAAATACAAACCAAGACTGACTGTGACTTGCAGCTCATTAAAGCTGAGGTGATTTCCCCTATATAGAATTCTATTGATCTCCATAGTCCACACTAGACAAAAAGTGTGGTCAGGGAGGGGGATGATGGATGCCTCTGCCAATAGCACTGAACAAACCTGTT
>NW_005871086.1:5822392-5877392 GCF_000147115.1 Myotis lucifugus | reverse complement strand
ATGCTCTCTGCAACTATTATGAACTTCTTATAGCTTCCTCATTCATAGGAAATCTTTAGGGTTTCCTTTTTCAAATGTAAGACTATTATTGGTTTCCCCAAACAGAAGCAGATCAGAGTGAACAAATAAGCAGAATAAATCACTTTATACTTGGTGTTAATAAGAACAGTATGCTTCTTCATAAAAAGAGACTTTTCTACAAGGCATATATATTTTATTATAATAAAAGTTTGCTAACAACAAAATGAATCAAGTAAATGTTACATCTTTAAGTATACAATTTCTCTCTTCATTTTTATAATAGCACAGATTTTCTTGGCATACATCTCTTTACTTGACACAGGTATTTCTCACACTAAATTAGGACAACATATCCAAAGAAGAGCATGTCCTGAACTGTTCGGTTGAAATTTCCCACAAAATAAGAAACCAAGAAGTTGTTTACATGTTTGTTTCAAAAGAAGCAGACTAATTGCGTTAACTGATCTATTAATCTATGGGGTTCTTTGTCCAATTATTAAAAGAACAAACAGACTAGGGAGAAATTTAAATGTCGAATGCACCTCAAAATCTATTTTTTCAAAGGTTAATTATAATTCTAAGCAAAGCTACTCTAGAGAGGCCCCTTAGGTTTCATGCAGGTTAAAATAAAATAATAACAGTAACATTACCTCATTGGCCAGCTCCAGGAGCACTGGGGCAGCTCCATTTTTCCCCACTCCATCCAGGTACCTAGACAAGACAAAGCCAAGTGGTGATGCAGTGACAAGAAAAGGCCAGCATAGACTTGTCAGCATCCCCTGTGTGTACATGTTTCTCCTGGGCAAATGCCACGCTCAACTCTAGTTAAAGTATGCTACTGTCACAGGAAGGCATTGAAGGGAAAAGGATAACAAAACAACTGACCTCCAAACCACTGGCAATTAACCAAAGTTGGGGGCAGGAGGTCTGGGCATATCAGCCTCCCCTGTTCTCACTTCCCAACATGTAAAGTGAACCTAGAGGTGATTTGGGGGAAAAAAACAACAGCACCATGATCCCTATCATCCTGGCTTTATTATGAACTTCTTATAGCTTCTCACCACAACCATCTCACAGAAAGGAAATAAGTGCACTTATGATTTGAAAGAAGCATCCCTGGCCATGGCCAGTGTGGTCAGTGGTTAGAGCACTGGCCCTCACACCGAAGGGTGTAGGGTTTGATTCCTGGTAAAAGGCAGGTACCTGGGTTGCAGGTTTGATCCCCGGACCTGGTTGGGGTGCATGAGGAAGGCAATTGATCCATGCATCTCTTTCACCTCTCCCTCTCTTTCTCTCTCTCTCCCCCAGCTCCTTCCCTCCCTCCCTTCCACTTTCTAAAAATCAATGGAAAAAATATCCTTAAGTGAGGATTAACTAAACAAGAAAAGCATCCATGAACCCAGATCACCTTTTTATTTATTTTTGTTTCACAGGACTGGTTGACACCTTATTAGAAAAACTGGACCAGACTTGCCATCAGTGGGTCAGCACTCCTTTACCACGCAATACAAGCCATCATCTTACTGGCCCTGCATTTCTGTCATAGCCTCCAGCTCTCCTCACCCCTAAACCCATTAAAAACAAAAACAAACAAAAAACAACAACAACACACACACACACACACACACACACACACACACACAAACAACCCCTAAATCTATCCTCCACATGTGATTTTTTTTTAAAATAATAATTTGGATGTACCATTTTCCTCCTTAAAGCACTTCAAAGGCCCCACATTCAATCTCAAAATTAAATTATAACCACTTAACAAGTTCTTCTAAGGTTCTTCAAAGTCTGGTTCCCACCTATTCTATTTGGTCAGCCTCATTTCTGTTCCCCTCTCCAACTTTCACAAGGAGAACTCCTGATTCTTCTTATATGTCACCCACTTCAATCCACCACAACCCAAAAGTCAAGTGTCCCTCATGTACAATCGAGGAGCACCTTGTACACCTCTCCATCATTTAGCA
The DNA here is from genome assembly GCF_000147115.1 of Myotis lucifugus. Lineage (NCBI taxonomy): Eukaryota > Metazoa > Chordata > Mammalia > Chiroptera > Vespertilionidae > Myotis > Myotis lucifugus. The sequence continues at coordinate 5,875,398 of NW_005871086.1, read as the reverse complement.
CAGCATATTGTATCTGCCAGTTACTTGTCTACATCAAACTCATCCTCCACTAGAAGGCTGAAAGCTCATGAAGCAGAGGAATTGTATGTCATTCAATTTATTAAGTCTAGCACAGTTCTTGGCTTATAATAGGTGATTATATTATACGTACAGATTTTTTTCTTTAATAAACAATTCTATATGTATATATATATATATATATACACACACACACACACACACATATGTATGTGTATATATATATATATATATATATATGTTTTCTTTTCTAAATTAAATGATTTTTACAGCCACATTGGGCAAGAAAATACAATTAAATATGGACATTTTCTGTATAGTGTACTGTTTAAGTGAATACTTGTTTGATAGTAAAAATCAAAGTCAACAGATGAGGTTTTACAAAAAATGCTAGAAGCAGATATTAAGTTACATTATTTCACAAGAATGCTTATAAAGATGTATAATTTTTCTATAAACCAAGTGGGGAAAAAAGCATATTTTTCAAGGTTGGGAAGTGTCAGGATCATTACAACTTCAAAGCAATTCTAACAAGTCCATTTTTAAATATATTAAAGCCTTTCTTGAATAAACAGTTTAGGAATATAACTGGGAAATAAGTACTTTCAGAATCAAGGGCAGGGAGGCACGTATGGTTTAAAGAATGGTCTCGGGGAAACAGGTCAGCTAGGAACCTCCCATCAGCTTACGGCATTCCCACTGTACTGACAGGCTGTGGCCAATCAGTTCAGCCAAGAAGACCAGCTCAACGTGTGCCATAACCACCAGAAGTGCACATTCATTAAGGGTTCAGATTCTGGGTCAGAGTCGTTAAGCCTGTACTGATACCAGGATATCTTTGTAACTTTCTACTCAACATTCATTTATCCCACAAAGATTGAGAGCTAACTACGCATGTGTTGGGCCTATTCTAGGTTATGAAGCAACAGCAGGGCACAAAACTCCCGTGGCTCCTGGCATCACATGGATTATATTCCAGTGGAGAGACAATGAAAATACAGAGACATAAGTACGTAATATAATGATATACACTACAACAAAATGATAAACACTACTTAGATGGGTGGGCCAGGAAGCCCATCTCGAAGGCAGTGGCACTGAGTAGAGACCTGCAAGAAGGAAGGTGGCGAGCCATGGGAGGAAGCCTGTGCCCGGCAAGAGAACAGTATGTGCAAATGTTGGGAATGTGCTGGGGTTGTTCAAAGACCAGGAAAGGCTCTAGTGTGACCAGAGCAGAGCTTGTGAGAGGAGACTGGAAATAACAAGAGAGAAGCTGGACCCCAGACCACTGCCTCTGCTAGAGAATTGTTTTGAGTCCAAATAACATGGTTTCATGTAAACACTGCATCAATCATTATCCTGGGAATGACCAATGGAACATTTCTATTAAGTTTACAGTAACACAAGATGGTCAAACAATCATAACTCTATTGATACAGTCTATATGATATTCGATGTATGTTCATATTTAATATAGTGGAAATTTCTAATTACGAGCTTAATAAAGCTTCCCAGTTGGTCACGTGGAGAAACCAAAGCCCAGGGTACTGATGAACGCTATCTGGGCTCTCTTAGCTGGAAGGCTGTGAAGTTTTGCAATGGAATCCTGATCAGCCATGGTCTACTGAGGTGCCTTCATATGCTTAAAAGGGTAGCACTGCTTCTGAATGTATTTATTCCCCAATCTATTTCCCAACTATATCCTGTAACACTTCAGAAAGTGCTAGGGGAAAGATGTTAAAATTAATTTGAAGTTTTATTTGTCCTTTCTGAGAACTTTGTCTCCCACATAAAGTGACAGATCATGTTTATGCATCTTTTAGATATGCAATCAAAGCGGCATGCTAAATACAGAAAATATTCAGTGAGGACCTAGTCAGATATTCCTAATGCTACTCTTCTCTTCATCCTCAAAGCATCCCATGTAAACTTACACCACAGGCTTTTCACATGGCTTCTTTCTCTCTCCAACTAGCCTGCAAGCACCTTGGGGTAGGGCTGCACAAATGAATGTTGAACCTTCATCCAACAGATCTTTAGCAAAGGTCTGAATTACACTTGGGATATAAGGATGTGATCCTGAACACTGCATCCAGGTGACCTGGGCTATCTTCCTCATGCCTATTTGCAAATAAAAACGACATTGCACAGAAGATGTCTGTCACCCTTTAGCTTTGCCACAGGAGAGCTAACAAGTAAATATCTTGTGGGTGACACCATCCTGAAAAGAGCTTCAGAGAAGGTCCATTTTATGTTTTTGAGTATGAAGGATATCTAAGCATCTAAGATTAAAATACTATATAAAATTTTAAATATAAGGCAAAGTTATTTGGTCTTTAAAATTTTCATAGCTATAATGGTGAAACGTAAAAAACCTATTAATTGAATGAATAAATACAGCTAATAAAGCTGGCACACAGACAGTGTGTGTTGGGAGTAGAAACGCAATGAAAGAGAATATTTCTAAACTTCCCTATTGATGGGGACTTGCATTTCTGACCAATTTGTGAGTGTGTCTGTGTGTGCGCACACATTTTGTCAAGCATGTTTCTCGCTTGGAAATAAAATGCCATTAGTACAGTGGGAAAGAATAGAATTGTTTTTCAAAATAAACACTCAAGCTGTGACTATACATACACAACCTGAAGAACAGAAGAAATTTCATCAATAATTCAAAAGTCTCAGAAAACATTTTCTACTGACACTGGGATACTGTGAAGTTTCAGTTAACCATGATGGAATCGCATTGTAGATTATGAAGTTTTAAATACAGACTTCGAATTCTGAATTGTGATCTTCTCAATGCTAGCAAGAAGGTGCAGACTCAGGAATTCTCTAAAATTGCTACCAGGAAACCATTGCAACCTTTCTAGACAATAATTTGGCAACATATAATAAAACCTTTAAATGCTTGTTGTCTGCACCAGTAATTACAGATATAGAAATACTAAGAAACTAATCCAAAAATACAAAGATCTATGCATCAAAATGTTTATCATAGTATTATTTATAATATCAGAGCATTGGAAACATGTATGTTCAACAGAGGAATAATTCAATAAATTATGATACTTTCATATGATGAAGTAATGCAATCAATAATACATTTACAAAAAGCTTTCTACAAAGTAATATTATGTCATATACATTTTCCAGGTGTAAAATTCAGGATTCACAATCACATATATAGTATGACCTCATCTAAGTAAAAAAGACTAGAATAAAAAATACCACCATGGCTATTATCTCTGGGTGCCACAATTATGGCCTATCATTCATTTCTTTTTTAAATCATCAAAAATGTGCTTAATTTTCACAGTAAGTGAGTATTGCTTTTATAAAAGCAAAAAATCTAAAGAAATGGTTAACATCATCAAACCGCTAAACTGTGTTTTGATAGAGTACAATTTGCCTTTCTCCTAATCAGTTGGAAAACAAAAATCTTTCAAGGCCAGTTTACCTTAGAGAACACAGGGCCATTAGACCCGCACGTTTAGAACCAAGGCCTGTAAGGTCAATACATCCGAGAGGTCACAACACGGCCTGCCTCCAAGCACAGTGCAGGGCAGACAGTCAGGGAGCAGCATGGGAAAGGGAGAAGCTAGTCAGACTGCTTTCCTATTGGTCTGTCTACTGCAGCCTGATTTCAAGTTTTTGTTTCAGATTTTGTGTCTCCTCGAAATCACTGAGATTCTCACATTTCAATAAATGTGAAGAAATACAAACATATTTCTGTATTCTCATTATTACCCACTCAACTGTTCTTTGAGTAACCATTCAAAAAGGAAATATTTTTATTTCTGGCCTAAACTACACAGATAATCCAATAAAGCATGTTCATAGTTTAATAATTAAGTATACTTCTTAATGAAACTAATATTTTAGAAGGCAGCTCTTAGAGATCTTGGAAATCATCTATTGAAACAGCCTTTTTACAATGAGAAGGCGGATTATCAGAGGGCAGACACACGGCCTCATGGTGGAGCCCCAAATTCCTAGGAAACACTCCATGTTCCTTCAGTTCAGTTAACAAAGGCTTTAGAATCTGAACATACTTTTTAATGATGGCCTAAGACTACAATTTTTACAAATAAGGATGTATTTTTCACACGTAAATAACTTTTCAGTCTTTCTTTGGAGGGTCTGAATACCAAAGCAATTGCTGGCTTCACAGGTTTTGAGCCATTCTTAATTTTATGTGTATGACTTAGGTTGTGACTTTAATTTAAATGTTATTTTCACTAAGGAGATTATGACTTTTGAGTAAATCAATTCAAACTTTGCAAAGATCGGTTTACAGAGGAATTCTCCTAGACACAAAATTTGTATGTATGTGTGTGTGTGGTCCCATATCTTTCTTTAACAGACACTACTACTGAAAACTGAATGAATATTTTATCACATACAGCATAGTGTATACTTTTTAAAAATTCTAACTTCAATAACTTTTCTCTCTAAAAACACTTATTGATTCTTAAAAAGCACGACACCAGTATTTTCTCTATATAGTAATTTCATTCATAAAATTTTCAGGCATAAAAATCATTCATCTAAAATTAGTACCACAGAAAGGTTGACCTGTCGATCTTAAGTGTAATAATTTAAGAGCATATTTCAAACAGTTTTCCTTTCCAATATGCCCTTAAAATATTAAAGAAACCAACAATTTCTAATGAAACCATTACCATTTACCATAATAAATTATTGTCATATTACAAAGCCAATAAAATTTTTAAAAGGAGCTATTTAAAATATTCTGTTTAGAATGGAATGTGAAAACTATTTATAGTAAATTAAGCCAAAACTACACATCCCATGGACACTATAATGTTGATTTAATGCTCAATATTTTCATTTTAAAATATAAAACCCCTTTTAAAATGTCACAGTAGTACATTATTATATATCTCTATATGTCCTTACTTAGTATATGTCTTTTTTTTTCTTGGAATCACTAACCCAAAACTGATGATGCAAAATACAACTGCACCAAAATTCAATCTTATTGTTTAATATATTGTCAACTTGCAGATCTAAAGAAGTAAATGAAAATTAGTTTGAGAACTTTCATACATACATGTAGATATATGTATATATGAACAGAGACCTATACAAGCCATGCACTTACAATAAGTTTCCAGTATTCAATTGAGATTTCAAAATATTGTAACAATTTCCTACATAGTATGTATATACACACTTGAGACAGTCTCACCATATTCTTTAAATCTATAAAACAGAGCATTTGAGAAATCCTTCAAAAATATATTTGAAGACTTAAATAACAGACTTAAAACACTTTCAAATGTTATATAGAAAATTAATTGAGTAATCTAATTTATTCATAATTATTATTACAATTGGTAGGTACTACGATACCCTCTAGTGGGGCAGGCAGGTCATACCTCTGGTAATAACTTTCAATTGCTTCCGAAGTATGATGTTTGGCATGGGTTCTTTTAATATGTTTCTGAAACAAAACAGAGAAGATTTTTATGGTGTGTCACATATGAAGTTCAAGTACAAAAATGACATATTTCTTCATCCCAACGTCTAACACAGAGGGCAAACTGAATAACAGCTTGGGGATTGTGGTGGTGGTGGTAGGTCATTTTTCCTTCTACTCCACGAACCCATGCATTTTAATCTCCATTGCTTGGCTGGGATGTCTTCAGACTGCACCACAAGGTACAGTATGTATGTAAAAGCCAACAGGGTCAGAGTAATTGAATCTAAATAAGTTTGCGTAGGGTGGCAGAGGGTAGAGAAAAACTTGTTCCCTTGAAAACCTTTGTATTAATTTTCCCTCAATTCAATTCCATCTAAGTCCTCTGCACTCTAGTTTTACAATCCAATTGCCATTTTTAACCAGGACGAACATTGCTTAAAAACAACTTATTTGAAAACTACAAAAAGTAATTCCATCGAGACTTGCCACTTGACTGACACCTGTCATCTCATGATAAATGACTCCATTTTCTGCCTCTCTTGCCTTCTGCCACTCCAGCAATGGTCATTTATCATCATCTCTGTCAGCAATGGAAAGCGGCACTGACAGTGCAAGTCAGCAAACATTTAGCACATGGAACCACGCAACACAGGGAAATTATTATTGTCAGAATAATAATGGTTTAGCATAATTTATTACAGGTCCACCAAATAAGCAAAGGCTAGATGTTATTAGACAGATGGATGGGTAGGCTTGGCAGGCCTCCACTGAGACGCAGGCGGTGCTTGATGTGGAAAGGAGAACATCCTCCAACCCAATCAGAGAGCTGGCAGTTCAATTACAAAGAAATAAAGGGACATTCATCATTCAATTAGGCACCTGTCAACCCTCACAAAGGAGAAAACTTCTAACCTGGTACTCCTGGGAGAAGATGCTCAGCAGAGTGGCCTGCGATTGACTGGAACAAATAAAAGAAGGACAAAGTTAATTACTGGAGTGCACGGCAAAGAAACAAAAGAGAAAGGAGCTTCAAAGGTAGGCCTGCTGCCCTGTAATCTAACAGAACATGAAAACAAGTGTGGAAAAGTTGTTCCAGATGAACACCTCAGACAAAGGCTTCCTGCTGCCGGGTCAAGGAGAGAGAAAACGGGAAAGGGGGAAACGTGACGGTCTCAAAGTCAAGTATCCTATGATGTGGATATTTTTTTAAACTTTAGAATGATTGTAAATCAAATCTGTAGCATGCAGACCAAAAGCAGGTTAAGTTTATTTCCATTAATAAACGAGAGAGTTAAGCCCCACAAACAATAGGAAATGTGCAGAGCATTTGTTGAAAACATTCTGAAATTTGTTTTGTTAGCAGACAGGTATCCTCTTCTGTAGCTATTTCAGACTCAGGGGGAAAAACTTTGGTCTTCATGAGAAGTAGCACAGACCATTGGAACACTCCCACTGATACCGGTGTGCTTTGAAAATAGAAGTTTTCATGGCAGGAAGCTGAGGTCCTTGAAGTGAGTCATTCCCAAAGACTGTCATACGCCTTCTGCACCTAGACCCCATGCGATGTCAGACACCTGCCAATGAAGCAACCTGGAAAACATTCTTCCCAAGTGGGAGTTTTTTCCTCTCACAATTGTTACCATTTAAAAATGGAATGGAATGTCTTTCTCTCTAAAAAAGCAATCAATGCCCCATTGCTACTCTTTTTGATTGCCCTCTGTAGGTATAGCCACCTATCATATCTTGAAAACAATGAATTATCTTTGAAATGTTTTCCTACTAAATGCTATCTGAACAAATTTCAGGGTTAATAATTTGACTTTTACAGTATGCCAAAGCACTGTGAATAAGTAATTTTTTTCCTATTCAAGAATGAAACCTCTTGAGCTCATCATAGGTAATTTGGGGAGTGTAAAAAAAAGAAACAAAACCGATGACAGCATATTGCTTTTTTCACCGTCTCATTTTTTATCATTTTCTGCATTCCTTCATAGATTTGGCTTCTAACCGCTTTCCACTCTTATCAGATTACAAAAAGTGGGTTGAAAATAAAACCATAAATGTTTACTAAAGAAAACTGGTAATTACTAAAGGATGGTTTCAATAACTCAAAAGTACTGAGGAATTAGTGAATACAATTACAAATTCATTATAGTCCAATTTTTTCAATTTCCCTTTAAAAATGGAAACCACCTTTGAAAAAGTCAACTTTATATATAAAATCTTATTATGCCTGGCTTGCCTGAGTTTTGCATGCAAATTATAAACCCTAGTAGGGTTGCTGACGACTACCTTCTAAAACAAATAGTAAAATTATACCCAAATCTTTGTAAGCCACTGAATGTTAATACACTAGATATTTTTGTGCAATAAATGGAACCTCTCCTCATTGTAAAGCAAAACATATTTATGTTAAAATAAATTTTTATGGTAGGCAGAATATCTGTCGCAATGTGTCAAAAATATGATGGAAAGAATATGCTTGTAATGCTCAAGTTGGGGACCAATGACTAAAGAGGAGGAAACTAAACTGTGAATAAATTTTAAAAATGTAACTGTAGCTGCCCAGAATGGTAAGGTCAGATGAGATAATGTCTTTAGCCAGAAAAATGTCTTTAAACAGCTTAGAATTCAACTAAAACCCTGGACAAAGACTAGGGAGCAACCCGTTCTCTCGATGGCCAAGAGGATTAGAGAGAAGGTCCCAGCTTAGCACACTGGGAGTAAACTCTGGTTAGACCTAAAATGAGAAAATGAGTTACTTCACATGGTAACAACAGACAGGCAGGCCTGGGTCCAAAATGCCTTGGGTTTGGTGGACTAGACAGAGCTGCAGAGAACTGCATGACCTCTGCAGTCATTGGCCAGCCTCGCCTCTGCTTCTGTATGTGCTAAGCTTAGAGAAGAGAGTTCTGAACAGCCTCACATATAAAGTAGGAAAGTAGTTTTAGTGCAACTAAGACCTTGACTCCAGGGTATATTATTTGCTTGTTTCTTCCAATGTGTTAATTCTGAGAAGGTCAATCTTGAATACCACAATCAGTCAGTCAGCAGTATTCACTAAGTATCCACAATGTCCTAAGGCCATGGGTATGGGGAACTAGGACATCAAAATAAATCATTAAATGAGGTGGACAGGAATTGACTTAGAAGAAACTTCCAAAGTATGTGTGCACACATTTCCCCCCATCCCCCCAATTAAAACACTGTCAGGTATTCATTTATTTTTTAGGGATCTGGTGAAATAAATCATGCCCTGAACTTTCACATATTTCAAGATTGCACTGGCTTTGTAACATATATCCATCCGTCACTTAGCATATAAATTTTCATAGTAAAAAATACAGTCACTTAATTTGCACAAATATCCAATATATTATTAAAACCTCTTCAAAAACCAGCTTCGTGTTTTTTCCCATGCTACCCTCCCAGATGAAGTTCCTCCCATGTCTGAGGAAGGAGCAATTGGGAGGAGCCCTAGATGGCTATGTAAGACCTTGCCAAGGGGTGACAAATGGCTCTATGGAGCAGCAGCAGCCATGTTGCAGCAATGAGAAAACAAGCACGAGGACAAAGGCCATAGGGGGGACGGTGGGACAGAAACTGAAAGAGCCCAGTCCTTGAGGAAGGACGCTGTTGAACTGCTCAAGAGACCACGAATTGAACTGACCAGCTCCGTACTTCTTTTGAGTAATAATACATTTGTTTTAACCCTCAAAAACAAAGGAATAAAACTGCCCAGGTTTCTATGTGCCCTGGTAAGGAGGTGCTCCATCAAGATGGCATGTTTTTGGAGGTAATACATGAAAGGGGTTGTCCATTTTTACACTTTCTAAATCTCTTCCTAGCTGGCAGCTACTATATTTGGCTTCCTTAAAATTGTTCCTCTATCCCTGTGTCACTAAGTTGATATGCCTAGTGATCATAAATTGGTATGTGTGATTTTCCTGTACAGATTTTAAACATTGACGGTGTACTATTTAACATCATTTTACATTGCATTCAAGACACTTCAGATGCCAAATATGTAAAAACAGGCAAACACACACACACACATACACACACACAGTTCCCCATAAAATATTTAACTCAACATGTCCCCAAAGCCATCCAGCTAAGACAGTAATCTGAAGGATGTTAGAGAAAATGAGGGTTGGATGGGTGCAGCACAGACTAGGAGCAGAACTCAGCATACACTTAGTTGCAACATCCATAACAAAAGGCAAGTCATCATGCTCCCAGGTGAAGACTTAAAACAAGTAAAGTCTTAAGGAAGAAGATACCACACATTTTATGCCCTTCCTCTTCCCAAGTACCAAACCTCTGAAAAGAACCATAAAGAAATAAAACCGTTATTTAATTTTCAAGCTCCTTTTGCTACAGAATCTAGGAAGCATAAATGTCTACACTCTAGTGCACTCAAAATTATCTGAGCAAAATGAGTATTATTTCTGGGACTTGGGGAGCAATAAACCAATTAAAAGGAGATAAGTCAGGATACTTCTACAAAGCATTAGGCTTGGAAACTTCACAATGACAAGGCACAAACACCCTCTCTAAATGTGTGAAAGAACACACGGGAACACTGGCTCTATGTGTCTTCTGATTCAGAGAACTAGTCAAGCAAGGTTTGCTATGAAAGTACATCCACCCTCCCTCACACATACACTTCAAACACACACCTGCATGCAAATTTGAAACACAGAGCCGTTCCCCCCTCAAAATCAAAACAGAATTCAACAAAAGAGCAAGAATTGGTAAAATACTACTAATTACTTTTTTTTTTCAGGAACGTACAATGTGTAGTGGAAAGAATCTGGGAAATTACTGTGGAAAAAAACAGGAAAAAGAGTTAAACTAAATTCAGGAAATAGAGAAAAACTTATCCATCATACTTCCCCTCCTCCATTCTTTTTTCTGATTTCTGACTTCATATTAAGGATCCAGAATACAGATTATGCCTAATCATAGCAAATATTTCCATAAATAATTACTAGTATATAGGTGAAAGCATTAAGTTTAGTAGTGAAAGTCTTAAAAGGTATACTTATATTGTGTATAGGAAAAAAGTAGTTACTGTCCCAGGCACTTAATTAATTTGGCTGATAAGCTTAAGTCACATGCAAAACAGCTCTACAACAAGAGCCAAGATTTATATACTTGAGCACTTTATTTACCCTCAACAACCTTCTAAGATAGGTACTATTATTATCCTTATTTTAAAGATGGAGAAATGAAGGAATAAAAATTAAGTAAAATACACAATTAAAAAGCTAAGATTAGCAGTACAGCTAGAAATCATATCCAATTCCAAAACCCAAACTTTTAACCCCAGCGTTAACTTGCTTTGCTAAGAGTTCCCAGAAACTGGTTTTGCACATCATGTGTGCTAATACCCCCACTTGAGCATTTACATGTTATATTACACTCCAAATAACCCTGAAAGGTGAGCATTGTTGGGGTTTTGATAGAAAATTAAAGCCACAGGATGTCTAGCATTTTAATCAAATTCCATGGTCTTAGACAATAATCCCTTTTCAAAAAAAAAAATCAAATTACAGTTTTCCTTTACTTAACTACATAAAAATGCTGTTCTTTTCTAGTGTGTTGAACAGTAAAGGAACTTCTGACTACAGGAAACAGTCATGGATTAAAAACTGTTGGGAAATTTCTATGATTCTCTCTGCAGCTAAGGTATATATTTTGTTAACAGCCACATACCATTGCCTGGAGTGTCTCTACTAGTATGTGACTGCACATGTGTCTTTTGCTCAAATGCTATTTACTGCATATAAAGCAGCTTTAAAGCCTTCTCTGAACAGCACAGGTATAAACCCAATCAATCTCTATAGATGACAATATCTTTCATAGGTGTTAATTTTATTATATAACTAGAGGCCCGGTGCATGAAAATTCATGCACTTGGGGGGGTCCCTCGGCCCGGCCTGCGCAGTCCGGGACCCCTCAGGGGATGTCCACATGCCATCTAAGGCCTGCTCCCAGGGGATTGGGCCTATAGTAAGCTTTCAGTCAGACATCCCTCTGGCAGCCCGGGAGCCCTCAGGGAATGTCCAACTAACAGCTTAGGCCTGCTCCCCACGGGGAACGGGCCTAAGCCATTAGTTGGGCATCCTTAGCGCTGCCACAGAGGCGGGAGAGGCTCCTGCCACTGCTGCCACCACCACCACTGTGCTGGCCAGCCATGAGCCGGTTTCTGGCTTAGCAGTGCTCCCCCTGTGGGAGCGCACTTATCACCAGGGGGCAGCTCTTGTGTTGAGTGTCTGCCCCCTGGTGGTCAGTGCCCATCATAGCAACTGGTCATTCCCGGTTTTTCCGCCATTAGGGTCAATTTGCATATTACCTTTTTATTATATAGGATATTTAATAGTTTTCTAGTTATAAAATAATACAGGTTTTGCCCAAAATGCAGAGATGTTCACTGTTTGCATTATGGTGTATAGCCTTCCTTAGTTTTTACCCCATGTCTGGTGTAAGAACTGTGTGAATGTGTCCATAGACAAATGTAAATTTTGTTAAATTGCAGTGTTTTAACATAATTTTTTATAATATATCTTTATTATATGATTTAACATTTATCCATACTTTTACATATTACTTTTTTCAAATTTTTATTGTGAATACGACACTTAAAAAAAAGGGAACAAATATATAGCTGAATGAATACATATAAAGCAAGACCACGTAACCACGTGGTCTTATACTGCTGGCACCCCAAAAGAAACTCTTTCTGATCACCACCCTTCTCTCTCACAAATCAATCTGACCTTAATGTTAACTGCTTTCTTGCTTTTCTTTATTGTTTTATCACCCTAATATGTATTCCTAAATTCCATAAGTTAGCTTTGCCTGCTTGTAAATCTCACATTAATGGAACCACACAGTGTGTGCTCTTTGGAATCTGGTTTCTTTCACTCAACAGTATGCCTGTGAGAGTCACCTGTGGTCATTTAAGTGCAGTTAATTCATTTTCATTGCCATATAGTATACCATTGTATACGTGCATGCCACATTTATCTATCTTATTGTTGATGAAACCTTGAACCCAATCTTTGGCTATAATGACAATGATGCTGCTGTGAACATTTCTGTATGTGTCTCTTGGCGCACATCTTATTTGAAAAAGATAGGTATAAATGTAGAAGTGGAGTTCTGGGTCATCCTGCATGCAAGTGTCTAGCTACGCTATATACTGTCAAACAAATTTTCAAAACGTTATGAACAAGTTTAAACTCCCATCAACACTAAAGGGGAGCTTCCATTGCTGTACAATCTCATCACAGTTTCTCTGAGTCCTCTGTTTGCATTTTCATGTTCTTTGTGGTACCATTTGAAGTGCAGTAGTTTTTTATTTTGAGAAAATCAATTAATGTTTACTACTGGTACTTTTTGTGTGTCTTTTCTAAGAAATCTTTACCAACAGTCATAAAGACATTTTCATACATTTTCTTCTAGAAGCTTAAGAGTGTTAGATTTTATACTTTGGCTTATGATCTATCTTGAATTAATTTTGTGCAGTTTGTCACAAATTGTTTTTGTTACTTTCACACAGATATTCACCTGACCACAGATCATTTGCCCATTTAATTATCTTGGTGCCTTTGAGGAAACAAAATATCTGAGGGTCTATTTTGGAATTTTCTAATCTGTTGACCCCTAATTTATATGTTTTTATCTTTGCACAGGTATCACAATGTTTTGATTACTGTAGCTAAATCATGTACATTTAATGTAAGTACTGATATATGTAGATTCAAATGTGTCATCTTACTAAATGCTAATTGTCTTAACCACTATACATTCCTTTTCTCTCCTTTTTTTGTCTTCTCAATTAATTTAATACTTCTTTGTCATTATATTTTCCCTGGTAGCCTAAAGGTTTTACACTCTTCCTACCTAACCACAAGCCTCCTCAACTTATCAAAATTTATTTGTAATTGGGGATTAAGTACTACCTGGAAAACACAAAAGTTTTACAACACTATGTAGGGTTATCCTCTCCTGACATATAGGATATTATTGATGTTGTTTTAATGCTGTATATATCTTAAAATTCAAAAGACATTGCCATTGTTTTTACAGTTTCTATTCACTCTGATTTACCCACATGTATATCATTTCATTGCCCTTCATTCTTTCCTTCTCTACTCTTCGATTTGGAATAACTCTCTTTTAAAATTCTGTCAGTGCAGATGTGTTGGTGATGTCAAATGCTGGCTCTTTTCAATGATAATATATCTTATTTTTCTAGTTGGTTTTAAGACATTTTTAGTTTTAGTTTTTAGAGTTTTAATTCTGTGGTATTTAGTAAAACCCACTTAGAATTTGTTGGACTTCTTAAATATGTAGCTGGATACCATTCATCACTTGGAGGAATATTCTCAACCACTGTTTTTCAAACATTGCTCCCCTTCTCCTGAAACTCCAATTAGCCCTCCCTCCTATATCCTTTATTCCTCACACTCTCTTAATACATTCCACCTTTCTGTTATTCTATGTTCCAATCTGGGTATTTTCTTCTGACCTATCTTCCAGTTTGGTAATTCTCTCTTCAGTAATTTCTGTTTTGCTATAAAATATATCCATTGAGTTAAATCCCCCCAGTTTCCGTTACTATATTTTTCACTTATAGATTTTCTATTTGTTTCTTTTTAAAATAAGTTCCCTGCAGAATGTTTCAATCTTTTTTCTTTTAGCATCTTCAATAAACTACAATTATAGAAGTTCTGTTTAGTACTTCCAATAACTAAGCTCCTTTGACTCTATTTCTACAGTTTCTATTGGCTCTCATTCATACTGTCATGTTTTCTTTTATGACTGTATATTATGTGACATATTACTTTAAAAGCGATTTATAAATAATTTGAAGACTAGAATGATGTTGTCTTTCTCCAAAGAAGCTTGTGGTTTGATTCTGAGAGCACTAGGAGTACAAAATCAGCTTGGTCCAATTTAGGAGGCCAATGAGGTAAACTTTAAGTTGAAATGCAGTAATGTAGACTGTTTATTTTAGTTCACTATACTCCTGGGGCATAGTCCTTTAAGGTCCCACCTCAAATCAAAGCCTGGGATTTATAATAGCTCCCACCTTCAGGGGTCCTAATCTTTAAGCCTTGTCCTCTAGCCCTATAAAGCTGTCAAAAGTTCTACTCAGGACTTGGTTGGACTACAACTGATAAAAGGGTAATTAAATTAGAATTCAATAATTAAAAAGTTAGTTCTGCAAAACATTTATTTTCAGAAATTAAAAAAATACATTCCTAACTAACTCCTAAAGAAGAAATCATGATGGGAATAACAAAAATATGCAATATCGAGCAATGATAGTGGTGTGTATAAATAGTTGTAGAAAATTATTGCACTAATTGGATAGTAGAAGAAAGGAGAAAGGAATTTATTTTATTCTAGAAGGTTCTAGCAAACTGGAGATCCTAGTACACAAAATAAAACAGAAAAAGAAATAAGAGAATCAAGAATAAATAAAACCCTCCTTGTTTGTAGATGAGATGGCTTTCTATATAGAAAAAAAACCAAAAGAATCTACAAACTATAAAACCTAATAAGAGATATCAGAAAGGTAACTGGAATAAAAGTAATATAAAAATAAATAAATAGAATTCTTAAAAGTTAATAGTATTCAATTAGAAAATGGAATAGAAAATAGATCTCATTCACAATAATAAAAACCATAAAGTACTTAGAAATATATTTCACAAAAAAGTGTAAAACTTTTGAAGAAAATTATAAAACATTACTAAAGAGCATAAAAGAGTTCCTGACTAAATGTAAAGATATTTTTAGAAAGAAAGTATCATGGGTGGAAAGATAGTATAAATAAAATGGTCAATTCTCTATATATCAATCAATAATGTTAATAAAAATCCAATGAAACTTAAAACACAGTTTTATGGTAGAAACTGATAAACTTATCTTAAAATCCATTAAGAATGCATGGTCATGAATAGTTAATATGTTCTGAAATAAAGTAGGGAACTTACTCTAACAGATATCAACATGGATACATTTCAAAAATATAGTATTTACCAAAAAATAAAATAAATAAAAGCATGTTACAGAATTCTAAATACATTTGATACCACTTAAATAGAGTATAAAACAGCAAAATATAATTACCTTTCTTTCATGTACATATATGGGTATATTAAAAACAACAACAAATGAGGCTAATAAGCACTAAACTTAGACAATGGTTACCTCAAGTAAAGGAGAAAAGGAAAGAAATCAGGGAAAGTGCTTTCAAATAATAAATAAATAAAAATCTGAAGGAGAGAAGGATTGTAAAATGGTGTCTGAATATTTCATTTCTATGAAGTTTAAAAAGCATCTGAAGCAAATATAAACAGAGGTGGATTCATAGAGTCCATTACATTATTCTCTATTCTTTTCTCTGTGTGTGCTATATTTCATAATAAAAATAAGAAAAAAATCAAAAAGGAGTTGGATAAATTTGTCTTTAAGTCTTTTCTGCTCTGAGTCTCACCCTATCATAAGTGTTCTGATTTAATTAGTCTTAAGTACCTACACTTCTCTCCTTTCTAATTAAATTTATGTATTAACTTTTAAGAACTAGCACAATGAAAATCAGATAAAGACTAAGAAGCCTGGGTGACAGACACTTCATTTTGCTTGCAAGACCAGATGTCTGGTCATTTTCTCTAAAGCAATCCCTCTAACTTCAACAATATATAAATAGCAAATACATTTTATAAAAATGTTCACCAATTCCTTCTTCCTACAATGATTTCTTTCTTTGTTTAATAAATCGGATTATAAGAGATCTTTATATTAGGTTTATAGTAATTTCACTGAGTACCAGAGAGAGAAAGCACAAGAAAAGTTAACAGATAACAATATCCTGTATATAAAGGTATTTACAACTTTTCCCTTGCTGGTGAAAATTCAACTTTCTTCCAACTCTGCATATAGTATTAGCTAGTATATCTTCCATTATTTCCTCCCTCCGGCTATTACTCATTTATTTCCAAACACACTTCTGTCTTCCTAAGTCAAAACCTGCCTACCTTTCAAAGTATTGTCCATCACTATTTCTCTTCATTACCGAATGTCTTTGAAGGTCTTTGGTTCCATAAATCCTATACAGCAAACCCCGAAGACAGACTTATCTTAGCTGAACACATTCAAACATTTTGCACCTTTGACTACCCTTCTTTCCTTGAAAATCTTTCCTCTTATGAATTCCAGGGCACTATTTTCTAATCTCTCCTCCTACTCTGTTAACCACTTATCTTTCTCCTTAGCTGCTTGAACTCTTCCCTGAAATTTCCCAGGGAGGTGTCCTCAACCTTCTTTTCTTTTCACCTTATATGTCCATATAGGTGACAGCACACCTTGTTGTTTTCCCAATAACTACTTGTGTAACTCCAAAACATACATACATACATACATACACACACACACATGCACACATAGATTTTTTTTTCTTCTTTTCCAGCCTCAACTCTACTCAGATTCACAGTCTCAATTTTGTAACTACTTATGGGACTTTTCACCTATTTGACCATAAGTATGCTAAAGACAAATTTACCACCACCTTCCTTTCCCGCCAAAGTGTTTTATACCCAACCTCCATTAAAGCAACCATTTCCATAAACACAGCTGCTAGAGCTAGAAATCTGAGTCATTCTTGATTCTTTCCTCCCCACACCTGAAACATCTAAAAAGTCACCAAGTCTCATTAATTCTACCATCAAAAGTTTTTCACATTTTTCCTACTCCCCTCAACTACTAAATAGTGTCCTGATTCACTTCCCTTGCTTCATATCTCTATACCCTTTAATCCAATCTCCAATTTACCAAGAACACTTCTAAAATACACATCTGATTACGTTACCCCGTGGGCTTGAAAATCCCGGGAGGTGTCTATTACCTATACAATGAAGTTCAAACTCAAAGCACTTGAGACTTTGGCTTCAGTCATCTTCTTTTTGCCTCCCACAACTCTTTCCCACCTTCAATCCCCCAAGCATTTTATACTTTAATCTCACCACATCACCATAAATTACTGTTTTTTTTCTGGAATCTAGAATGTTCTTAGACCCTCCTTATTCTACTTGGAGAACTTCTACTCTTTAGGGAAATAATTGGACTTGGGATCCTATACCATGCTATCACCATTAAAACAAGTTATTTTAGTAAGAGAACTATTTCAAGAGATGAGATATTAGAGGATTTTTAGATCAAGCAGAAGTCTTTCATTTTAAAAATAACAAAACTAAAGGTCATAGAAATGAAATGATTTGTCCAAGGTTACACAAAGCGTTATTTTATACCAGGTACAGGTATATATAAAAGGAATAAGTTGTGCTATAAGCAGGGCTTACTGGAATAATTGTCAGGTCATCTCTACAGGTGGGAATATTGCATATTTTAATAGTTTTATTATTCTAATAATCATAATGTATCAATGACCAATGTGTATAAATTAAATCATAAATACAAATATAAAAGTAAAATATCCTAGAACATAAGTTATATCACCAATAGATCCCAAACCCACAAGTTCCCACTTCTTACCACCCAAAGATGCAATGAATGGGAGATCAAAATTTTCCTCTATGACAGTTCTTTTTCTACTATAAATGCAAAATTTTAAATATGACCTCTCAATATAAAAAGTGATTATTTTTCCAGGTAAATGTGTTCTTTCATCTGATTTAGGACCATCTTAGTTCTTCAGAACCTAGTTTTCTCTTACAAATTTCTGACAGGCATCCTTATGTATTCTACAATTATTTTTAAACAATAGGGAGCATCAAAAGTTGTGCTGTTAAGGAACTACCTTTGAGAACTACTGTCTTTATTCTTGGGATACTTAACCATTTGTACGCCATAAGTGTCTATAGACGCAAGCAGCAGACCTTTTTAAATTAAATTCAAACTATTGTGGCAGTCAACTGGTTAAAATCCAATTAGAAAAATCACTTAATATTTCAAAGACTCAGTTTTACCATTTGTACCTAGATTCATGACTGTAGAATCCATTTTCTTTTCTTTTTTTGTGAAAAAATTGGAACCTTCATTTATTGTTGGTAGGGTTATAAATTGGTACAACTGCTTTGGAAAACAATTAGACCAGTCCTCAAAAAGTTAAGCATAGAGGTCCCATATGATCCAGCAATGTAGAATCCATTTTCATCTTAAAAGTTCTATGATTTTTATCAATTTCACATCTCAAAGATTTAGATTAAATTTCTCTCTGCATACAGCCCTAAAACTTTCAAGTACGTATAGTGTATCAGGAAACTGCCTTGGTCCTAATAATAATGACTTGTAATCATGTTGACACTGGGCATTTCTGTGTGGGCCTAACAGCAGGTCTATTCTAGGTCAATAGCTATAGTGATTGAATTGTTTATTAAGACTTCTAGGCATTTAAAGTAATCAGACCACAGGGTGAGAACATGAAGGAAAATAATTAACTCCTTTCATTCACCATTGATTATAAGATACCACTTTCCCCAATAGAGGTTAAATAATCACCTCATGGTGTTACACACACCATAACTACTTCACTGCTAAAAATTACCTTATTTTTTATGCAAAACTGAACACAGATATTTAACAAAAGAACCACCAGATATTTACCTGAATAATTTATTTAAAAATATATTTATATATATTATATTCAACCTCACAATTCTTCAAGTATTAAAAGACTCTTTTTATGAGAAGGTATCTGACTTGAACCAGGTAATCCCAAGAAAAGAGACAAGTAGGTAGGTCATGAGGACCATAAAGGCGCCCCCCTCTTTGCAGCAACTTCAAACTTATTTGTTTGACTCTCAGTGCTTCTATCATGGTGGCCAATGTTAAGGAAAATAGAGACACTCCTCATCCTTAAAATGCATTTAATTTTAGAAGGGCACATGTCAAAATGGTTAACTATACAAAATGAGGCACTAAAGAACAATGGTTATCCATTTTCATTAAAGTGACAAAATCACTTTTCTAACAAACAATGTTCAGCGTAATTTAATAGACAACCCATTATATTATTACCATGGATGGAATGAGATAACTTTTACCACTAACCAATAAGCATTCTCCTCCTACTCCATGATAGCATTTGCTTTTTCTTCTGCAAAAGCCTTAGTCCTAAAATAGCACCAAATAACATTGTTCACTTTTCCTCAGTAATATTCAGAGCTAAAAGCATTACCAATTCTGATCTCCCTCAGACAGTTTTCTTGAAACAACAGCTTGTCAAACCAAATAAATTACTTTTACTTTATCTTAAAAGTAAAAATTTATTAAACATCCTACTATAGGCAAATACTTTAGTTTTCTAAGATGCTGTAACAAATTACAATGTGTTTGGAAAAGGGACCTTTGGGAGGTAATCAGGGTTAGATTGGGTCACAAGGGAAGAACCCTCATGAAGGGATTAGTTGCTTGAGAAGAAGAAAGAGATCATTCTGAGTGCATGCACCAAGGAAAGGCCAAGTGAGGGCATAGTGAGAAGGTGCCGTCTGCAAGCCCGGAAGAGTGTCCTCACCAGGACCTGACCATGCTAGCAACCTGATCTCAAACTCTCTAGACCTCTGGGAAAAGAAATGTCTATTGTTTAAGCCATCAGCCTATGGTATTTTGTTATGGCAGCCCCAAAATGAACGAGACACTTAGGTCCACTCACAGTAGGCCACACTTGGAGTCACTAGTGTCTTCAATATTCCCAGCTAGACAGCCAATTCTCTAAGTTTTAGGGATGGGCTAAACTCTCTCTTGAGTTCTTTTTTAACTGTCTCTTTCTTGGGCATAGGTTCTAAAAACTTCCACAGAAAACTAAATTTGTGCCTGTATCAGCTTACTTATTCCACATACTGAGTTTTATGAAGCATTCTGATCTTACTCACTGGTGTCCATTTCTTCTCCCCTCTGGATTTCAAATATTTTCTGGTTTTGTTTATACAGAGAATGTCTGAGTAATCATCTTTTCTCAGGGAATTCCTCGGTTTCTGAAATCCTGCTAGAATATCAAGTCATTCTGCCCCTCTACATCTTCATAAATGAATGAATGAACATCTACAGGCTAATTTAATTCTGTAATCATAATGCTGCTAGTCTATGTCTAATAAGCACAATTACTTTTCAACCTTTTCACAGTAAAAAGTTTAGAATATTGTACAAAACCACTTAAACATTTCCTTACTCCATTTCTGTACAAAATATGTGTTCTGCCCTCCTAATCTTTCTTAATTTAATAGGTCACAGAGACCTTATAAAGAGAACAGTAAAAACGATTGGCCAGATTCACTTTCTAATTGTTGTAATTTATAAAAATCGAACTACCATCTCAACTGCTTTCTTCCCAAATAAATTTTCAGTTTTATTAACATAATAGTACTAATAATCTCATACTCTTTCCGTGTCTTTTATCCCCTACACCCAAACTCCAATTGCCAAACTTATGCTTTTCATTTAAGAATTTAACAAGGAAATGCAGGAATTGGCATAAAACTAAGTTCCTGAATACTTAGTGCTTTTACATAGCCTCATAGTGTTCTTATGAGGTCAAGCTATTTGAAGCTTCAGATACTATATTTTCCCTACTACATTAGTTTGAAAACACTGTAGAACTTCAATCTTCTCTAAAAACATCATCATCATGTGGACTATAATTATTCTACAACCACCCCACTTTAATAATAAATGCTAAGAATATTAAAACAACAAAAGGAATGCCTTAAAATGCATTAAGCTCTTCTCTTATTAAACACAAAATCTTAACTCTCACCACAGCCTTTTATCCTTAATTCACAATCAAATCCATTTGGCAGTTAATCTCAGCACTTATTGTCACTCATTCCAATAAAACCAATCTTAAATGGTGGTGAATGCCTTCCCTACTTCTCTGTGTGTCCTAAGGAAAACCCAGAGGATGAGCAGATATGGAGTACAGTCACTAAGTTTATGCACAACACAATTATGCTTTGTTATACACCAACTTCTGCCAGAACATCCAACTTGTAACTTTTCTCCATTTCTGTTGAACTCCTTCAGTCTAATAAAAAGTAGGCACTCAACAAATAACTACTGTCATGGTGATCATGGTGATGACGACAACAAATATAGCAACACTGGTGGACAGTTTCTTGAGTACCAGGTACCATTTTACCTAACTGCCAACACTGTAAAAATAAAAGCAGTAGTAGTATTTAAGAAACAGGCAAAGGTGGAAGTATCTTATCTGAATTAACATAATAGTACTAATATTAGTACTAATAGCCAGCATGTGAACATAGGCAGTTTTGGCCTCAAACCTTACATAATACTTGGATTTTAGCATCCAAGTGATAAAATTACCTTAAAAAATTTGTACTCCAACATCACTAGGTTATTAGTTGCCACTCCCTGCCAATCTACTCAATCGAGTGTCAACACAAAGGGAAGTTACTCTAGACTTTTAGAAAGCTCATGGCATCTCCCACAGAACCAGAAAGTCAGGCTCAGAAGCTTCATAACCAAGAAGAATGCCCAAACCCCTAGACAGGAGTATTCCCATCAGATACCACTGCCACCTCCCTGCCCAGAGTGCTGAGAATTCCACCACTGGGGCCTCCTACATCAGATCAATCCCCCCTGCGCCGCCCCCCCCCCCCACCACACCTGCCAAGAGAATGGATCCTGCATACAAAGGCTTCTACCTTCTCACCATTCAAGTTCATCTCTACAGATCTGATTCATCACCCAGTAAAGTTAATGTGCAACTGCTGGCTGTAAATGAGTATATTTTTAGCTCTAATTTGAAGTAAAATATGTATATAGTTATATTTACACTATGTTTATCATTACAATTTTAAGTAAGCATGTTTTCAAGGTCTATAAAAGAAAGCAGTTTAAAAAACTGTATAAGAGTCTGGAGTTACAGGTGATTTATTTATTCTTTATTCTTTTTTTCTGATTTTAATATTATTTATGTGAGAAATAAAAATTCAGCCCAACTGGTGTGGCTCAGCAGTTGAGTGTCGACCCAGGAACCAAGAGGTTGCTGGTTTAATTCCTGGTCAGGGCACATGACCTGATTGCAGGCTAGATCCCCGGCGGCGGGGAGAGGGGGTGTGCAGGAGGCAGCCAATCAATGACTTCCTTTCTCATCGATGTTTCTATCTCTCTATTCCTCTCCCTTCCTCTCTCTCTAAAAATTAACAAAAATATATTTGGAAAAAAAAGAAATAAAAATTCAGAGGAGAAAATATACCTTTTTGTTGTCATATATATTCTATGACTTGATTTCATTATGCACCTAAAAAATACCACCCAACTAAAAAAGACAATGGCAGGTGCCCTTTATTCTATAGAACTGAAGCTCGCATTTCATTCGATTCCCCCCAAATCTGGACATGCCTAGTGCATCAGTAGTTCCAAAGAATTGTGTCTCACCTATTTGGAAAGATTTTGATATAAGAAACTTAAATTCTCTTCTCAGTATCCAAATGACTTCCCAAGGCTCGCACTCCCTCCCCAGATCAGAGGGAGCAGGAAAGGCTGCCTTCCCTGATACAAACCCTGAGGTAACTCAAGACAGGACTCACCTGGAGATGTGCTCACTGCGCCTGCTAGAAGCACCAAGCTCTGCCTGGTACCTTCTGGAGCTACTTGACCTCATCCTGAAGTCTTCTCATGACTCCCAGACCAACCTGAACCTCAGGGAGGACAAATGTGAGTAGCTTTGGCCAAACACTCCAGTGCCCGAGATTAAGTCCTGTTTGCTGTCACACTGGCTTCTCTTATTTCTTCCAACTCGGCCCCAAGGCTGCTGATGTAAAATATGATTCCCAGATTTTTATGTAATGGGGATATTGTCTTTACAAACCCAGCTTGTATTACAGATACTGGAGAATCTGTTATTGCCAGGAGATCAAGCCCCATGCTCAAGGCCAGCCCGACTGCTGGGCCCGGCTCCCCATGACAGAGCTCCCACAATTGCCTCCTCTTCCTCCTCCTCTTCCACCTCCTCAGCCTCCAAAACACCTGCTTTGGTTTCCTCCCACCATGGTCTATGCCAGTTAAGGGGAGAGAGGGAAGTCTACAGGCAGGTCCAATGGTCCCCATCCCTCCCACAAGCCCACTCCCTGCCAATGAGGGAAACTAGATCCCACCAGCTTTGCCCTACCTGTGATAGTAAAAATGCTGGAAAGTCTATTTTGAATATAAACTCTTTCAGTTCCAAGAGCAGACATCAAGGAACACACTGGGATCTATTTTTAAGCATACACACCCTGAAAAGGATCAAATGCAGGTGAGACCAAATGCGGGTGATACTATGATGAAAGGAACAAACATCCCACTTTAAAAAGTTTTTCCCTCCAAGTTTCCCCACACATAAAATTCTAACCACTTATGAGTAGTCGTCATTTCAATGAATTGTGTCAAATGAAAAGGGGAAAAGAAAGATACATTCACCATGAGGCTAATTTATGGTCTCACTAAATCCAGCAGACTGAAGGGTTTCATTTAGTCTATCATGAATTCTGAGACCAAAGCAATTCTATTAAAAGCCCTTGAGGGGAGGGGGGGGGCAAGAAAGATAAAAAGACAGAGAAAGAGAGAGAGAGAGAAAGAAAGGTCAGCCAACAAAAACTTTCCCTAAATATTGTAATTATATCAATACTATCCTTTCCAGTTTTGCAAAGCTACTATCAAGGAATTTGTCCCTCTAAGTAGGAGACCAACAAAATTATTGTATAAATAATGTTTTAAGAAATGAAAACAATAAAATTTCATATACATTAAATTCTCAAAACAATACTGGGTATCAGTTGAAAAGACTGCTTTCTACCTGCAGATTAGAAAATGCATGCTTAGAAAAAATTACCAAAACATGTGCAGAGGCATCCAGCTCCTAAAGGAGAGAGCCTCTCAAAGCTCAATTCTGGGGCTCCCGGTCCTGAGAGCCAGCTACCCCAGCTCACCTGTCCACCGTGACGAAGATGGGGCTTCTCCTCCTTATGGCTCAGGGGGTGGCAGCTGCATTCCAGACAATGAGATGAAGAAAGACTCCTGATCGTACTGCCTACATTTTCCTGTACAGACATTCATTTTCCTTTTCTGATAGCTTGTCTCCCTATTCTCTCACTGGTCCAATGTTAGGCTCCACTAAAATCCACTGCAAAGGCAAATATTCTCCTTCAGAATTGTTTTTAGAATAAAAATAGGGAGGATACCTGGGAATTCCCACAATAATTACATTAAAACGGATTGTACCAGAATACTGACAATTAGACAATGTCCCAAGAAGAAAACCAGAGGGAAAACATGTGGCTTCCAACCAAAAACAAACAAACAAAAGACCCAGCTGAGGAATCCTGTGTTCTTTAAAAAAAAAAAGAAAATCTTAATTTTAAGCATTAAAAAACATACCTAGAAGGATTCTGCATTGGCTGTTGGAGACTGGCACTGATGTTTCAAGGGCTCTCAATAAAATTGCTTTGGTCTAAGAGTTTGTGAAACCCTTCAGACTTCGGGATTTAGTGAGCCCATAAATAAGACTCATGTTTAATTTTAATTTAAAGTGTTCTTCCTTTCTTCATTTGCTTTTTTCATTAGCCTCGGAGTTCTTTAAGGCAGGGGCTCCTTTTGCCTTTATATATATTTTTTTAATTTTACATCATCAACATTTAGCACCTTGCACAGAGCAGTCTTTCAAATGATGGTTTAAATAAAGAATAATCCTCCTCCTCCCCCCATCCCTTAGTATGCACACACCTCATACCCAGCACAGATCCATTCTAAGGGAAAAACTAAAACACTGCAACCCACAGACAATACAGCATATAAACATGTGAACACAGGATAGTGATAGCATTGCTAAAGAAGACTTTTAGTTTCCCAAAACAGTGGTACCTCATAACAAGTGATCTTAAGCTTTACAAAAAATAGGAGAGTGTGTGCTAATTAATTTTTAAGGCCTAGAAATTTTGCCCATACAAAATGCAACAGAAATATTCAGTGACAGCCTTTGCTGTCACAGAGTTCATAACAATAAACTATTTTTTTAAGACATCAATAAATAGTGAGGTAGATGACCTCAAGAAAAAGATGTTCATGGCCAGACTATAAATAGGGTGCTTGACATTGCCAGTTACCCCACCCTAACTAACTCTCTCTCTTTATGACATCCAGGTAGGTAATGTAAACAAGTCACTGTGGGAAAACCGAGACAGCCATGTCTGAGCTTTGACTCAGTCAGACCAAATCTAGAACCAGGAAAGTAAAGGCACTGGGAATTATAAAACTGCTAACCTTACTGAAAAGCTCCTGACTCACCAGGCACCCACCTTGAAATACTTCTGAACATGGTGAGAAACTTGGTCTGATCCACTTACGCTCTGATTGGACCTGATAGCCCAGAGTCCAATCTGATAAAACCCAGTATCTTTATCTCTACATCAGATGGGGTACATTTAACTTAAAGGGATAGAAAACCCAAAACAACTGTGGATTAAATAGGGCAGAAATGTATCTCTTCCAGGATAGCAATTCTGCTCCAGGAAGTCCTTAGGACCCAGTCAACTCAACAGTCACATAAACAAAGCTACTACAATTCACAGCAATACAATATGAGTAAAAGTTAACTCTCTACTTCAAAGCTATCTCGGTTTCCCTAATTCTTGTTTAATAAATCCAAGCCATTTTAAACTCTTGGTATCTGCTATTTCTTTGAGAGGGCTCTCCAATCATTATTATAATGAACTAGAGGCCCACTGCATGAATTCGTGCAAGGGTGGGGTCTGGCCGGCCTGCTCCAATGGGGGCCCATTGGGCTGGGCCAGCGGGGAGGAGGGGCCATGGGCGGTTGGTGGCTGGCCCCACCCCCTGATCAGGGTGTTGGTGGCCGATCGGGGGGCCTGTCCGGCCGATCGGGCCCCGGATCAGGATGGTTGGCTGCCACCGTGTGCCTCATAGCCACCAGTCATTCTGCTGTTCCGGTTGCTGGGCTTTTATATACTAGTATATAGATTTCACTTACCAAACACCATTGGTGAGCAACCAGATTTAGAGCTGGAGATACCAGCAATTAAACAAATTGCTATTCATTTGCTAAAAGGCAAGGCCTCTCTGATTTTTCAGTTCAAGACAAAATCCCCTAAGTATAATATTTACTATCTTTAGGCATGGACTATTTTGATTCTCAAAACACAAACCTTTTTTCCTCCTCTTCTAAGATAATAATAATAGCAAGAAAATTAAGAAGCAATTGATTTTATGAAACATGGACATTTCACTTCATTTCAAAAGAGAAGTAGGTAAGCCTGGATTCATTCAACTGAGCCATCATGATTTTGTGTAAATTTTCTTCTCAGTTTCTCTTCATTTCATTAAATCCAGTAATTCTGTATATTACAAGACTACATATTTAAAAGCCACACCTATGAGGTGGTCAGTTCATTTATTCAGTAATTCAACATGTTTATTAAGCAGCTGTTTGTTGACACACTCCATGTGCTGGAGAGAGTGAACTCTCAGAATGTATGTTGCAGAAGACTCGCCTCCCCAAGAGTTATATATTTAAAAGGCTTTTGCTAGGTAGAAAACACAGTTACTCTCAGAAACAAAGAACTCCCTACTATTTCAGTAGAGTAAATACCACTTATCATGTCCCGTGAGTTCAGATTCTCTAATCATGTCTGTATAAATTTCCAAGAAGTGATGAAACAAACAAAAAAAAAATCTTATAGTAAGTTCTTTGAAATGACTTGATAAAAGTATCTTGGTACCAAATGGTATTCAGATAATTTGGGCAACATAATTCTAACAGAATGAGTCAGACACATCATCACTCTTGTAACCTTGACCCTGAATTTGGTCTAAAAGTTCTATACATTTTTAGTAGAACAGATGATGCCATAACACAGGAAAATGGCAACATTTAAAATTCATAGTAGCACAAAACCATTACTTTTCCCATTGGATCCCTTGAACTTTAATAATGTCTGACCTGGTTGGCCAATAAGTTCTAAAAGCAGACAGAGGAAAATTGCTAATATTAGACACTGCTGGAATGATTTTTCATTTAGAAAGATTTTATAAGTTCTCTTAAAAACAGGTCACCAATTCTGGAGACACTTAGCTTTCTTGAGCGGGTAGCTATTGACGAGAGCAGGTAACCTAATATATGCAAAGTAAAATCCAGGTAAAACTAGACTTCATATATTCTTATTATCCTTACACATAAAGTAAAAATAAATATATACCCACTCCCCCCACACAGTTATCTATGAACCAATCCAAATCAAAGGACGTGTGGCAAAAGGAGATGTGAAAGAAAGCTACTCATTTCCCAGGATAAACGACACAAAAGCTAGCATCTTTTTAACTGTCCAAAAGAGAGAATATACTACACAGCTGAGACTGGATAAAGGCCTGAGTAGTCATACATTTATAATTTGCACAAATGAAAAAGACTTATAAAGGCACAATTTAAAAGTCTACCTTGCTTAAGTCACTTAAAAGAAGCAAAGTGATAAGGGAGGCAAGCAATTAGCTGCTTCTCCACAACACCACAATTCCAAGTGGCTTTCTTTTTTTTTTTTTTAAATAAATCTTTTTTTTATTGATTTCAGAGAGGAAGGGAGAGAGAGAGAGAGAGAGAGAGAGAAACATCAATGATGAGAGAGAATCATTGATTGGCTGCCTCCTGCACGCCCCCCACTGGGGACCGAGCCCGCAACCTGGGCATGTGCCCTTGACAGGAGTCGAACCTGGGACCCTCCAGTCCCCAGGCCGATGCTCCATCCACTGAGCCAAACCAGCGAGGGCTCCAAGTGGCTTTCTACATGCCCCTTGCTTTATTCAAATATCATTTCAACACGAAATTATCCCTGTGCTTTGATGCAGTTGCCATTTGCTTTGTTTTTAATGCAAATACCTGCTTACTGATTGAAACCGCCCCATGTTACCATTTGTGAACTGTTGCCTAGATGTGGCTTCCAAATGACTTTAGCAATATAGTCACTCCTTAAGAACCCTAAGACCATAGTCAGCCAGAGTAACCTCTAGGGTACATGCCCTATTCTAAAAACTCAGAGAGCTAGGTGTAGTCACCTAGAGAGAAGCTCTCATTTCATTTCTCTCCCACAGACTGTCAAACAGTTCCTTTCCCAGTTTTATAAAAACACCAGCCTCCAGATTGGCAGGAGATTACCTTGGCACTACACAATTCTTAAAGCTTTTCCACAGCACGCATTTATCTTCACAGGATCCCTGTGCAAAAAGCAGGAGCTGTTGCCCGGCTGGTGTGGCTCAGTGGTTGAGCATCGACCTATGAACCAGGAGGTCACAGTTTGATTCCCAGTCAGGGCACATGCCCAGGATATGGGCTCAACCCCCAGTAGGGGGCATGCAGGGAGCAACCAAGCAGGGATTCTCTCTCATCATTGATGTTTCTATCTTTCCCTCCCTCTTCCTTCCTCTTTAAAATCAATAAATATATAGATATTTTAAAAAGAAGGCGCTCTTGCTATCTACGTGGACAAACTAGAGCTCCAAGGGTAAGTGACTTGCCCAGGGCCATGCCTTCAAGACAGCTGCAAGACTGGCTTTGGAAGCCAGACCTCCTCTTGGGTCTTAGATCCGTAGGCGTGGAGCTTGTCGCCAGGGAACGGTGAAAGACTCTTCCCAATTCTCATCTAAAGGAATACAATTCACAGACCATATCTGACTCGTTACATTTCAAAAGCAATGGAACTCAGTTCAAGGTTTTTTCATTTCAAGTCAATGGGGCCCTAAATCTTTGAGTATACAGTTATTTTTTAAATCACACTTTCACTGATTTGCACATTTTTATCTTTAACATTTTATTAACATAGCTCATATCAAATTGTCACTTAATATAGTGATATGATCGTAGCACAATGCATTACTCATGTGTTTGTGGTGAAGTTGGTGTAAAGAAACCTGTTGTACTGCCAGTCATATAGCAGTTATGTACAGTACATAATACCTGGTGGTAATGATAATCAATGACTGTTACTGGATTATGTATTTACTATACTATACTTTCCATCATTATTTTAGAGTGTATTCTTTCTACTTGAAAAAAAAAGTTTGCTATAAAACAGTGTGCTATGTTAGGCTGGCAGCAGCCTCATACATCTGCATACCTCATCTCTTGACTGCATAATTTTCTCGTGTGCTTGATTTAATTAAGTTGTTTTGTACAGTAACATTCTATACAGCTGTGAAGTCTAGAGCAATAGGCTATACTATATACCCTAGGTGTGTGGTAGGTCTGTGCCACCTACGTTTGTGTAAGTGCACTCTGATGTTCACAAAATGACAAAATTGTCTAAGGACACATCTCCCAGAACATACCCCTGTCCTTACGTGGCACAAGACTGTAATTTAATTTCAAATTAGAAAGAAGAAAAGAAAAAAGAGAATAAATCTAGATCAACCTCAGTGAAGTTGGTCATCACCATGGGCCCACATCTCCTGTGAGACCAGGCTCCAGATGGAATGCAGGAAGATACACATTAGGTCACACAAGGGAAGATATTTTATTTTACATACTGTATCGAAAAACTTTTAAGCAATGCATGCTCTTTAATAAATTTCACTTATCCCCCAGCTTATTTTAAATACTCTAAAATTATGTTCTCAGATTCTTCTGTGAAATACATAACTAATGCTCTTCGTGTTTCATTTCCCTGCGACACCAGATAATACAATTATTTCCACTGAACACCATCCTGGTCCTCACACTCTCCTCACTTATGGATGTTACTTCCCACCCATCAGACAATCTGATAAGGGAACAGTGGAAACAAAGGAAATGTGTAGGTCCTTCCAGTTTACTTTCATAGATTTACAGTAGCACCTATAATTTTATCATCTTAGTGTATCAACCGAGTGAACACAGGGACCAAGAAAACACCTGCTGTCACTATTTCCACTGATTAACCCAGAAAATGCCACCAAAATGGCATTAGCCAGTTTAAGAAATCAACTCCTACGGCTTTAAACACAAACTCAAAAGTCTCTCTGTGACTTAAACCTGTTTGGGGGTGAATACCTAGGCAGGTGGCAACCTTACTTAGAGTAAATTAACCACCCCCTAATTGTACAAAAAGAGCTTCCTGGTAATTGACAGGAACACAGCTAGATATGAGTATGCCTGTTGGGAATACAAAATTTACAAATAACCCTTAGAGGTTAAGGAAATAGTGACTTCTATAAACAGAGATTTTAACTTAACAGAAAACATTTTACAATAAAGTTTATGTATATAGTCTATTAAGGAATTAAAACAGCCTCATAAAGAAGTAAATACAGAGATACTGTGAAAGGGAATTAGATTACTCAAAACTGATTTTAATCAGAAGCTTTTTAACCTTAATCCTGCATGGCTTAGTTTAGATGATTTTCCAACCAGATAATAAAGAGCAATTTCACTTAAGTGCTGCAGCCATGGGGTTTACAGTATAAGGCCCTTCCATGTTCCATTTCCACATCTCCTCATGGAGGGCACGTCCATCACTCATTCATTCTTAGGAAGCGTGCTTTCCTCCATCAGTGTACAGAGTCCCCCAGGAGAAAACCCAAACTTCTCTTCCTTATTCTCACCAACTTCAAAAGGCAGTCAACCTCATGGAAATGTAGAAGTCAAACTTTTTGTCTTCTTTATAAGCCAAGAAGTGTATTTCTATTTTTTTCCATGTAAAAGAACAAAATTCACAGAAAGATGGTATCTCGAAAACAATATAATCAAACATTCAAATGTCATGCTCAAATGATGTGCAATTAAAGTATATCATATACAACATGACATGTGTAATATTAATATTCTACATTTTACGTAAGATATATGTAAGGCTACACAATACACAAAATGGTTTGGAAAAACCGGCATCAAGGTTATCTGCTGTGACTTCCTATCAGCAGGGAGAAGGAGGCGGATGGAATTCTGGAACATGAGTAAGATAACACTCATGTCAAAAAAAAAGTCCTTGTCCTCAAGCAAGCTAATGAAGCCAGTGATAAGCTACGGGTCAAATTCCCACTTCTACAATCAAAATTTATCACAGGAGCCCTTGAAAAGGGAGTGCATCTGTCATATGTTAATGACTTTAAGCTGTTCACCGAACTTCTAGGTGTATAGAAAAACTTAAAAGCACTTCACAACTCCTTGTGGGTATAATTAGACTGTTGCGATTGTTGGCAATTCTCATCCTGGGACTTTAAAAGGTCATTCCACTCTTTAAGATACCAAATTTGGAGTCACTCTCCCGTCTGGATAGATTAAACACACCCTACAATTAGTATACAGCTGCACCTGTTGCAAAGCTTCTTTCTTCGGTGTTGTAAATGGGGACAGTCAACAACATTCTAAATTCTTGAAGGATTATTAAACCTCGGAAACCAAGCTATGAACAAGTCTGTCTGCTGCTGAGGTGAGGGATGGTGGTCACACCCTGACCACAAGCAGAAGCCATGATCTTTATTTACTCTTTATAGACAATCCCAGCCAGTGCAGGCACCACGCCGACTCGACTGCCAATCTCATAAGCAGGCAACATGCAATGTTGTTATTTAACAGGACTAGGTTTTCATGAACTATTTGAGTTTCTACAAAGAACAAAGGGAATTTCAAAATATTTTTTAAAGTCTAACTAACTAAAATTGCATTACTGATATCTAAACTTTACTAAATCATGGTGAAGCAAAAATGCCACTGGTCACCTATGAAGGTAAATCTTTCTATTTTGTAAAGTTTGTTGCTCAAAACTGCAAATTCGCCTGTAATTTATAAGTTCTTTACAAGAGTTTTCTATACATTTCATAATTGTCGATGATAGTAGTTTCTATAGTACAAAAAAACCCACAAAAACCCACAGTACAGATTTTAAAAAAGATAGCTTTTAGTGAAAATGTATTTAGGAAAAGAGACATTAATTAAAAAAACAGATTCATGAAGTTCAAGAAAATTTGATATAACTATTAATAAACTGCCTTACATAATTTATTAATAGTTATTTTTATTAATATTTATTAATAGAGAAATATAGAGGACAGGACTCTAAAGCACCTTCTTTTTAAGTCATGGAAATCACTGGTATTTTCCACTACATTAAAAAATAATAAATTTTGGTAGCTGATATATATAACCACATAAACAAAAATATGGTAACGCCTTCTTAAATTAGTGATACTGTGCTTAGTAAATCTACTAGGCAAAATCTCTTATTATCACCATAGTATGTAACATATCACATATACTTAAGTAATTTTCTCCCATATGTAAATTATATTTAAAACATAATTGAAATTTTTCAAATAGGAAAAATTTTTTTCAAGAGTTTTACTACATCATTGTTTTATAGGTGCACTTTCTTCTGTGTGTATTATATGTACAGATACTTTTAGAAAGATGTCTGAAATAATATAAAAGTTAAATCAGTGAGACTATTTCAAAATTAGTATTCCAACTCGAATAAAGATAGCATAACTGAATTATACTATTATTATTTCATTCCAAATAAATAAATATATATATTTCCTAGTGAAACTACTTCCTCAAAGAAAAAATATAGAGGCCTGGTGCACAAAATTCATGCACAGGGGCAGAGGGTCCCTCAGCCCAGCCTGCACCCTCTCACAATCTGGGACCACTGGCTCCTAACCTGCCTGCCTGCCTGGTCATCCCTAACCACTCTGCCTGCCTGCCTCATTGCCCCTAACCACTCGCCTGCCTTCCTGATCACCCCTAACCACTCACCTGCCTGCCTCATCGCCCCTAAACACTCTGCCTGCCTGCCTCATCGCCCCTAAACACTCTGCCTGCCTGCCTCATCGCCCCTAACCAATTGCCTGCCTTCCTGATCACCCCTAACCACTCGCCTGCCTTCCTGATCACCCCTAACCACTCACCTGCCTGCCTGATCGTCCCTAACCACTTGCCTGCCTGCCTGATCGCCCTTAACCACTCTACCTGCCTGCCTGGTGCTCCTACCTGCTCACCTGCCTTCCTGATTGCCCCTAACCACTCTGCCTGCCTGCCTGATCGCCCCTAACCACTCGCCTGCCTGACTGATCACCCCTAACTGCCTCTGCCTCAGCCCCCGCCCCTGCGGCTTTGTCTGGAATGACATCCAGAAGGTTGTTCGGCTGTCCGGTCTAATTAGCATATTATACTTTTATTATTATAGTTTATATATATTACGTATGCTTTTAAATATACCTCCTTTAAAAGTCATTGAACTACATTACGAAATTGCCAATTTTTTTTTAGGTTTGCTGTTGGTTCTATATAGTAATCAAATTTAGAAAACTATAAATTATATTTAAATTTATTATTTACAAGCAATTAATTATAAAACACAATCCAGGTGGCTTTCATTACATAAATTACTATTAATGACAGGGACCTCATGCTGCTACTGTATTTAGCATTTGTATGTGTCAAGTGCAGAGTGGTGTGTAACTACCCTCTTCAGGGTGGAACCGATCATTGAAGCAGAAGGCGAGCTGCCCAAGTTTCAGATCTCACCCTCACTAGTGGTTTAATCCCAAATATTGCCCAGGTTTTAACAATGTTTGCTACAAGAACCTGTAACAATATTTTGCTGAAACAGCTTTAAAACCAGATACATAATTAGTGAGCACCAAAAATGTTTAACTATACTTAGCTACTTAAAGTCCTATCTCTATTATTTAAACGTTACCTCCCCCCCAAAAAAAAGAAAGAAAAAGTTCAATCAACTCTCAATGAACCAAATAGGGGATTTACTGATGTCTCAGGGATGAAGTTTTAAAAATGATGTTGGATATGTTTCCTCCCACCATGAAACTATGCAAAAGAAACAGACAAAAACTTTCTTTTCAGGGCTGTGCTTCCCTATTTTAGTTAGCCTGTTGCAGCAATTCTTCCAAATCTACATTAGGTGTAATTCCCTTCCAAAAAGAACGAAGAATTTTACCTCTTTAGTTTATTCTGAGATAACACAGGAGTTTCAATGATGTAAAAGGCGAAAGGACCTCATATTGTTACTCTGAATTAAATGCAATTCTTGAATAGTCTGCACCAAACACAGAGAAAATAAAAATAAAGAAATTCATCCTATTTCAAATTCTATCCCAACTAGAGGCTTAAATAAGTAATTCCATCCCCCTCCACCACTACCACCAGAAAAAGGAAAACGTTTTATGAAAATGCTTCTTAAGCTGTAGGATGAAACTCTGGAATTACCTTGGTCTTCTTTTCTAAAAATGTAAATAAAATTAAAGCAATTTTTAATTAACTGAAAAATCCCATATTGAGCTACCTCTCTGGTATTACCCTTCACTTTTCCTCCCCCCCTAAGAAGTCTGACTTTTAGCAATTTCATCACTTATTAACAACCATCAGAGAAGTGGGAAATGGGAACGAATTAAGATGAAATTTAAGTGTCTTTAGCCACTTAGTAGCTAATGTACATTTGAGGAACACTGAGAAAAGGGGAGGATAAAATAATGGCTAATAGTTTACATACTTAGAGTCTACATACTTAGTATGAGGATAAAGTAACAAAATGGACTTTTTCAGTAGCAGTCAAGAGCAAATTTACTCAATTATTTTTGGCCAAAGTAATCATCCTGGAGAAGGAGTGAGGTTTTTAAGTTCACCACCAATAATGCTGCTTTTACTCAAAATAGAAGCTTAGGAACCACTTTAGAACCACTTTACAAGTTACACAAGGAAGCCAACTTAATAGTCACATCTCATATCTTACCAAAATACAGGGTAGCCACCAAGTCTGGAGACATAGCCAAATATATAAAAGGGGTTTATTATGACTAAATTTCAACACATGGCAAAATAATGTCTCCAGACTTTAGGGTCACCTTGTAGCATCAGCCCCCTTAGTTATCAAACCTAATGCTGTCTGCCTGTCTCCAATTACCTGACCCATTCTCAAAGTAACACACTTTGTAGCCACTGAAGGTATTAAAAAGATTATGAAGGTATTAAAAAGATTATGCCACATGCTCTAAAAATATCTAATAAGGACTCCAAAAAACATTTGGCCATCATATTAGAAAGTATGTTCAGTAGGAACCAATATTCGTCCTAACATTCTCTCTCTCTCTCTCTCTCTTTTTTTTATAAGCCATTACTTTGTAGTTGTAATACATGAGAGGAAAGAGGTAACTTCAATTATCTGTGGCTGTTAGAAGAGTTAAGTAAAGTGAAGGGACAGAGGGACTTCCACCTATCAAAACCAACAGCACCTCCCACTGGAGTGCTGGGAAGAATTCATGAGTACATATGGTTAATAATGAACAGACTGGGGGTGGGGGGAGGGGGGGAAGGAATTAACCAAACAACGTATGTGCACGTATGCATAACCCATGGACAGACAATAATGGGGTGAAAGCCTGGGGAGGGGGCGGGAGCGGGGAAGAGAGGGTCAATGGGGGAAAAAAGGAGACATCTGTAATACTTTTAACAATAACAATAATTTTTTTTAAAAAAGGGAAAAAAGAATTAACAGTCTGGAAGTTCATACTTTTTCTCCAATTGTTATATAGTAATAATAATTTTCAACAAGATTTTCAATAATAATTTTCAACACGACATGTAACAAGATTTTTCATGTCTTCCTAATCTAAACTAGGAACGACAGCTTTATCACCACGAACAGAAAATAAATTTGAGAGCTGCGTATCAGTAACAGGCTGAGTGTTTGGGGTATGATGTAAGGGAATGACTCAGTGACGCTGTGGTCAGGGCACGGTCATAAAGACTTGGAGAGGGAAGCCTAGAAAAGCCAGTCAGCAGAGCCGTCTATTTTTGTGATGCTGCAGTGGCAGAGGTCATTGGCACCGAGGACCCAGCGGGCAGGTCATGAAGATTTTTACTCAGAGGGTTAGGAATCCAGTTCCAGAAAAGGCCAAAACCAAAGGCCTCATGGATGGTTAAGGTAAAGCATCTGTACCTACAGAGGAAGTTACAGACTTTCTGCTCTGGAAACTGCCGTATCTGAGACACTGTGGCAGGATGAGGAAATAAAAGAAGAGCAGACTCCCGGTCAGTGGAAGTTACATTGCCCTCAGGGAGAGAACACTTCAACATGAAATCCCAGTTGGTGAGGCTGTCCGTGCACATTTTAAAAGGAAAACTATTCCTCACATCAGGGAATGTTAGCACTCCACAAAAATCTGCAGTTGAGTCATTGCTGAAAAGGATCTTCTGATCAATTATCTGGGACATCAAAACACTGTAGCATTACTTCCTAAAAATAACAGAAAGAAATTACTTCAGACCACATGAAGCAAATCTGCTGATTGCGCCTCAAGGATAAAAGTCAATCACTGAGTTAGTATTAACCACTGAAGTGGGGAGGGGGGGTGGTGGGGAAGGGTGAGACAACAATAAAAATAGATCAAAAACTCTATCTACAAATGTTAATAGGTCAGAACTCTTTCAAGATCACATTTCTTTCGCCCAGTTTTACATCAAAGTCTTATAAACTACGAAAGCTCTCTTTCCACGGAAACCATAACACAAGTACTTGCTCTTCTGGTATGAATGGCACCACAGTTCATATCTTTGGCAGGTGGCCACCGATTTTTACACCACCACCAAAGTCCATAGTTAATAGCCAAATTTCTACTAAACCAAGCCATAAACAAGTCTTCACCCCAAAAGCTCTGTTTACTCATTTATAATCTGTTACCTGGAAAAAAAGCAGAAGGTCTCTCTAGCCACCTAATCACCATATCAATGACACATGCCACAAGAGAGAAGCACTAGTTTATTTGATTGATCATGGTAGATAAACTCCAAATAACAGAGAAATTAACAAATGCTTGACATTTGCTCAACATCCATTATTCTGACACTGCTTTCAGAATTTCAAAGCCTGGGAGTATGCTTAATCAACATTCATATTCCCCTGTGAGCTACAGGCACCATATTGCACCCCGCCTTCATACTGATGAAAACTGCATATTGGCCATTTCCAAAATGTTCTGGGACTCCACACAGGGCCCCTTTTCTCTCTTGTTCCTGCTCTGCAGTTTTCTTTTAAACACTTCCAAGACAAAAGCATCTGCCAGTTTTTCTCTCCAGGGATGTATGCAAAATGAACTTAACAGTTTTAAGGCAGGAGTAACCCTCACATCTAAATTCATTCATAGGACAGAAAAGAGCCTAAGAGGCCTCTCCAGGGACAAAAACCCTGCTGCAATTCTCCCCACACACAACAGTGGGAGCTTTATAAAATCTAAGTCCAGACAATTTCCAATTCAAATGCCCAACATGGCATGACCTTTGTCAGATCTCTGAGCCCACGATGCACCCATGATTTTTTATTCTAACCAGCACAGACATTAGACAGGGCACTACTGCTAAGCAGGAGGTTCAATATTTGCATGCTCTTCTATTGTGAAAATGTAACAGTGACAGCACTGTGTCAAATTCTTTTCCCTCTAGAACTTTAACTCCATAGGAGAGGCATGGCTGACAGATGACTCCCCAACATCTGTGTTATGTACACTGCACAGCTGAGGAGCCCCGGATCACTGTCAGAACATCGCAGAGATGACCTGCGCCTTTATTATGCCTTCTTCTTATCCCTACCCACTCCCCCCAAATATATATATATCTATCTATATTGCAAATAGTACAATTTTAAACAAAATGTAAAAATGGCCAGACAGATTAACATAATTTATAGTCATTAAGCTGTTCACATAGCAGCTCAACATATGTTGTATAAATGTCCTATCCCAAATAACTGATCAGATTTGACATGGTATGCATCATACTGTTTTATTTAATACATTTACTAAAATTTCATGGATCGAGCATCACTTCTGAAAGCACAGAGAAAGCACTAGAAAATATTTATTCATCTCCCGTGATTTATTTTGATTACCCTTACAGCTACATGATAAAGTAGAACTCACAAAATTACAAGGTTAAGGTTTACACAGCCATTGCTTCATCTACTAAAATATAACAAATGGCTCCATGTCGGTGTTATATTTTACTTTCATTTAGTGTTAAGTAGTACACCAGGCTAAGCACTTAGCTGCCTACTGAATATTTTAATATTTTTAAATAGGAATTAAACATCCCAACCCAGAGAGTGAGAGCTTAAGAAACAATCTTAGGAAAGAATAGCAAGTCCGTTGTATGATACTAGATAGAATAATACTGGCCAAAAAGTAGAAACATGCTTTTTGAGTTATCTTCTCCTCAAAAGAAATCATAAAAATAAATACTGGTCAGTATTAGAAAGTTAACAAAAATTCATTCAATGCATAAAGGACAACACTGTCCAGGCACCTAAGGGAGAAACTGAAAAATACAGCAAAACACATGGCTCCTTTCCTCAAGGAATTCCCAATCAGTCAAACAGAAAGAAAAAGACAGGGTGTATATATTCCAAGTGAATAGGTGAAAGTAACTACAACAGTCAAAGAAAAAAAAAAGAAAAAAAAAGGGGGGGCGTGGGAGAGAGTAATTGGCACTTGAGACTCTTTTTCATTAATTTTCCTTTAAAATGTTTTATCTGGAGGCAGGAATCCCAGACAAGGAAGATGGAATGAAAAGAATGACATATAGATCAGAAATGGGAGGTGTAGAAAAAGTCAATATACCTTTTCAAGAAAAACAGGAATGTTTGTTGGCCTGATCATTTTTGAGAGAACCATTATAAATTCTATCAGATCAACTGCTTTGGGAAAGAATATAAAAAACAAACAAAACAACAGTTTTAATTTCCAATAAACTAGTTTGTTTAAGATGCAGTCAAAGTGAGATGAAGAGAAAGAAAAAGGCCTTTCTTAGGAACCAAGTTTTGTTTCCATTTATGAGTGATGATCATCCCAAGATATCTACAAAACAATAATCTTCCCACAAGTGTTACTCACAGGTACCCACAGAGGCTCCATTAAGCTTCTCGAAAACTCTGCCTTCCCATCAATGACAGGAGAGCTGCCAACCAATGAGATGCTTCACGTGGAGCAAGAAAACCAAGAAGCCATGTTACACTGTGTTCCAGGTCAGGCAGCAGAGTGACTTGGGATGAATAACAGGTTACTATAAAAACCGAAGGGTCTGTCATACCACACCCTCAGAAAGGAAAGATAAAGACTATGAAGTCAAATAGAGCTCAATACAAAAACAGTGAAGTTCCAATCTCCCCCATCCCCCCAAAAAAGAACTAAAAATAGGAAAATAATCTTGCTCAGTTTCATGCATGGTGATAATGGCACCTGAAAAATCCTAAGTCAAGAACAACTTAACCCTTGCAGCTTCATGTGGGAACAAAACCACTTTACCCATATTGAAGGGTTTATAGGAGGATGAACTCTAACATTACAAGATAGCATTAGGAGTTGGGGTAGGGGAGGGAGGTTGTGCATCAAAAAAATCCAACAGGAGTTCAATGAGAGCATTGAAGAAGGGAATGAGTTTGAGTGCTGCAAAATCTTTCTGGGACCCTATCATCACCATCACCCTGGCATTTTATTTCTAGTCCAGAAATATATTTTACCTTTCTGAGATTCTTTTTTGGTCACAAGCCAACCATTATGAACCTTTCAGTGAATCACTGAATAGGGCACTTAAAGGGATAAACAATTATAAAAATAACTCTGTCACAAGTGCATACATTTTATTTTATTTAGTGATGTAATAAGCTTAGGGGCATATATCAGGTCCAAAATGGTCTTGGTCATTAATTTAAGCAATAAATCATAGGTCTTGCCAACAATGACGGCAAACAGATGCTAACAAGGAAATGTATTATTTAATATTGCCATGTGTTATAAAAATGTAAGTGTGTTTAAGACATGTCTTAAATTTTTATAATAATATGCATTTAATACATTACTGTTTTGACACATGCGGGAATCAGATTTATAGGTCCCATTCCGTAGCTTCTTCTGCGAACATGAGAGCACATTCTAGATGTGTTTTTTCAAATAAGAGGGGAAACCTTTAAAGTGCATGCTTGCAACAATATCTAATTGGTTGTCTTGCTGTTTTGTAGTAAATAATGTCAACACTGAAACTCATTAAAAAGAATGAATCTACACACTTTGCCGGAACATTAAAATAGAACATTTTAAAAATTATAGTTTTTAAAGAAGCCTTAAAGTCTAAGAAAGTATAAGAGCACCTTTTAATCAAGTTGGCAACTGATTTTTTTTTACATTCGTTTTGCGCTATTCTGCATGACACAAGAAAAAAAAATATACTAACTTGATGTAACGAGTAAATTTCAACGTTCAAAAATCCAAAAACAAAGGGGTAAAAAAATTCTACTTTACATAGACATTCAAAAATCCTAAGAATCAAACAGTATCTCAAAACACAAACCAATTTAAAATTGAGTCTTTCTATTCAAATTATGCCAAACCATAATATTCCCCTTCTAATAGTTCCTTTCTGACCAGTAGGCTTCTATCTCTTACCATCAGGTTCACCCCTGCTAGGGGAAGGGCTTGTGAAAGAAGATAATTTTTTTTTTAAATGAGCTTTTTTTATACCAACAAGATGCCAACTCTGCTAAAAGCTTTTTTTATTTGCACATTATTTTGTCTGTGTCCCTTTAAATCAACTCCCTAACTGCCAGCCAGCATGGTCTTCCCCCTTTCTCTTCGAGGCAAGAGTCCATGCCTTAGAATACTTGAAGAAGCAGTGCTTGGAGTATGGAAACTAAATTTTCTTCATTAAATCTACTGGAGCAGATATTAAAAATGCATTTAATATACTGGTGATGGTCGGTGGGCACCGCTAACTGTGACAGGCCAGTTACTGATGATGTGCCGTCAGATGGCCTTCTCAGCAGGCGCCTGGGTCTCAGGCTGCTGAAGGACAGCAATCTCTTCCCTTGTGTGTAAGCTCTATTCATCTCCCAAGTATTTACTAAATCACAGGCCTCTGCACACAGAGCCCACGTTTCAGTGTATGCTAACGAATGATGGATGGCCTCGTCAATTCGTTATGTCCTGAAAGCATGGTTTCCTGCCATTCCAATCATCAAACCTCAGCGCTTCAGAGCTGATCAGTCTCGGGGAATAGATTTTGCAGGCTCGATTAAAAGAGTAGAGTTCTTTCCATTAGAGTCTCCGACACTCTCCCTCAAATGTTTGTTGTTTTAACTAATTATTTGGGCAGAATAGTCAATAAGTGTGCAGATAATATAACACTGGCAGGTTTGTTTCTGATATTTGCTAAGATGTTATTTCTTCTACAACAAAACAGCCGACACACTGGGTAGTGAAATTTATGTTTTAAAACAATTTTCCTTCTATGTACATCAGGCAAACCCTTAAAAATATTTTATATCACATTATAATGGAAATGCATTAGCAGATGCATTTCAAAGGAACTTTCAAGGGAATAACCAGTCACTAAATCATCTCAACCCTTTAAGACAATAAATAATTTGTGAGAGTTCTCTTAATTATAATCGAGGTAAAGGTACAAACTACTTCAAAATTATTCTGACAGATCCAAAGTTAGATGACAAAAGTCCCACCTGTCAAAGAAATAAACCTCTTAAGAGATATATTTTTCAGTTCCAAGGTTATATATGTCAGTTGTCTTCTCTATAAGCGATTGGAACATTTTTCTTTTTAGCTATTTGTTATCTATGAAACAGAAAATAATAACACACTCATACCTTTCCCTCAGAAACAGTAAACTTTATACAAACAGACAAAATCACCACAACTAAACAGATAGCTGAGCTTTGAGGAAATGGGGTGGGATTAAAGAGCTAAACAACCTGCTATAAATAAGCTCCTGGAAATGCTAGAAATTAAAAAAGGGGGGGCTAGGCTCCCAGGTAGCCAATAGCTAGGTAGGTTCTGAAGTACCAATCAGCATAAACTCCACCACATTGCCCTGCCTTTCACCTCAACCTTGACCTCAAGATTAAGCTCACGTTTACTGCACACAAAGGTCACCTGTATTAGGTCAAAATTCTAAGTCCCTTGTCATAAAAGGTTAATATATTTCAACCTTTCCTTCTCCATGCATCAAATTTTTCATGGTAAAGTCATATTCAGCAGACAGTATATTCAGCAATTTATTGTGCCATTGTAATACAGTGCAGAATACAATTGTCCAAAAAGCTATCACATGAATAAAATATTTTCCATGACAATGTATCAAATCTAGATTCCTTACACACCGCAAACAGATGAAATAACACTAATCACGTCTTGTTTTCATACTTCAGAAGAGTTATATGGCAAATAATTGTCCTCAAAATACATTCTATAGTATAATCATGACTTCTACTTCCATAACCATTGGCTACAGGCAGCTATTTTTCAGAATGTCACTCAAATTTTTAAGTATTTTTTTTAAACATAAAGCTCTATAGCCAATTTTAACACTTTTATTTGAATCTGGCCTAAGCAGCTTAAGTGAAATAGCTTTAAACCTGAAAGCATCTCTTTGATCTAGAACCTAGAGAAAGACACACTCTATAATAAAATAGAAAAGGAAGGAGAAAATATTGTCTTGCCCAACTCATTATTATTGCAACTATATGATCAGCAGAACTGCACAAATAAGATAAATTAAACACATTCTTTGCATGCAGCATTCTGGAATACATTGTAATTAATAAAAAACAAAGTGTTAAGGAACAATAAATCTATTTTCTTTAAAAAGTTTATGAGATTTTTTGTATTTCCCACAAGGTCTTTTCATATTCATTATTAGTACCATGAAAAGATTTTAAGGATGTTTAAAAAGCTCTTGTTCTTCCAATGTATTAATACCTATATTAGACACTAAATCAGTGCTCACTCAGAGGATGACCTGGGTATTTTACAAAATATCCATGCCCTGGAAGTCTTACACCTAAACTCACTTAATTATTGGATGCAAGCTACTTCCCAGTGCAGAACCCTGACTCCAAAACTGGTATTCACCCAAATATCTTTCATAAATTGTTATCAAGGTAAGGCAAAAATGTAAAACAGCTTCTAGAGTACGGGGCATTGCAATTGAGAGAATTAGAAAATACTTTGAGATGCTCAGGTTTTAAGCATCCCGACTTATTCTGTTGTAGGCAGTGATCTTCTTATATAACCATTTTCTATTGCAGAGTTAGGAGGGGGATCAACCTAAACCTCAATATGCCCATTTGTCATCAATGGAATATAACTTCTTGGTTGCTAGTACCATCTAAGGACTTCACCAACATTTACTAAAAGTAGGTTTCCTATTGCCCTGGGGCTAAAAGAACACTTTGGAAACCTGAAAAATAAAAAGGCTG
The DNA here is from genome assembly GCF_000147115.1 of Myotis lucifugus. Classification (NCBI taxonomy): domain Eukaryota; kingdom Metazoa; phylum Chordata; class Mammalia; order Chiroptera; family Vespertilionidae; genus Myotis; species Myotis lucifugus. The sequence goes on along the minus strand of NW_005871086.1, from coordinate 5,831,640 downwards.
AATCTAATTATTATAAGCATAAATATCATTGCAACAAGCATCCTTAAGTCAATAATGGTAATAATAACAGCATCAGTAGTGGCAGCACCAAAAATGTACTCAGCACAGCATCAAGAACTGTGCTGATCATTTTACATGTATGATCTTTTTTAAAAAATATATGTTTTCATTGATTTCAGAGAGGAAGGGAGAGAGACAGAGAGAGATAGAAACATCAATGATGAGAGAGAAGCATTGATTGGCTGCCTCCTGCACGCACCCTTCTGGCGGGGGGAGGGGGGGATCGAGCCCACAACTCGGGTATGTGCCCCTGGGCAGAATCGAACCTGGGACCCTTTAGTCCGCAGGCTGACACTCTATCCACTGAGGCAAACCGGCCAGGGCAATGTACGATCTTATTTCAAGTTCACAACAATGCCATTTTATAAATAAGGACACAAAAGCACCAAGAGGTGAAGAAAGTTACCCAACATTACCCAGCAAGCAAATCATGAAGCCAGGATTCATATGACTACTTCCAAGTTCTTTAAACCAATATGTAATACTGCCTTTACAACAAAAAACTGAACAGGCCCTGGAGTTCCCAATTATAAGGTTTGGCCTCCTTATCGATTTATAAAATAATCCACCATAAGCAGAGAGCGCTAAATAAACCACCCAAGGTCAAGCACAGGCTATGATAACTCTGCCAAACTCAATACCACCTGGCCAGCCCACTCATGCAGGCCTAGCCCCACAAAGAATTCTACTTGTCATTCTAAAATGCACATGTTTTTGCCCAACACTGTTAATTTTATTTTCCATTTCTATTTTAGTTCTATGTTGCCATATTATTTTATTACTTATACTTTAAGTGTAGAAAAGAAATACATCGATCGAAATATGTGATACCTGAGTCTTTATAAAATTGTACTAATTCAAACTGTAACGTGACCAACTGGGTCTCTCCCCATTGTGTTTCACTGTCATCTCGGAGATGCTTTGCTTTTTACACTAGAGCCGTGGTCGGCAAACTACGGCTCGAGAGCCACATGCGGCTCTTTGGCCCCTTGAGTGTGGCTCTTCCTAAGCCTTAGGAGTACCCTAATTAAGTTAACAACAATGTACCTACCTATATAGTTTAAGTTTAAAAAATTTGGCTCTCAAAAGAAATTTCAATCGTTGTACTGTTGATATTTGGCTCTGTTGACTAATGAGTTTGCCGACCACTGCACTAGAGGTATTTCTAAATGTCTACAGAGTGAAAAATCACTGTATTGTTCCTAAATTTAACCAATTAATCTATTTTGGAAGGGATTAATTTTCCTAAGTGCGACATATGTACATGTTTTGTTGTTTTTCTTTAACGAAGCAGCATTTTCTTCAGATCAGTTCAATCAATATCCATCGCCATGTGTATTAAAATACCTATGATATACTAGGAACTGCTAAGGCTCAAGACTGGAATTCTAGCTCCCACACTGACTATAGCAGGAAAAAATAGGTATCCTCTCTTTGGACAAGAAAAAAAAAAAAGGAGAAATCCCAACACATAAAAATATTGTAACAATAAATGAGATACAGATGTAACTATTTTGATCTGGTTTTTTTTTGGGGGGGAGCTATAAAAATCAGAATAAACTGAGTAAAGAAAATCCTAGAAAAGACATGCCACAGGCCATAACAGGCAATGCAAGTCTCAAACTGGTTATGGCATGCAGTGCTGATTGGGGGGTGAGGGGGGGGGGTTGTGCGGGGAGGTGCTTAACAAGTGCCTTTGGTGGTGGTGGGGGAGAGGACTTAGGTTGGTAGCACTTGACAATTTCTGTGGTGTAAACACTCCCACTGTGGCTGATTTTAGGTACCAATTCAAAGCCACAATTTGTAGGGTGGAGAAAAGATGCTCAATCAGCTGGCACAAGCTGGAAAGAGCCAGCTCCAGTACCCACTGGCTATAGGCCAAATTCAGCCCACAGACTTGTTCTGTTTGGCCAGGAAACTGTTGGCCCACACAGTGTTTTTAAAAATTCAAACAAATTGACAACATTTAAACTCATGATATTTTTTTTCTCTTAAAAAATCAGATCTAGAGCTGCTTTCTAGAAAACAGAACACCTGGCCCTGGACAGTGTGGCTCGGTGGTAAAGTGTCAATCCATGCACAGAAGGGTTTGATTCCCCATCAAGGGCACGTACCTGGGTTGCAGGTTTGATCCCAGGCCCAGGTCAGGGCATGTACAGGAGGCAACCAATCCATGCGTCTCTCTCACATGGATGTGATATCTCTCTTTCACTCTCTCTCTCCCAGCCCACCCTCCCTCGCTTCCACTCTCTCTAAAAGTAAAAAAAAAAATCAATGGAAATAATATCCTCTGCTGAGAATTAACAGAAAAAGAAAACAGAACACCTGGCAGCAATGGGCCCACATCCCTGCATGGCAATACATGGCTGGTATAAAATGGCAGCTGCTCTGCTAGTGTACACAACTGGACTTTTGCCTTGCCACAATCCCAGCCAAGCCGGCTTCATTCATTCACTCCTTGTTGATACCCACTGACCCCCAAGTGCAACAGGTGTCTGTGATCTCTAATTAAAGAACAAAATTGGAGAATGTTGCCTCCAGATGTAGAACCTCAGTCAAATCTAACACCTGCTCTCTGTTGCTGCATCTGTATAACATTAATAGATTTGACTAGATCAGTGGTCGGCAAACTGCGACTCTCGAGCCACATGTGGGTCTTTGGCCCCTTGAGTGTGGCTCTTCCACAAAATACTGACGTCTGTGCATGGGCCACAAAGTTTCAATCGCACTGTACGTGTGTGTGCGCATGTGGTATTGTGTGGAAGAGCCACACTCAAGGGGCCAAAGAGCCGCATGTGGCTCAAAAGCCGCAGTTTGCCGACCACTGGAGATGATCTCTAATTCTGATCTTGATCGAAGACTCTATGAGTCACCAAATCTGAAATAACAGGTCCCTCTGGAGAAGCATTTGTGATCTGCATGTGAGGAGTTCCTACCAAAGTGCAAACCAAAATGCAAAATGTTATAAATTGGAGGTTAAATGTATTTTTACCTTAATATATATTTTAGTTGGCTGCAGGAAATAAGAATCTAGAAAATGTTAACGTTAGCCCTGGCCAGTGTGGCTCAGTTGGTTGGGCATTGTCCTGTGCACTTAAAGGTTGCTGGTTTGATTCCTGGTCAGGGCACATATTCAGGTTACAGGCTCAATTCCTGGTAGGAGGCGTGCAGAAGGTAGCTGACTGCTGTTCTGCTCTCACATAGATGTTTCTCTCTCCTTCTCTCCTCCTCTTTCTCTAAAAATCAATAAAAAATTTTAATAAATAAGTTAACTTTATCAGTTAAGAAATGAGGTTTGTGAGCTATGTGTTACAGCTAGGCTGTAAGAGTCTGTGGGGTTTGTAATACTATACAATGAAGAATCTCTCTCTTATTCCCAGTCCATTTACTATCTTAGCTAAATGGGGCTTGAAGTGCAAGTTAATTTCAAATTTTATTAGCTCTCCCTACCAATATTCTCAGCAAAGACAAATAGTAGGGTAACACACTTTAAGCAAAAGATGATACTGGCTTGAAAGAGTTGTAGATAAAAACAAAATATTGAAAAACATGGGTTTCAGTCCAATTTCATCTGCAATTATAGGAAGATGCAGTTAAACAACACTGAACCCTCCCAGATCTCACCCACACAGAAGGTCACCTACGAAGAGGACACAAGTCTTGGACACCATCTCATAAGTTACAGAATCTCAGGAGGCTAAGGTGTGGCACAGGCATGAGCGACAAACACAGGGGTTTCACCCTGCATTTCTACTTATACTAAAGCTGGACTCGGGTACCCACAGCATTCCTACACTAAACATACCCAGTTCTATTTGAGAGGAATCACAAATATTCATGACAAACAGTAATTCATAAACTTGCTGAGTGTATATCTGAATCTTTCATATCACCAGGCTGACTAGGCGAGCAGCAAGCAAATAGCTGGGAAGTGAGCTTAACCAAACACCTGCATCCCAAAGCTGACAGACCTCCCACCCTATATAGTGCTAGCTGCATGTTTGGAGATTTTCAACAATCTTGAGTGATAACCCTTGTAAATATCAAGTTGGCCATGTCTCCTAGCTCCTAAAACAGGGTTAAACAGAAGATCAGAGTTTACAATTCATCCTTTCTTGGGCCTGAGGAAAGGACGGATCTCAACAATAACAAAAATTTTAAATTAAAAATAAATATGAGTTGGGGGCTGGGGGACATGGTGACAATGCACAACGTATTTTAAATCTCCATCTTCTATATGTCTACTGCGTCCAGGACAGCCTCAGAAAGACTGGGACTCATACAGAATTGCCCAAATTAGCAGGGGTGTTGTTTGGTCAGGGAAAGACTCCGTGTTCACATATTTGCCTGAGCAACAATATCAAGACCCATGAACCCATCTTACTTTCTCTTCTACTTGTATGGCTTGCTTTGCTGCAAAATATCTATTCCCAGGGTCCTAACGTTATTACTCTAAGTTTAATAGTTGTTAAACATTTTTAGCAGCTGATTCTCAATATTTAAAATGCATGAAAGAAATAAGTCCTGAGATATTTTAACATTCTGTTATCTCAACGAGACTTCAGGTATTTGTCAGGTCACAATGTGAATACCCATTAAATTTAAAAACAAACAAACAAAAAAAAAACCCAAACTTTATTTGCTACCTTGAAGCCAGAAGGCACATAAAGATCCCCCTTTGGCCAAGGGATAGCACTTGAAAAAGGTGACACTCTCAAACATGTCACTGTTCTTTGGCATGAAGGAAGCTTTGCGTTACGAGGAAGAATGATCAACTCTTAGCATATGTGTTATCAAGATGCCTCCCTGGAAGGTAGGGCTGGAAAGAAAGAGGAAAGAAAAGTAGAGGCAGGCATTTAGTTCCCCAAAGTGGCCAGGAAAAGGCTTGATTTATGACAGGCCTTGTGCCATCTTTACTACATGAGGCACAGATTGCTCCATGGGCCAAACATGCTGGATCCAGCTGTCTATTCTGTTCCCATAAGAGATGGAGACATTCAGTTAGAAGCTGTACCCCACACCTTTAATGTGTCCCCTGTATACCAGCTCACTGTATAAGCAGTTTGACAGCAGAAAGGGACAAGAAGAAAGATATCTTGAATCAGGCATCTGAAATAATTTCCCTTCAAGAAAAAGAAAATTGAAAATAAAATAAAGGAAAATTTATTCTTTACCCATCTCCCATATGATTTTCATACCGGTACAGGACTTTTATATATTAAGGTCACTTTTCATATTGGTTGTTTTGTTTTTAAGGACACTTCAACCAATATGGCAAAACTGCACAAAATGTGTAATAAAAACATACAGTGAATTTAGTCAAAATTTGTGGAAAGTCAAATAATAAAATATTATTACCCTATATATCTATTGAACATTTTTCTCCTAGGGAATTATATAATTCCTCTTTATTGTACCAGCACACATTTTGATGTGGGTCATTACTTAATAGACTAAAGTTTGATGCCTGAATATAGACTTAAAATGAAGTCAATAATTTAATTGTGTGTGAGGAAAAGTTTCCCTCACACTAATAAGAAATATAGTCAGCATGTATGTGGGTCCTTCTTGGGATAACGTTGTCTGCGGCTTTCCTCAAACACTGTGCTCCTTGCAAGAACTCAAGCTCATCTCACTTTTGCAACTATGCAAATCCAAAGGAGCACAGATATCTGATAAAAGCTAAGCAGCAATTTTAGAAAGCAAAGGCACCATCTAACCAAATAACAAAATAACCTTCAAGAGTCTTCAAAGCTAGGCTACAGTGCAGCAACTAAAATAAAAATCTAAAATTTTACAGAATGAAAAAAATCACATTTGAAAAGATAAAGTAATGGAAATACATGAAATAACCATATTCTTTTCTTAGACCAATTTTTAGAACAATTTCTACAGAACAATTTCTTTTCCAATTTGTACTAATGACTAATAGAGAAAACTCATATATGTGTGTATATATATATATATGTATACACACATATATATATATACATACACACACACACACACACACACACACACATACACACACTTCCTGAGTATCTGAATATTGTTTTGAAAGTCATGTAAAATAATTTTATTTCTTTGGCAAAATCACCAAAATAATTTTCAGTTCAATAAAACACTGACATTTCTACCCCTTACAAATTATTCTCTCGTTATTTGGAACACAGGTCCACCACAATATTGTCAAAGTATAGGAAATTGACCACAAATTGAAAGAACAAGGCCAATGGAATAACCTTCCAATTTAAGTAAATCAAACCCTACAGCATTAATTATACACTGCAATGTGCTACTACGATTCTTAAAAATTAGTGAATCTAGGTTTTAAAAACTGGATTTATATATAACTATGAAAGATTTAAGGCAAAATTTTGTTTTATACGTTTCAAAAGTTTTCTACTCAGATATTTCTTCTACTATAGGCCATATACTACTAGTAAATTCCAAAAGTAATCAGATTTACCCTCCATTAACTACTTCCGAGGACCTTTACACTAAGCTAAGTGTTTTTACACGCCTGACTTCATTTAATCCTCACCACAGCCTTAAGAACAGTTTGAATCCTGCTTCCTTCTACTTCCTAGCTCTGGAGCTCCATCCCTCCTTTTACAGAGGAGGCAACTGTGACTCAGATAAAAGGAGGCAGTGCCAAGTCACTTCCTAAGAACAAATTGTTAAAGGAAGCAAAAACAATGGTATAAAGTCACCCTATGGGAAAAGTGGACTGACTTAAAAATGCACTATAGGGGCGGGCAGGCGGTGGGGGGGCAGGGGAGGGAAGGAGGGATGCATTGTTCAAAAAAGAAAAACTGTAGCCAATGGCAGCACCAAATTAAACTCAGCCACACTAAATAAATGTAAAAATTAAATAAAATTGTTGTGCATGTCCCTTAGCTACTCCACTCCCAACTGCCCTCCCCTGCCAGCCCGGTTGTCCCTAACTGCCCTCTTCAACACTGGCAAAGATACAGAAAAGCCAGCCTTAACTCCAGTTCTCAGGTTAAGGTAGGTGGAGATCTCAAGAAAATGAATCATGTATATTGGCCTAAGCACAGACAGTCCAACCAAATGAGTTTTTTACTACTACTTTTGAGATTTCTCTAGGATCAGCCTCATATGAGTGGATGGTAGCCTATGTTGTGATCCAAGAGTGTAAAAACAGTAGATGTTAAGGGCAGTGACAGAAAATCATGCTTAGAAATGTGGAAGGCACCATTAAAAAAGAACTAAGCCAGAATCCCTAAGGGAAAAGATATAGCAATAGGGTAAAGACACTTATTTGCTTAGAGATTTATGGTGTCAAGAGTTTGATTTATGACTTATAAGTAAAGGCATAAAGAGCAACCAAATAGCTAATGTATGGAAAGGGAACTCAGGGAAAAATCAAACTTGTGCCAAAGAGCTTAGTTCACGAACAAAAGAATTCGAACAAAGGTATATCTCCACTAAGAACCCCACTTAACTAACCATATTGGACCTAACTGTTCAACAAATCCTTTGGTTTCTAACATTCTATGATTTTTTAAAAAAATATATTTCTTTATTGATTTCAGAGAGGAAGGAAGAGGGAGAGAGAGATAGAAACATCAATGATGAGAGAGAATCATTGATTGGCTGCTTCCTGCATGCCCCCAACTGGGGGTCGAGCCCACAGCCCGGGCATGTGCCCTTGGCCAGAATTGAACCTGGGACCCTTCAGTCCACAGGCCGACGCTCTATCCACTGAGAACTACTGGCTAGGGCATAACATTCTATGATTTTAATAATTTATAGCTCTTGTATGTATCTTAAACTCTTCCCTTAGACCAGTGGTTCTCAACCTGTGGGTAGTGACCCCTTTGGCGGTCGAACGACCCTTTCACAGGGGTCGCCTAAGACCATCCTGCATATCAGATATTTACATTATGATTCATAACAGTAGCAACATTACAGTTATGAAGTAGCAATGAAAATAATTTTATGGTTGGGTCCCAACATGAGGAACTATATTTAAAGGGCCAGAAGGTTGAGAACCACTGCCTTAGACTATAATTATTCAAAATTAATTACTATATCATTCTATCTATCTGATTTCTAAAAAAAAATACCCAAATAGTGCCACAAACATAGTGAGCACACAGTGAATTATTATAGACCAACTCCTATAAGAGATAAACTGCACGTACCAATAAAAATCACAGACTGACTGTAGGATGAATTTTTTTACATAAAAAGGTGACAGTGGATGATATTAGTTGAAAAGCATTCCAGTGAGAGAAATAGAAAATCATCATTAGGCAAAAACCAGTAATAACTGCTTCGTTCAAACACCACTGATGGATGCTAAAATCATGAGGGAAAGTGTGATGTGAGAAAAGGGATATTTGCATAATTTTGAAGGATATCTCTTACAAAGTACAAGGGAGAAACTTGGCAGGCACCACATCTTAACCAAGTGAATAAAGTTAACTTCACCAGTAGTAAGACATATGAAGACATGAACCCTATGATAGGATGCACTGAGAAGGGCACCATATCACTTCTGGGCTAATCTTGCCAAAAATGTTTACACTTAATCTATTCATGAGAAAACACCAAACACAAACTTAGGGATGTTCTACAAAACTACTGAACAGTGCTCTTCAAAAGTGTCAAGATCATAAAAGACAAGATAATAGTAAAAAAAAAAAAAAAGTCACAGATTAAAGGTGACTAAGAAAACATTACAATTAAATCTAACGCATGATCCTGGAATAGAAATGGAACAGTGGATCCTGGAATAGAGCAAGGTCATTAGTGAAAAACAAACAAAAAAACAACATTCAAAAAAGGTCTATAAATTAATAAACTGTATTGCATAAAAATTAATTTTTTGACTTTGACAATTATACTATAGCTATGTAATATATTAACATTATGGCAAGCAGAGTAAAAGGTATATAGAAATTCTTGTAATATATCTTCAACTTTTCTGTAAGTTTAAAATTATTTCATTATATATATATATATATATATATAGAGAGAGAGAGAGAGAGAGAGAGAGAGAGAGAGAGGAGGGTAGAGATAGGTGAAGAACTCAAGAAAATGAACCAAATGTATTGGCGTAAGCACAGAAAGCCTAGCCAAATTAGTTTTTAAATACTCCTTTTTGAGGTTTCTCTAGGAACAGTCACCTTCCTATATAAATAAAACCCTAATAAAAC
>NW_005871086.1:5820773-5822292 GCF_000147115.1 Myotis lucifugus | reverse complement strand
ACTCAACTCAGGAGCTGCCCCAGTTGGGCGTCTGCCATCTCCCCCAACCCCCTGCCAGAGGGATGCTACCAGCAGTGGCGATCGGGGGTGGGGAGGGGGGGAGAGGAGCTGGCAGGCAAGCGCCCCACCAGTCACCTCCTGCAAAGCAGCAGTCAGGCATCCGACCCTTCCCGCCCCTCACACACGAATTTCGTGCACCGAGCCTCTAGTTTATATATACATATGTATATATAAAAACAAATACATATGTAGTGTTTACGCAGTAAAATATAATCTGATAAGTAACAGTTGATTGGGCTGGGTGCTTTGACCTGAATAAGAAGGTCCAGAAAATAATTTGAGAGATGCAAATCAATGACTATGTCCTCAGCAAATACTTAAATACAGTATGTCCTATATTCTTGGGGGCAAATATCCCGCTACTGTAAAATTGCAGAACAGAAGAGAATAGAATAAAGGTGAATTTAGGAGTTGTGAGATATCAGATATCACAAAGTCCTATCCCTTCATGTCAACTTGGAGAATTGTGAGACCACAGAAGCTAAGGGACTGCCTAGGTTCAGTGCACTGACTTAGAAAGACAAACTTGTAATTTCAGTGGAAACAAAGAAACCATGGAGGAATGAGACTAGAGAGTGGAAGCCATCATATAAAATAAAAATTAAGCTGGGAGGAAAATTTATCTCTGAGCATATGCTACAATAAATTTCAGCTAGAAAGATGAAAGGATTAACAATAAGGAAGAAAGGCATAAAGAACCTAGAAGAAAATTTAAGTGAAAGATTTCTTTTTCATATCATAGGACAGAAAAGGAACTTGCTCAGCATAAAAGAAAAAATGAGAAAAAAAAACACATAAATTTAAAGTTAAGCATTTTCAAAATAGAACAATTACTAAAAGCAAACAACAGAAAATATCTGCAAAAAATATCCTATATAAGCCCTAACTGGTTTGGCTCAGTGGATAGAGCATCGGCCTGTGGACTGAAAGGTCCCAGGTTTGATTCCGGTCAAGGGCATGTACCTTGTTGTGGGCACATCCCCAGTAGGTGTGCAGGAGGCAGCTGATCGATGTTTCTCTCTCATCGATGTTTCTAACTCTCTAACTCTCTATCCCTCTTCCTTCCTCGCTGTGAAAAATCAATAAAATATATTTTAAAAAATATATCCTATATAATAAAGAGGCAATATGCAAATTAACCCTCATACCCTCACAAGATGGCCGCCTAGGACCAGGCAAGCAGGGGGGTCAGTGAGGAATGACCAAACGACTGAACAAGCAGGCTCATGGGGCGACCAGGCTGGCAGGGGGGTTAGTGAGGAACAACCAAACGACTGAACAAGCAGGCTGCGTGGGGCAACCAGGCCGGCAGGGAGGCCGTGAGAGGCAACCAGGCTGGCGGGGGGGGAGGGGAGGGGCAGTTGAGGGCCACCAGGCTGGTGGGGGGAGCAGTTAGGGGTGAACAGGCCACTGGGGGGGTGCAGTTGGGGGCAGCCAGGCCAGCAGGGGGGGCAGTTGG
>NW_005871086.1:5734449-5818940 GCF_000147115.1 Myotis lucifugus | reverse complement strand
CAAACACAGAGCCGCGAGCGCACAATCAGTGGGATTGGGGAGCTCCCCCCTATCAGGCACAGAGCAGGGCTGATCAGGGGGTTGGGGCGCCTTCCCCTGTCAGGAACAGAGCAGGGCGATAGGGAGGTTGTGGCCCCGGCCCCTGTCACTCACAGAGCCGCAGCCGGGATCAGGGGCGTTTGGGCGCTGCCCCCCTGTCACGCTGATCACGCTGATCCCGGTGCCGGGAGCCTCGCTGCTCCGCCTGCTGATCCGGTGCCAGGAGGCATATTACCCTTTTACTATATAGAATAGAGGCCTGGTGCACAGGTTGGGGCTGGCTGGTTTGCCCTGAAGGGTGTCCTCGATCAGGGTGGGGGTCCCCACTGGGGTGCCTGGCCAGTCTGGGTGAGGGGCTGAGGGCTGTTTTCCGGAAGCGGGTGACTGAAGCTCCCAACTGCTCCTTTTTTTCTTTTTCTTTTTTTTTATTCTGGGCCAGCTTTAGCTCTGAGGCCTCGCTGCTGAAAACATCGATACAATGTTGCGGTCCAGCTGGCTTTCAGTCCAGCTGGTTTCTGGGGTTTTGTTTAGCTTCTTATTTGCAACATAGTACATAGTTGCTTAGAGTTGCAGCTGAGAGGCCGGCAATTTAGGCAGGGAACGTTGGAGTCCGCAGTCACTGAAGCAAGCAAGCCTCCCTGCTGGCTTCAGTGCATGGCTGCCGGCCGCCATCTTGGCTGACAGTTAATTTGCATAAGGATATGCTGATTAGCCAATGGGAAGGGTAGCGGTCGTACGCTAATTACCATGTTTCTCTTTTATTAGTGTAGATTGTCAATACACATCAGAATTCTTCAAAACATAAATACCTTTGATTTCAAATAGGCAGTGGTTGTCAAAGCGTGGTCAATGAATTCCTGGAGTCCCTGAGACTGTCTCGGGGGTCTATAAGGGCAAAATTACCTTTATGGAAATAGTAAGACATGATTTGCCTTTTCCCTGTGTGGTATGTGCAATGATAGTGCAAAAACAATGGCGGGTAAAGTTGCCAGCTCCTTAGCACAAATCAAGGCCGGGCACAACTGTCCTAGGAGTCACTGTATTCTTCACAGTCATATACTTGCAGGAAACAAAAAGCCAGTTTTACTTAGGAATATCTTCAAATTCACTTATTAATACTCAACTTTTGAATACACTTCTTTTTAACATTTTATATGAGCAAATAAGAAGGAAACACAAAGCACGGGTACTGCATGGTTGTCTCAAGGAAAAGCACTTCATGCTTGTTTGAGAGCTGAACTAGCTGCTTTTTCCATGAAACACCATTCTTTCTGGATTAAATGATGGACAGAGTATGATTATTCAGATTTGGGTATCTGGCAGACATTTTCTCAAAAATAAACAACGTAAGCCTGTCACTTCAAGAAAAACAAGTGATAACATTTGTTACCAATGATAAAATTTGAGCTTTCAAGGGAAAATTCAAATATTGGAAAATTCTGTATCCATCACCATAAGCTTGACAGCTTCACATCTTACATATTTTTCTGATGAGATCAGGGAAGATATTAACAAATGTGATTTCTTTTGATGCTATATAATGAAAGGTGACAACATCTGGGAGACCTGAATAACTCACAACCAACATTTTGCAAGTGAACTATGCATGATGATAAAAGTCATGCATAGGTAAAAGATCCACTCAAAGTTCATGACAGGCCAATGGACTGTAATATCACAGAGTGGAAAGGGCCAATATACAGTTTCACATTCCACATTGCAATTAACCTTTAAGAAAATACCACTTGTTGGGTTTTATGTAGCAACAAAAATATCCACAATTATCTGAAAAGCCGATTAGATTACTCTTCCCTTTCCAACTACATATCTAATTGAGGCCAGAGTTTCTTCATATTCTGTAGCCAAAACAACATATCAGAGCAGGTTGAAGGCAGAAGCAGATATCTTCCTTCTATTAAGGCAACATTTAAAAATTTTGCAAAAGTATAAAATGGCCATTTTCCCACTACTTTTCGAAATGATGGTTGTTAATCGAGTATGTTAAACATAACATGTTAACAAAAACAAGTAACATGTAATGGCTTTATTAGTTAATTTTTAAATAAATTAATCAGTAAATTTCCTTAAATTTCTCAGATTTAATTTATATCTTGGTAAATATCAATAGATATAACCAATATAAATAAATGTTCTTTTTCAGAGTGTAAAGAGATCTGCAGACTAAAAGTTTGAAAACTGCTGATATAGTCATTCCCAATTTCTGGGAATCTAAAGTAAGAAAATAAGCAGACTTGGCATTATATACGTACAAAAATAATATTAAAAAATTAGAGGATAAAAAAACCTCTTGATATCCAACAATAAGAAAATGGATGGTACATTGATATTGATTATTTGGAACACATTGTGAAGACTTTTTGAAGATAAGGAATGCTCACCATATGTTAATTGAGAAAAGCAAGGTCTATAAAGCATATTAGCAGAGACAGTACTATAGTGTGAAAAAAAGACTAGAAGGAAATAGATGAAATGTTAATAAAAAATTTCTGGGCTACAGTATTATAAATACTTTTTTATTTTCTTTCTTTCTTTTTTTTTTTTTTACTGAGCATGTCCTACTTTTAAAATCAGAAAAATTAAAATTTTAGCAACTTTTAAAAACATTTTAGTACTTTGATTTTTTTAAGACCTTAACATATGTGAATGTCACCAAAAACAATTGCTGCTGTTATTATTAATAATATTGAAACTAATCAAGGCAGCTTACTATAGATAGAATTCTGAACTGAAAATTATGAAACCTGTACTCAAGACAGTGTTTAGCCATTAAACATCTCTGGTATGTTTGACAAGTCACTTAACCTCTTTGAACCACCAGAAATTATCTTTCAGGTCCATACCCGACCAACTCTATCAAATCTAAAGATTGTGCAAGTCCTTTGCAAGGAACATCTAAAGTAAAACAGTGCTTGGTGAACACAAAGACAGTGACCAGATGATGTTATAGAACTGTGCACCTGAAACCTGTATAATTCTATTAACCCGTGTCACCCCAATACATTCAACAAAAAGAAAAGAAAAATAAATAAACATAAAACAAAGTCAAACAGTGCTGCAGTGAAGCCAAGTCCAAAATCACACTCTTTATAAAATTTCCACCCATGCTGCTAAATGGCTCTTTAATTTCTTCTGCTGATTAGTGCAGCCTCTGTAAATAGTTTCCAGTGGAAGAGTTTGTGATTCCCCAAGTGGTATTTTGAAGAAGTGAAAAGTATTGGGGCATATTATGAATAAAAGGGGGTTGTGGGGGGACATAAGAGAATAACCAAGACAGCCTGGTGCCCCAAACGAAGAGAGTCCTTCATAAGTGTACTTCGTAAGTGCATAAAAGTATGGGAAGGCTACCTCTATGGAGAGGACAAAGCATTTGCTATGGAAAAAGAAAAAGAATGAACGAGAAGGAGAAGAGGGAGGGGAAAAAAAAGAAAAGCAAGACCATAGTTGTAATATAAGTACATGAGAGAAGAATATCTAAATGTATGTTCTATTTTAAAACTATACAGAAATATCTACCTATTCCCTTTAGCTGATGAGCCTTCACCCATTCACTGCTCATTGGCAGAGTTGGCAACAGTTAAAGACAGATCATTAAATTCCAATTTATCAGTTTTGTTCCTGGTTAGCAAGTCTGATAAAAAAAATCTTAGACTATAAAAGGATAAATATTGCCTTAAATTAAATATGGATAATTTTAGAAAGAGATCCCTTCATTTTACAGATTAGGAAAACTGAGTCCTTCAAAAAACTGAGATTGTAAGACTTTCAACTTATGCTCCAATTGTACTTTATTAATACCAATCACCCAATAATCTCTCTTTCTTCAAGAAAATACTTCTATGGTGATGTCTGTTGAAGGATTGCATGTCAAGGACAGGGACGTCCTCCATTGGGGGCTACAGTGCTCAGTACCACAACACAAAATGGTACAAGTTGGAATTTGGTTTTGAGATCAAAGGAAAGGAAACAAGCATTTTAATCTTTTAACATGTCACAAATATAATAACCGGCTTTGTCCTGGACTGGCTCTTTGTGTAATGTCTGGGCCTCAGTTTGCACATCTTTAAAATGAGGAAACCTATACTTCCTAAAGTCCTTTCTTAGAAAGTTGGATAATCCTAAAATCACTAGAAAATAAAATAAAATGTGTTTGGGGAAGGAGGGAAGTATGAAATATACCTAAAACGTGTATACTACATATGGTTGTTCAAATGGCCAATCTTGAGCCAAGAGTGGACTCTCCAGGGTCTTGCGGACACTCGAGGGCCCTTCATTGCATTAGAGAGCCATCGTCACACAGGAGGCCCCTTCTGGCCTGTGCTCCCCAGTTTGTTTCCAGGGGCCAATTGAAAAGGGTCCTCCATGTCCTCCTTTTGAATCTACAACTGGTATTTCCACTTCAAGGGGGGGGTCCTGCCTCCTGTCCTTCATCCCCAGGATCTGTCATTTAACCACTAGACATTTTATGGAGCCCTCCTATGTGCACCCATCACGAAGCACATACCAAGTTTTCAATGCACAACTGCTAACTTGAATTTAACTGATGCATCCAGTAAGACTCTCCTGAAGAAGGCGGGTGAAAGAAGACACCTCCTTCCCCACCCTGATCTCCTAGCACTGACAGGAGTGACACGTGGTTCCTGGGGGCTGGCGTGGCCGCCGGGCACAGCTGCAGCCCGCAAAGGGCGGCGAGCGGGGAGAGGTGGGCACTTACCTGGGGAACCTCTGCTTCAGCTTCCTCAGGCTCTGCCTGGTGGGAGGCACAGACACTAGGCACTGGGCTATCTCGTCGTACTGGGCTTTAGTCAGTATCATGTTGGGCCAGAGTCTGGGAGGTGGCGGGACAAGTAAAAAAACACCCTGGGCTCGAGCAGCCTCGGTGCCGGGGGACCAGGGGTGGGCACACAGGGGCACGGCGCGGGGCCCCCCACTTCCCTGGCGGGTCCCCCAGCCCTCCACCCTCCGAGGAACAGCCTAGGCTTCACCCGCAGCGCCGTGGCGGCGGGGGCGGGCTTTAGAGCAGCTTGCCCGGCCCGCGCTTTCTGGGCAGCCGCAGTGGGCCCCGCCGAAGGCAACGCCGCCATGTCAGTTAAGGGCAAACCAATCAGGAAGCAGCGACCCCGGCGGAGGCGGAGCCTAAACCTCCGCGAGCAGGTATCCTGGCAGCGACCACCTGGGATCCACCTGGGACGGTCCGAGCGCCCATGCTGCAGGTTGCCAGCCTCAGGCCGGGCTCACAGACCCGGCAGCCAGGGCACGTGGGGCCTGCGATCCCTAAGCCTGAGCCCGCGGAGCCGCTGCCGGGGCGCGCGGTTTGAATACGCTTCCAGAAGCGCGGGTTTTAAAGCGCCTCCGATTGGAGACGGACAGAGAAAGTGCCTTCCCCGGGACTCCGCGCTCCGAGGGCGGGGCCCAGGGCCGAACCCCAGCATCTCCGTAGACTCGGCGCCCGCCCAGCTTCTGCAGCTCGCGTGGCGGCTCTACGTGCTGGGAAACTAACTAGAAAACAAACCCGACGTCATCACTCAGCCCGTGGTGAAGAAGGCACCCCCACCCCGCCCGGTTAGGTGCTGGCGGGCTGAAACCTCTGCTCCCTTGGCTCGGTCTCCCCAGCCCGCGGGGCACAGTAGGCGCCGCACGAATGTGGGGAGGGAGAGTCAACGACGGACTGCTTTCCGCGGGGCCGCGGGGCCGCGGGGCGACCTCAGACCTCTCGAGGCACTTTTCCAGGACGTCAGACCCTCCTTCCATCGCTTTAAAAAATCATTTTGTTTCTTAGAAGGCCACGTGTTGTGTTTCTTTTCAAATTTTTAATATGTTCAGCAAATGAATGAAAAAGCGTTTGGTAGAGAACGTGTGGGGTTTCCTGTTTGTTTTCAATCTGGGGTGAGGCCTGGGTTGGAAGTTTAGCTTAGATAGGCCTCCTTGGATAAATTCCTTAATCCTTCCAAGCCTCAGTTCCTTTGTAAAAAAAAAATTAGTAAGGTAGATGTTAAGCTTAAATAGGAAAGCAAAGGGCTCCTCGGCATATTGTACAGCAGAGAGCCTAGGTCAGTGGTCAGCAAACTATGGCTTGCGAGCCACATGCGGCTCTTTGGCCCCTGGAGTGTGGCTCTTCCACAAAATGCCACCTGCGGGCGCGCATGTTGGGTGCGATTGAAACTTCGTGGCCCATGCGCAGAAGTCGGTTTTCGGCCTGGGCGAAACCAGTATACAAGACGGGTGTGATGGGAGAGTTGGAAGGGGTCGACCTCAGCGAACCCTACCTCAATCAGATTGAGGACGTTTTTAGCAAAGGCCAGTTTAGGAGTACCCTAATTAAGTTAATAACAATGTACCTACCTATATAGTTTAAGTTTAAAAAATTTGGCTCTCAAAAAGAAACTTCAATCGTCGTACTGTTAATATTTGGCTCTGTTGACTAATGAGTTTGCCGACCACTGGCCTAGGTAGACTACTTGATAACGAGGGGTCACGGGGACTGGCGCTTACCAGCTATTGTTTAACAGGCCCCTAGGCTTTGACTCACTTAATCCTCTAACTTCCTGTGAGGCAGGTACAAAGCCATTATCACCTTCCCCCTCCCTTCCTCCAGGGTGAATAAACTGAGGCCTGGAAAGGTTAAGCAACTTCCCAGAGGTCAGGACAGCAAGTAAGCAGCATGCATAGAGCTTAAACTGCTGAAGTTTGGTTCCAGAGTCTGTGCTCTTGCCCACGCTCTTGTATTTAATTACGACACCAAGTAGTCACACTCTCTTAGGCCAAAGGGTAAGCATTTTTTTTGCACAGGAATAATCTACATTTCGAAGAATCTTTTTAAAAAGACTCACCACTTTATTTTCCCGGTAACAAGGACGGATCCTGAATTCAGAAACCATGCTTTTGGTGTGTTTTCCCCCCTGAATATTTACATCAGAATGTTTTCTTGCCATATGCTTTGCATCTAGCGCTGGTTGTGTGACATTAGTACATAACTATTTATTTATGGCAGCGTGGCCTGGAGTTGCCACCTGGCTAGTTTGTTGCTGACCCTGCCATGACTTTTACATGAAAGCTCGCTGACGATAAGCAGACACCACTTGATCCCCCATTCCATTCTCCCTCCCACTTCCCTCTTTCCGATTCACAGCCAACAGATTTTTATAGAAAACGTCAGTTCAAGGATGTTTGCACGAGTTATTTTTTATAGTAACTCTTCTCTCTGGCTCTTGTCCTGCATTCACCCTCACAACCCTTAAGGAACAGGCCAGGTTTGTTTTTCTGTTTTTATTTTTAACATGCTGGCAGTTTACAGTTTTGACCCAAATCCAGTAGATTGTTTAGAGTTAGTGCCAGGGGAAAAGCACAGTTATGTTGCTGTTTTTGTTGGCAGTGACAGTAGCGTTGTTTATTAAGCACAAAATAGAAGCAAAGCAGAAATGTGTTATTCTTCTTGTCGTCGTTGTTGTTTAGGTGTTTTTAAATGTTCTTTTCATGTGAAATGCTTGGAGTAAGCCAATTATTCCTTTGAGGCCCCCTTTCCACCTCCCTTTCCCTACCTCCATCCTGTCCCATCTCTTGCATCGCACTCCATGCCCCTCATCTGCCATTACTTGTCTACTAGCAAGAGCTGCCTTTCCATGCCCGACGTCCCCCCCACTGTTTCTCAGTCAGTCAGTCAGTAATACCAACCATGTGCCCGTTAAATGAAGTAGGGTCATGAAATGAAAACAATACCAAACTAAAAACCCGAAGAACTGGCTACCTGTTTAAAATTAGCTATAAATGGTGTGCCCTTGAGCAAGTAGAAAGCTTTTCTAATCCTGAATGTACTCAGTGTAACCCCAAGAAATGGAACTTTATCGTTCTCATAGGGAGAAAGTATCTAGGAACATGAAAAAAGCTTAGGAAATCGCAGCAACAAAATGTGTCAGAGACTAGTGCAGCTCCCTGGGAAGATGGGCTGGAGTGAATCACTTGACCTCCTGGACAACGTGAATGATGAACAGTTTTAAAGGAGTATGGGGCTTGGCAGGAAGGCAGCAGAAGGTCATTTCAAGAAGATTTCAAGAAGAGTGCTAAACACAAAGGACTAAAAATAAGAGTGAGCCAAGTCACGTGCATGGGAGAGCTATTCTGGCTAGAGACAGAGTGAAAAGGAGCTGAAGATGCTTGACCTTGGAAAGGTCAGTCACATTTTTGAACAGCCTGTTGTTCCCCGAGTCTGCCAAATCCAATGTGTGTTTTTAAAAGTCAGTGCTGACTATTATTTTTACTATATTTTAAAGTCTGATTCTGCTCATGGAATCTTGTTAAAGTCAACTTATTGATTATTTTGAAGAAAAATAATTGAAGTTTTACTCATTGAAAAAGAAGGGAGTTAATGTTATTTAAACACCTATTATACTCAAACATTATCCCCTTAGCCCCTGGTTTTATAGATTAGGAAACTGAGACTCCAAGAGAGCAAAAGATTTGCCTGATGGACCCAGTTAAGTTGCAAAATCATGATTTGGTTACAAGTCTGTCTAATAATAGAGCCTCGTGTTCTCCATTGCAGTGTACTGTTAACAAAGCAAAACCTCTTTGGTTGATTATCCTCAGTTAAGCATTGATTTTCTGAACTAGCCCGCTACTTTCTTTGGCCACCACCAATGCCTGCTGAAGAAGCATTCAACCTTTGTTTTTGACATTTAGTCATAGCGCACTTTTTTGAAGAAACGGTTTGGCCTCTTTGACTAGAATAGATTGCATATTTTTTTCTTTGCCACATGAAGCACCACCTAAAGTGATGCATCTTTTGAAACCGCAGTTTACATCTCCATACTTGCCATCCACGCATGACAAGTCATTTTATCCTGGTCCCGAAATATTATGAGTACTTAGTGGACAATAAAAAGCCGAATAGTTCACTTGTTGAGGCTCGCAGCAATTACTCAAATTAATGACTTAAGGAATTAAATAGGGCAGACCAAAAGCCAAATGTGGTCGCTTCATGCAAGTCGATGGTGATGAACTCTTTGTCCAACCAGGTGGCCTGATTCCAGAGGGAGGTTACTTGTTGATGGGAGTATTCACCCAAGGCCTGTTACAAATAGAAACCATGTTCCACTTGCGCAGAATTCAGAATGTGCATGTTAGTCCATAATACTAAGAACCAATGCTCAATGCTGTGGGTAGACACAGTGCTAAGCATTTTAAATACATCTATCTTCCCTGAATCCTCAGATCCAGTGTCAAGAGGTAAGCACTATTATTGAATTCATTTCTAAGGTGAGAAACCTAAGACTTAGAGAGTAGGTTTGTCCTTATCAATTACTCGAAAATGAAATTTAAAAAGACAGAGACATATGAAATGCAAGCCCCCAATTAGTGATTACACAATTCAACAGACATAGAATTACTCTGTCAAATTCATCTAAAAGGTTCTAAATAGTTATTCTCAATTTCTGTATTTATCACATAAAGACTCATAAGAAAATTTGAGGATCAGCCCTGGTTTACCTATCACATTCTGAGTAGCACTGTACTATGACCTTAGAAAGACAATTTGTAAGCCAGGCATACGCAAAGTCTAGGATATCACACTTCCACGTACTCTTGGAAGCAAAGTATAACCTGTTCCTTTTAGACTTCTAAGGATCAACTATCATTATTATTACCATTCTTCTACTGTATTTAGTTCTTCTCAAGTGATGCATATTTATTAAGATCAGCAGTGCAAATCCTTACAGCTATTTCATTATACACCCTATAAAGTTAACGCCATGTGTTTTTATAGCATAAAACCCAATTTCTTCTTGAGATAATAAACCCATCAGTCAGAGCTCATATACCACTTCTGTTCTGAATTACACACCCAACACTACTGGCACATGATAAAGGCTATTAATTGGCATCTACACATTTACTCTTACAACATTTGACAAGGATAAGAAACAAAAGTAGTGTTTTTACAGGGATATTTTCTCTTGGGTGTTTTTGTGTTCTAGCAAAGGGAGGCATGTGAACATGTTCGTTGAAGAAAGACTGCAGCCTCTTAAATTTTCTCCTCAGGCCCATCAGGGACTCGTGGATAATTTGCAGGCAATTTGTATCCCCTTTTCCTGCAGGACTAAACCTCAGATGTAATTTCTGCACTTGTCAATCACTCTTCTTGTCCCACAGACCATTCTGCAAGAACACGTCATGTTCTGAGGGCTTTCTCACATTTATAAATTCAGCAATTGAAAGGGACTATGCTGGTGGAGTAGAGGGTTTCTATTGGGGGTTTGGGGAAGAGAAATGAGAAGCAAGGAATCAAGTCTGTCCTTAATACGCACTTTTTTCAACATAAGGTAGAGTTGGAAGCACTTGTCAGATGAAGATTAGCTCTAAGTCTCTTCACTTAAAATATTACTTTCTTTTGCCATCCCACTGGGTTAGACTTTCATAAGAAGAGGCAAGATGCCAGTCATGATTTATAACTGCTTCCCTCCCCATGATTGATGGAAGGAGAGTTCAGGGAAGGAGTTCCTTCTCAGATAAGTATAGATATTATCTATAATAATAAAAGCATAATATGCTAATTAGACCAGATGTCCTTCCGGACGAAGCTGGGGCTGTGAGGGAAGCCTGGGTCCTGGGTGCCAGAGGGAAGCCAGTGCCGGCAGCCGGGGGAAGGAAGGCCTACTCTTGCACAAATTTCGTGCATTGGGCCTCTAGTTGTAATAATAATAGGCTCCCCTCTTTTGAGAAAATGAAAGCACATCACATAGTTATTTAACGTATTGCCATCACAAAATGTATACCAGCCATCATTACACCCACTTGGCTTATGGGGAAACTGAGGTACAAGATGGTTTAGAACTTCAACCAGTTTCTTTAGATTTCACTTTTACATGTGAAGCTATAAAAATACATCTCTATTTTTGTACTTCTTTTACTTCATTTTTTTCTCATAATCATCAAAGAAACATATGTTCCTTGTAGTCAACAACAGAAGATCAGATACTATAAATTATCCAAAGTCCCATCCGTTGGAGCCACTACTGTAACCATGTTGGCACGATTCCTTCCAGTCATTTTTCTACAATTTTTTTCTTTTCATAGATAAAATCAAACTGTATGTACAACTTGAGTCCTGCTATGTCACTTTATATTACACCATAAGCCAAAGATATTCTTATCAACACTTGGCAATTTTGACCCTAGTTTTATATTAAGAGTGGAGCAGTAGGTTTCAGGAGTTAGATGATAAACTCTCACAAGCCAGTCCTTGACAGGAGGGACTTGGCATAGCCAGCACAAGACTGGGCCATCCTTCAGTTCCAGCAATGCTGCAATTCAGACCATGTAGGAATGATGCAATGGACCCTCTGGAGCAAGGCGGAGATTCCTGTGACTGATGTACAGCTTTCCTGGGCATTCCATTCACAGAGCTATGATTGAAATCATGTCAGTGAGTCTCTAACCACACGGATATTCTGACAGTCAACATGTTGACACAGGAGCCAGCATGTATTTTTTTTCAGATAGCTACTAGTCGTATCTGAAATCACACTCAGATTCATTACAGTCCTTGATGCAGGGAGCAAATGTTTTGCATCGCCCAGAGGACAGTCACACTAGATGCCACTCCTCATGCCAGAGACCTTGAGTTTCCATCTCACTTTCAAACAGCACCAAAAGATTTATGTAGGTAAGGGATAAGAAGGGGTTTAGGTAATGGTGTGGATGGAGAATAGTAGAGGTGGGAACTTGAGGAACACTTAAGCTCTACACAAACATACACAAATCTAGTTTTATAAAATAACACTGTAATTAATCGTGTAGTCAGAACTTTTGAAAAGAATATAAATGCTCTTAAAATGTAAAAATTAATGTAGCTCATTATGCCAGTTCCTCTAAGGAAAATATGAACATCCACAAAAAAACTCATTCATTCACTCATTCATTCATTCATTCATTCAACAGATATTTACTGAGTGCTGCCTTGTGCCAGGCACTGTTCTGGATCATGTATATAAACAATTACAGGACTGACCAAGTGCCCACTCTCAAAGTTTACATTCTTCAATACATTAGATTTATTTTATCAAAAAAAATTTCCTGTTCCAGTTTAAAGTAAGCTACAGAGACATGACAACTAAATATAATACCTGACCATAGGCAGGAATTTTTATGTGAAGACAAAAAATACAATAAAGGACACTGTTGGATAAACACAAAAACTTGGAATACAAATGACAGAATATATATATCCCTAAACCCTTAATGATCCAGAAAAACAAAAAATAAGCAATCGAGGATAGTGAGAGAGTAAATGATAAATCACATGGAATAAAATGTCAACAGTAAATGATTCTAGGTAAAAGCATATGGACATTTTTTGAATTCTTTTTATTTTGTACTCTTTTTTATTTTGTATTGCTTTGGTAAATTTAAAATTATTTCCAAATAAAAATTTGTTAAAAACCTATTTCACTTTGTAAAATGAGTGAAAATAGAATGTCCTTGAATCATGTGCCAAGCTCTCGGTCATATATGATTTATAGGCATTTGATTGATATTCCGATTTTCTCAGGATTTCAAAGATGGGATGATATCTTCTAATCAGACCCACAGAATAACTGAGGCATGACTTTGAAAATGTCTCTATCTGCCTTCCATAACATGAACCATAGGTGTTCTCTATCTTATCCAAGAACCCAATGATTTCCATCTACACTAATAAAAGAGAAAGATGTAAATTGACCGTACCTTCACGACACCCACCAGCCAATCAGGAGTGAGTATGCAAATTAACCCAACAAAGGTGGTGGGTTAATTTGCAGACGTAGGAGCCAAGCGGCCAGGGCAGGCGTTCCGCACTGCCCCAACCACTCGGGCCTCTGGGCAGTGTGGGAAGGGGGAAAGGCGGCTCCGGGCTGGCACAAAGGCAAAAAGGTGGCTCCGGCCAGAGTGAAGGCAGTGCCAGCAGCCAGGGGAAGGAAGGCCCATTCTTGCATGAATCTTTGTGCATTGGGTCTCTAGTTTATATATAATCTTGTTTACAATATAACTATGTCATTTACCATGTAATTGTTGGGGCCCAGGGCAGGCTGCCCCAAAACAAAATATCCTACAAGGCACATTGGTTACTTTGAATTAAAGTACTTGACAAGCAGCTGCTGAGCCAGGGACACACTCCAAACATTGTTTCCATAGCTGGCAGATGTCTTTGAAAGCACTGCTCTTCTCTTCGCTAGCAGCACTGTGAATATCACCTTCTTTTAGGTCTCTAGTAGCACATAAACTTTATGACAATGAGATCAATTTTCATATGTGGCCAATTGAATCAGTCTCTTTTCATGGTGGTGAAATCTTATAAAATCATTTGCTATATTGCCAGAGGGGAGTATAGAATTTTAACATCATATATATACTAGGCACAATTTATTTCTTAGCTACCCCCAAAGAAGATTTGAGGTGACTATTTTATTTTACCTGTCTTTTCTTTCGTGTGGGCAGAAATTAGATCTTTGGAGGCCATTTACTAGTAAGCTGCATCAAGAAGAGGCAATGTGATAAAGTGGTGAAGAGCATAGATGCTGGATCCAGTTTAAATCATGTACTCATTCTGATGCTGGATCTACCACTAAAGGGTTGTTTGTGCTTGGGTATATTACTTAACTCCCCTGTGCCATAATGTATGGCTCCAGCTGTAAAGTGAGATAATAATAGTATTTACTTCATAGATTATCTTGAGGATTAAAAGTTAGAATATGAAAAGTACTTCAATTAGTAATTGGCCACATGCTGAAATTATTTCCCCCACATTCATGAATTATTTTTAAAATAAATGGCTACAAAATGGGCTACAAAAATATTAGATATTATGACTCAATATACCCATTTAATAATATAAGTAACATACAAGGTATTTTGTCTATGCTAAGTGCTATGTTAAGTGCTTTATATATGTTATTACTGGGAAATTTAACAGAAGAAACAGAGGCTGAGAGAAGATGATTAATTTGTCCAACATCAAACAGTTGGTTAAGTGAGTTTGAACCAGGTACTTTGACTCCAAACCTAGATACTTAACCACAAGAAAACATTGCCTTCTCTTCATACAACTATTTTCCTCACTAACTAGGCAAAAATATTAGTCAAGGTATGGCGAAGATTAGTTAAAACTTACAAACTAAACTAACAGCATTCTGAGTGGAAACCACTACAGAATAGGGACTGTTTTACTCAGAATTGTCATATTTTACCTTTCTGAGGAAGGTTAGTATATTTTATCAGCTTTATTTAAGACTCAGATATTTGGAGGAATATTTGTCTGCCTTCACTTTAGAACACACACAGCTCTCTGAACCTTTTGAAAGACCGTCACAAACCTGATCCTTCCCCCCCCCGTGAATCAAGGATTCCTACTGAGTTAATGTGCACAAATTATTTTTTTTAAATAGAGTTTTACAAGATAGTCATAAACACTTCCTGCAGGTTGAAATTTTCAACTCAGGGAAGACATTAGCTTTAGAAAACTTAAATAGTAATTAGTTTGCTCATGCAAAGGAAAGGAGGAAAAACCCTTGATGGTCTCATTTCTCCATACCTCTAATATACTTATCTTTTTAAAAAAAATATTTTTCTATTTTTAACTTAAATTTATCTTTATTATTGAAAGTATTACAGATGTACCCCTTATTTCCTCCACTGACCACCTCCACCCCACTCTCAACCCTCCCCAAGCCTTCACTGCACTATTGTCTGTGTCCATGGGTTATGCATATGTGCATATATGTTCTTTGGTTAATCCCTTCCTGCCCTCCCTTCCCCCTTCCAAAATACGTCAGTCTGTTGCATGCTTCAATGTCTCTGGATCTATTATTTTCATCAGTTTATTTTGTTCATTAGATTCCACATATGAGTGAGATCATGTGATACTTGTCTTTCTCTGACTGGCTTGTTTCACTTAGCATAATACTGTCCAGGTGCCTCCATGCTGTCTCAAAGGGTAAGAGATCCTTCTTTTTTATAGCTGCATAGTATTCCATGGTGTAAATGTACCACAGCTTTTTTATCCACTTGTCTACTGATGGGTTGTTTCCAGATCTTAACTATTGTAAATAAAGCTGCTATGAACATAGACAGCATATATTTTTCTCTGATTGGTGTTTCAGGTTTCTTAGGATATATTCCTAGAAGTGAGATCACTGGGTCAAATGGCAGTTCCACTTTTAATTTTTTGAGGACACTCCACACTGTTTTCCATAGTGGTTGTACCAGTCTGCATTATATTTAAAAGAAATTCACCTTTCATAAGTCATGTTACATGTCACAAATAATATCACTTTGGATTCATTGCAGATAATGAAGTAGCTGTAGAATCTATTTTTTCATGTCCTACTTTAAAAAAAAAACACTTCTAAAACATATATATATGACATGCTTAGAATTTGTAAATAATTTTCCAAGTTCCTACTCTAAAGAATGGCAAAAATATACATAATAATATAAAGTATTAGTAGTTTCTGATATTTAAGTGTGATTTAACTTGCTTTATAGCCACCATCTTTATTCCTCTAAAAGTTTTCTGCTATGATATAAGAATTTTATCACAAATTCAAAATCAGTTTTTTTTTTTATGTTTGTTTTTTGTGGGTTTTTTTTTTTTTTTGCTCCCTTCAGTACTGGAAACTTAGCCTGTTGTTTTTAAAGCTACAGATGACCTAGGGACCTGGGGGTGGAAAACACTGGGATGGAGGAAAGACATTACCTTTGGATACCAACAGACCTGGGTTTGAGTTCTGACCCTACCACTTATCTGTTACTTTATGCAAAAGACTCTGTATTTAACCTGTTAGGCTCTCCATTCTTTCCAGATTAAATGGGGGCATTATTACTTACTTCTTATATTGTTGTGATGAAGAAATGCAAGAATATATTCTAATGTGTCTGGCACATTGGTACATGTCCAATAAACGGCATTTGTGATCCCTTGGACAACATGACTTCCATGAATGTGAGTATGGACAACTAACTTTGGTCAGTTGTGTTTTAGGGCAGAGAGAGAGAACATATTCTTGCCATGTGCCTAAGCACTCAAATCACTTCAGACCTTGAATAAGGGAATGGATTTGATTCTACTGAAAGCAGTGAGGGAATGGTGTGAGGGAAGGTTTTAAAATCAAATAAAGTTTGAATTTCATCATTCCATTTAACTTGAAGTCTGATTTTAAGTCATTATTTAATTTATGGGGACTTCAGCTTTCTTGTCTATAAAATGTGGCTAAAAATACAGACCTCTTCAACTTAAGGGGAGAATTAAATGAGGTAAAGCTTCTTAACACAGTGCCTGGAAAAAAATGTGAATCCTAATTCCTTATCTGGAGGAGCAATAGCATCCACTCCATCCAAAGGGGGTGATTTCTACATCATCGTTTACTTGTACTGCCCCAAGCATGAAAGAGTAGAGTGGAGATGCTATTGATGCCACCTTTCCTCTTGTTTTCAGCAATCACTAAATGGGCATTGGCCGTTTGCATTGACTGGCATTATGAATGTCATTCCACATATTTAAGATTACACAGCTGATAAGTGGCAAACCCAGAAGGTAAGTGCAAGTTTCTCTGAGATCTCCCCTTCCTGCCCCGCCTGGTTCTCTGCCCTCTCTCTACCTTGGCTGGATGAGGTCCCTCCTGACTATAAACCTTCATGGCATTTTGTTATCACCCATCACATGGCTCATATACTTTTCTACTGGTTGTTAAAGTTATTTGAGTGATTGTATAATTCCCCTGAATCAATAATACATTTCATGAGAGGAGAGACATTATCACACACCATTATTATCATCAAGAGTCCTTTTAGCTTTCCATAATAAGGAAATTTAATTATATCAAGAAACAACATGTCTAAATGTTCATGGTACCAGAGTGTAGCAGTTTAACAATTTCATAAAGAGCCCAAGCTCTTTCTATTTTCTCTCCACCGTATCTAGTGTATTAAACTTTTATTTTCTCCCTTGTCACCTCACAGGTGCAAGACGGCTGTCACAGATCCAAACATCTGGTTATTATTCAAGGTAAGAAGAGAGGGAAAGGGCAGCACCACTGAGTTATATGCTCATTCCTGTCTCTTACAAGACAAAAAACACCCTCCTAGGAGCTCCCTGATTAACTTCCTTTTATATGCTTTTCCAGTACTGGATCCCTTTGTGGATCTTCAAATGTACAAACACTACCGTAGACCCAAATTTCCCTAAATGCAGTGATGTGTAACTAAAGAATTAAAGACTTATTTAGCGCCTTACTGGTGGTTATATGTGATAGCAAGTATAAGGTCGGAAAGCTAAGGAATACATGGATGCTGCATAGCTGTTGAGGATCCCTTCTAAGGAGTGGTGCCCATTTCCATGCAACTTTATAGTAATTTAAACTCATGCCTCAGCAAAGTCACAAAGTGCAAGATGTTGCAGATCTTTAAGTTTGCTTGCAATTAGTTAAGCCCTCAAATGTTAAGTCTCTGAATACCAAGAGTCTACTTTAACCTCTTTTGTGATGAACAAGGTGGATTGTATATGTTTTCCTACTGAATGAATTATTACCCCTTACATTCTTGAGAGAAAGTCTTTGTTGATTGCTGACTTGTAGGCCCAAGCATACGTTTAGTTATAGTTCCCTCAGGTGCCAACAAAGGTAGAATAAACTTTAAAGATGTTTCAGGTGAATAGCATTCTACCCTGTACCTTGGTACAAATTGTGAGTCAATTATTTATGAGTAGAACCCAATTTGTTTAAACCTCATTGACCTTTAATACAGTTATGACACGTGTCTTGACTTGATTCTTCCCTCTATTGATTTGGTCTGGAAAAGTAAAACAAGAGGTAACATGGCCCCTCGGGGTGAGTTAAAATTGTAGGTTATGGCCATGTTAAATTGCTTTAGTATACTTTGTGTCCTTTAGAGTCAGAAAATGAAGCAATAAAGTAAGTTGATGTAAGTAATTCTTGTTTTTAAAAGGACCTTGAAGTGCTCTTAACAATATCATGGATTTGATAAGATCTGCTTCAGACTTCTTAATTTAAAATGAACATAAAGATGGTAAAGCCGAAGGAATGTTGAAATACTAGTGTTGTGCTAACAGCTTTGAAACTGAATTCATGGGAAAGGACTGATAGGAATTCCTTGTTATTGTCTGCCATACTTGGGGAAAATTAAGCAGCAGCCACTGCTAGGAATTTCCTGGGGGGCATATCCAGGTGTACAAAATATGTAGGAGGGTTTCAAATGTTTTTGCTCATTACTTATGTGTCATCAAGTTCAGACAGTGTTTAAAACTCAGGCAATTTTCACGTTTTAAATGTTAATTTTCGTGACAGGCAAACCTATTTAATCTGAATGTGCACAACTTTCTATTTTCTCTTCTCCCTTCTCCTTCTTGTCTGTGATTATTGTGGTACTGATGAGCTTAAAAGAAAGCATTAGGGAAGACAGAAAGAAAACATTAATTCACAGAGAAAAGGAGAGAGCATCACTAGCTGGAGAGAATAGACTGGGAGGAAAGGTGGAGAAAAGAACAGGAGCCAACATGGGAGCATGAGCTGAGTTTGGGACAGAACACAGACATTTAGAGGTAAGAGAATGAGTCGAGGTCTGGTTTATACAGAGATAAATAAACAAAAAAACCCCGCTGATTTCAAAATGTTATTATGTATAATGATTAACGCACTCTGAGATAGCTAGATATTTAAGTTGTTCTTTCAAAGTAAGAATAAGCTGGTTTGGCTTTATGCTGGTTCCTATTATTATCCTTGTAGTTGTCCTCTCTTGCTTTTTAAAGCCTCTTTTTTGTTCATGCCAATACTAATGGATCTAATGATGGATATTCCATGAAGGAAGTATATGACAAAGAGAAAGAGATTCCTAGCTGGAGCTGGGTGGGATGGGATTATCCGGTGAACTGGAAGACCTGGAGTAGATTTCGAGCTCACTAAAGCTGGACCAGAATTGAAAGCTTTTGAGGTAAAAGGTCAATTTTAGGGAGAAGTTGTCACTCTTAAGACCTCAGATACTGCTCAAACACTATTCCTTTGATCTCAGTTTATGCTTTTGTATATTTGAATCTAGAACTCCATTTGTTCCCCTAATAACCAGGAGGCAGCTGTGACCATTATTAAATAAGGTAATATGCAGCAGATATCTGACATGTAGTATGTACTCACTGTTACCTATTACTCTAATACAGATGCTAACTAAATTAAAAATATACACATACATGTATGGAATCAACTTATATCTGTTAACTTCTTTCTATTTTCAATAAATACCTTCTTCTAAATTTATGTCCCTTTTTAGAATCTATGATAAATTTCTTATTTTCAAGAATAAACACACACCATTATGATTGTTCCCTTATCATTGTGCTCAAAATTATTATTGCACTACATTAATTTACACTCATTGCAATTCAATCCAATTAAATTTCTGAAAAACATGGAACTTGAAATCAGAAGATGTAGGTCATAAGCTTTATTTTAGCCAAACAACTTAGGCAAGGTTCTTAACCTCAATGAATCTAAATTTTCCATTTTTATAAATAGAAATAATAGCAACAAATGTATATACATCATCAGCATTGCAGAGTTATCATTAAAACAATTCCGATAATATATGTAAAACTCCAAAGAGTTGTAGCAATTTAAAAGTTACTGTTTATAAACCACTCTTAGTGGCTTTATGTTCATTACTGATTAGAGGGTGAACTTTGAGAGCAGACCCCCTTGCATCTAGTGCAGAACATGAGCACTCCAGAAATGTTTTCTGTGTTTGAACAGAGGAGATGGGCAGCAGACAGACGGTAGACACTGACCAGAGCTGAAGTGGACCCCACAGAACGGCTCTTTAGGAGTAGGGAGCTGGAAAGACTGGCTTACAAGTGGGACTGATTCTTTCCCGTGTTATTTTTTATGACTACAATGGAGTTTGACGTCCTCTACCAAAGATATTATGTGATTTCTTAGTTCAAACTTGCCAACTCATCCCTGGTTCCAAAACAGTAGTTGCCACTTCATGGCTTTTCCCAACTTTTAATTCAGGCATAGTTACACAGAGTGTCACTTATAGCCTTCAGTGCCATGTGCTAACTGGTGGCCTGGTGGCCTGAAGGAGGTTGAGTCTTCCTAGATGAAGGACATCTCCCCCGAGGGTGGCTCTGAATCTTGTTGAATACTTAACCCAGCCTTCATTTTCTCCCACAGCATTTTCCCTTGGAGACGAAAGATTCCTCTGCCTTGAGGCCTCTTAGCTTTTTTCACAAGGCAGGAACTCTCAAGTCATAAACAAATAAAAATGAACGTCATTTGCCATATTCTTGCTATTTTAATTTTTAAAAGAAAGTATCGCTAAATTACAGTGAATGCCAACAGGAAATTCACAATTTTCCTTGCAGCATTTTTTTTATAAGTGAGCAGTTTTCCAACAGATCCAGCTGTCAACAGTGCCCTCCTACTGTTTGACTCACATTCAGAATTCATTTCCATGTGCACCACAATACAAAAATGTTGAAAGCATTAAAGGAGCATGTAGGACACTCTCTAGGTGTTTCTTCCTCCGGCTCAGGCTCCCAAAGCTTTTCTGTTTTGCCTAGTGCTCTCTACAAAACAATGACCCTTTGTGCAATTTTAGAAAACGTACAATGGGATAAAGTTAATGGATGATTTCGTTCCATCCCAGCAGGGAAACCCTGTCTTGGATCCTGAGGAATCTGGTTTCTTTTGTTGTGCAGGGAGTTAAAATTGCAAGCAGAGCCTTAAGAAGTGGTTAAAGTCTCTGGACTCCAAAGATGTGAAATTCCCAATTCCCATAACAGAATTGAGATGCTTATGAATTTGAGAGATTTATGAACAGTTCTTATCGTGGCTTAAAACATAGGCCATCTAGAAGTTGTGAGAAAGGTAATGCCATGCTCTGATAATACCACTGCATCCTGATTACAAATGCCCTAAAGGTCCTTTCTTCTTTCTACTAGTACTTGCCTCTTTTGGAAAGCCATCCACACTGGCTGCAGAGCCAAAAGAATACAGCTACTCCCACGGGCACATCCTTCATCCTCCTGCTGGGGAATTATCTTACCTGCTTCCTCTACCGGAAGATTTCCTCGGCACCTGACCCAGTTTCATTCCTTTGATATTGTGGTTCCTTGCTTCCTGTTCTCTGCATTATTTTATTTGCACACTTGTTGTTTCTTATCAGAATGGCCTGTTCCCTCCTTCTCCTTTTAGTCCTCAGCCACAGATGATGCTCGGTGGTTACTTCTCAACATCATTGATCTATTAAATTCCTTTGTGTTTGATCATTACTCTTTATTGAGCACTTCCTGTGGCCAGGCACTGTACTGGGTGCTTTTCATGTTGTTCTTATTTAATATCCAGACACAAAATTCCAGGCCCCTTGAGACATAGTAACTCCTCCTCCCCAAGGTGTCAGAGCAAGTGAGAGGCAGAGCCAGGAGTCAAAGCCCAATATTCCTGGAGCTAGAATTCATGTTTCATCACAGTGCTACCTGGCCTATGGACACTTTCAAAATTGTGTTCTCTACTGTTAACTCATTGTATTTATGCACACACATACACACATATTCCCTCATGCATGTCCCTGTCCTGTATATCTAACAGCATTTATCATTTTTTGTTATAGATAGTTATTAATATTTTTAAGTTCTCCTCTAAACTGCTAATTTCAGAGAGCAGAGATTGAATCTTATTTATCTTTATGTTCTTTCCCATATACTCAGAGCCTGGCACCAAGGAATTACTCAATAAATGGTAATGACAATATTGGTTTGGTGGAGAAATTATTAGGAAATAAATTTTACTTTACAGGAGTTTATTCAAGTTTCCATCACTATTGTGGTATTATGGCTTGCAATTTTGGCACTCCTAAGGGGAATATTTATAGACTACTAGGGCAATTTACAATTATTCTCTCTTTATGAACAATAATAGCTAATCAATTGCTTATTAAAATAAATGGTTGTATGACTAGGATGGTTTAAAATAGTTCTATATTGCAAAGACCAGTACAATCGAAACAAATAAATATCATTTTTAGCAGCACTTTTAGCAAATAATATGAAGTGAGTTTTTACTTCAGAAGGCAGTGCTGTCAATGAAAGTCAAGTGTCAGACCAATGTTCCTAACACCCATTTCCTCTGCCTTTTTGACTTGGCTTTGACTAGGTATTTGACATACATGTTGATGAATTGTCTGAAGTGGATAATATAGTATTTTCTTTAGAAGATACTACTATTAAGGCAAGGTGGCATGTTAATTTAGTACAAAGGACAATTGTATTTCTAATCCTAACCTCTCCTATGACTGTGCTTTTGGTCACAAGGACATGACAGGACAATGATGATGGCCAGTATAAACCATCACTCCTGGGAAAAGCATGACAATGAAGGAGTGTCACTGGCATAATTTTCATTTTTACAAAAGTCACAGACTTCTTAAATGTGCACCGTGAGGTGCTCATTTTTTCTGAATTAGTGTTCTTTCTGAATTTTTAGGTTGGTCTTTGTTCTAATTTCCATCTCCAGGTTTTCTCTCTTTTTTTTTCATGCTAAATTTAAATGTAAAAAAGAGCCCCAAATCCAAAATAATAGATGGAGGATGGGAAAACACAGGATGATTACTGAGAGACTGCATCGTATATTATATAAAGACAGAGTCTCAGCGATTTATTTGGCCGTGTCCGGGTGCTTGCTCAGGGAGCTAGAGAGCCAGTCTTTCATTCTATCAACAGCTCTTGCTGTCAATTAATTAGAATATATATTCCTATTAATTCAAGGCTGTGTGATGCCTTCTTTATGTGCACTACAAAAATTTCCTCGAAACTGCATCGGTCCTCAGTTGTAACACGCAGCCCGCCCAGAATTTGACTGTTTCTTTCCCAATCTACATATTGTATGCTTGCCAAACTGTGCGGATGATTTTTGGATTGGAAAGATATTACTGCTTTTAATAATATTTTAAAATGTTGAGAGTGTGGATTTAAACTTGATCTCTTTACAAACATGGGTAAGTAAAACCCTTTGCACAGATCAGGAAAGGAAGCCACCTGCGATTTGCCTATACTACGCAAACCAAATGGCTGTATTTCTCTCACAGTGCATCCTCCACAATGGATATAGCTATCACACAGAAAAGAAGGCTCCTTGTCCACTTCTGAAATAATCTAGATGGTTTGAAAATAGAAGTGCTAAACCTATTATCTTCATCCTCAAATCTGATTTCTGAACCTCGGCTAATGCCATTTCAACACTCTGTTGCTTCAGTTAGAACTCTTAAAGTCATCCTTGACTTATGTCCCTTATTTTCCATGTCCAATTGATCATCAGACCTGTCCGTTCTCCCTGAGAAGTGTCCTCTGGCTAAAGTCCTTTTTTATCATCCTCATGGCCACTGGCTTAGACCCTCATCATTTTTGTTTGGAGTATTAATACAGCCTTCTACCTGATTCCTCTAGCATCTATCTTCTTCCCTTCAAGTCCATTCTTCATATAGACACCAGAATGATCTGCCCGAAAACAATTCTCATCAAGTTACCTCTCCTCTAAAGACCTCAGCGGGAGTCCAGTTGTCCACAGGGCGAACTCTAATCTCCTGAGCTGGGCCTATACGGCTTTGGCAATTGGGCAGGGACTGGCTTCTCCTGTTACAGTTCTTGCTGTTTCCTGTGTGGACTCTCCTCTCTGACTCTATTCCTACACTCTCATATCAAGCTCATATTAATTAATTATATTAATTGATGCCTTGCCCGTGTTGCTGCCCTGCTATTTAGGATGCTTCTTTTTCCTTCACCACTTGACAAACTCTTATCTTTTAAAAACATGCTCTTCCGCTTGAATATCACTTTCTCTCTCTCTCTCTCTCTCTCTCTCTCTCTCTCTCTCTCTCTCTCTTGTTTTAATCCTCACCCAGGGATATTTTTCCATAGATTTTTTTTCAAAGAGAATGGAAGGGAGGGGGAGAGACACAGAGAGAAATATCGATGTGAGAGAGACACATCAATTGGTTGCCTCCCACATGTGTCCCCACCAGGGCCTAGACTAAACCTGCCACCTAGGTATGTGCCCTTGACCAGAATCAAACCCAAGACCCTCAGTCTATGGGCTTCTAACCACTGAACAAAACTGGCTAGGGCTAAATATCACCTCCTCTTGAAGTCTTTCCTGACACCGGCAAAGTGATTCTTACCCTGCTCTAGGCTTCCTCATCATGCCAATGATACTTCTATTATAACATTTATTGCTTTGTATTTTACCTATGTGTTAGGTCTGATTATAAACTCTTTGAGGGGAGGACTCTCATACCTGATCCATATTTGAATTATCCAAATACAATGACATTTAATGAATGCTGCAGGAATGAATTGATTCCTGCCCCCCATACTATAGTGCTTTGTAACCAAACCAAATGATATTTTTATTGTAAGTGCTTCTACAATAACATGATATATGCTTTCCAAAAAATTCAATCTTCTGTAAAAACAAAACAAAGATAGACAAACAATAAAAAGGCTCATTGGGCAGACCACTCAAAACATCATGCACTTTGTAATCACAGCACTCATAACAACCATATGTGGTATCTGAGCTAAGCTGGATCTCCCTGGCTGTCCTCCTCAGTGTGGCTGGACCTGACCATGATAGGTCTCAATAAGAAACAGTAATAATAAAGAGGAGATGCTAAGAACACTTGGATTAACTGGAGGGAGTTACTGAGATAATGAAGACGGAAATGGAGTCTGAGCCTATGGGGCTATGCAACCTGCCACCAGTCTCCTGGGGTGGGGGAAGCACCTGTTTGGGGAGGCAGCCTAGAGTGCAAACGTTCATTTACAATTTTCTGAAAGTAGTACTGCAGCCTTAAAAGGGTTGCTGCAACAAATGCAACAGCCACGCTGGAAAGTTATAATTGCCCCCTTGCTATATTATAGGTGTCTCTAATAACTTGCATATTAAAACAATTTGGCTTCCACATTGTGCTGATGTTTCCTGCTTATTAATTATGTTCCCCTATTTATCAATTACTTTTAAGCTAAATCACATTGTAGACATGAGCAGTCTAGCAAAGCAGACAGAATTCATATATTTACATTGTTTAACTAATGCCTATATTCCATCTTTCCAATGAAATGCTGGAGCTAATTCTTTGAAGAGAGGATGTATGTAATACTGAAAGAATTTCACTTTTTTTCAGCTTTTGATATATATTTCTTAGTAGCAGATGCAATTTTTGCTATTCTCTGCCCTGCCCATCTCTGGTTGTGCTGTAGAACCTACACCTCTCCGTCTCTCTTCCCAAGTGGCTTCTGGGTAGTTTTGGCCAGCGGTAGGCACAGGTGGAAGGCTGGCCAGTAGTAGAGGAGAAGCCAGATATTTCTCTGCCCAGTTCCTTGCCCTGGCTGTCACTCTGGCAGTGGCTACCTTCCTTCTGTGGCTCTAGCTCTTGTGGGATTGCCCTTCTTCCAGGGTCTCAGTTCTCACCGGGTGATCCTCTGCTGGGATTCCAGCTCCCACAGCCAGCCCTGGCTTTTGAGCTGTAGGAACAACACCTCTTCCCCTGTCCCCTAGAGGTGGGAGACACTCCCTGGATTGCTAGTTTCTGGGTTGCTTCATTGTTCCTTCTGGCTTCAGCTCTTCCATGACCACGTTACCATTTTCTTATATTCAGTTTCCTTGGCGTAAAAGCTCTAAAGTGTATTTCCCTGATTGGCCTCTGATATGATGCCTAAAACAATATAGAGTAAAATCAGATCTACTACAGGCTCCCATTGCCTAACTTGTAGAATAGAATAAAAATCACCTTGTCTGTATCCATCTGTAAGAAAACAATGGCCATCTATAACCCTAATATGTCATTGGGACTGTTAAATGAGGTCCTGCTGATAATTCCTCAGCTACCGACAAGGCCCACAAACTGTATCCTGCACCCTGACTGGTACTTGGACTTTGACATTCTTATCATGTGCAGGAGAGGCTGGGGCGCTCTGCCGCTGATGATACTCAAGACACAGCTCCAGTGACTGTGTCCAAGATTATGACATTTAATGACTCCTTTCCCCAGTTTTCTTTTCAGTAGACAATTAATTGGGGGAAGGAATTCGAATATCCTGAAATTCCAAAATTTCTGTTGTCTTTATTCCTGGTCAATTTGTAAGAAATAATAACAAAAACTTTAATTAAACCTGAAAATAAGCAAGTTCCAAATCCTTTGAGGACAGCTACAATAAAAAGTCCCACCCCAATTAAAACAGGAATTGGCTCCGTCGGTACACACTACAATACCTAGGAGGATGGAATGTTCGTCATACCCCCACCTAACATCTGCTATTGCAACGAATCCAACTTTTATTGATGAAAAGGGCACTGAAGCCGCAATCCTACAGGCTGACAAAGGAAAGAATAATAAGGCAGCTTTTTTAGTCAGGATTAAGTTGTGTTGGTTGATGAGTTTGGAAAAACAATATTATACTAGGTTTCTGGATAAATACTGCAGAGACCTCTTTTAAATCCTCTAGTAATTTTTTGTACTCCCTCACAAGTAGTAAAACCATTGCTGTGAGGCAGACAGGAGAGGAACCCACAAATAAGACATCTGTTATTGTTATATCAATGATGATATATGCCCGACTCTGAAATAACAACGTTTAATAAGAAATGGAACCTTATCCAAAATGAGATCTCACTCACTTCCACGACTTCATTTGCTACATTAATAAGAGTAAACTGAAGTTTATAATTGAGTGATCTTATCTATTAGCATTAGTAATATATCACAGGTTTAGGGCTTTATATTTTAGATGAATGGAATTTAAAATGTTGGAAAGTTCTGTGATAACATATAGTGTGCATGGACAGATGAGCTTGGTGACACATTGAATAAACAGGAATATATTAGGCTATTTGCCTTCTGTTCTATATTTTTAGAGGAAATTTGCACCTCCCCCAAAGTTTTGGTTTATTTATTACAAGTTTAAGATATTTTTACAATATATTAAAACAATCATGAAAGAATGTTGAGGGTTATAATGCTTGCATAAGATATTTAATATGATGGACCTTAATATTTAAACTGAACTCTAGAGAAATAATTTATTACTTGAATCTAATACACTTTTTCAACATACAGGTGAAAAACAAATTAATAAGAAATGGAACTAAAGGCTATGTCACTGTATGTTAGAAGAATTTTGGAGAACCCCAAAGTACAACTTTTGTGATCGAATAAGCAGTTATTTGCCAGCACCAGATTTATGTGTTAATCGAAAGAATCTTAAACAGGCTCCTTTAAATGCCTCCCAATGATATCCAGAATCTCTTGGTTTTTGCTTATCTTTCTATTGATTTCCTTTGACTCCTATACAAACAAACATCAGCTGAGCTCTTGACTTTGGAAGGGGGCACACTTTCCCCAGTCCCCCGCACCCCCGTCCCCGTCCCCCCTCCCCCGATGCTCGGCAATGCAATATGCACAGAACAGGCCTTGTTCTGCTCTCCTGTGGATTTTCAGCTCAAACTCTGTTTCATCCTCTTCGCCTTTGCTGAAACTGGTGACTACTGAAGCCAAAGTTAGAATGTGTGAATTTGCTTAGAAAGTGGGTGTTAGAGCCAAGTAGGAAATGGCGGGGCCTCTCAACATTTGCCTCCACTGACAGCAACAGACTTTTGGAATCTCCCTCTTTGTTGGGCTCCCATCACTCTTCTCTCTCAACTCTTCTACTTTTCTGGCTGATCTCTGACCTTTCCTTCTCAGTTTACTATATTGATTCTCATTCTTCTTCCCTGCCTTTGAAGGGAGGGGCTTCCAGGGCTCTGTCCTGATCATCTTCTCTATTCATCTACGATACTTTTCTTTAAAATAGGTTTTTATTTATTTCAGAGAGAGAGAGGGAGAGAGAGATAGAAATATCCATGATGAGAGCGAATCATCGATCGGCTGTGTCCTGCACACCCCCTATGGCAGCGGTTCTCAACCTGTGGGTTGCGACCCCTTTGGCAGTGAAATGACCCTTTCACAGGGGTCGCCTAAGACCATCCTGCATATCAGATATTTACATTATGATTCATAACAGTAGCAACATTACAGTTATGAAGTAGCAACAAAAATAATTTTATGGTTGGGTCACAACATGAGGAACTGTATTTAAAGGGCCAGAAGGTTGAGAACCACTGCCCTACGGGGAACAAGCCCGCAACTCAGGCATGTGCCCTAGACCAGGAATCAAACTGTGACTTCCTGGGTCATGGGTGGATGCTCAACCACTGAGCCACACTGACCCAGCTACTATACTTTGAGCTGTATTGAGGTAAAATGTCCACATAAGAATTGTGTATGTATGTGTGTGGGGGAGGGGTTGGGGGTGTATGTAGAAGTATCTTATCTAATAAAAGAGAAACATGCAAATTGACCATACCTCTGCTACACTCACAAGCCACGCGCACAAGCCAATCAGAGTGACTATATGCAAAGTAACCCAACCAAGATGGCGGCTGGCAGCCATGGAGCTGGAGCAAGCAGGAAGTTTGGTTGCCCCGGTGATGGAGGAAGCCAAGCTTCCCACCTGCCCTGGCTGGCTGTGGCCTCCACAAAAGGCAACAAGGTTTCAATTATAGAAGATAAATAAATCCCAGATACCTGCTTCTGGCCAGCCTCCACTGGGAGCTTGGGTGACTGGGGGCCATGGCCAGCCAGCAAACAGCCATCAGCCCCTCACCCAGGCTGGTCAGGCACCCCCGGGGGGGACCCCCACCCTGAAGGGGGTGTGGTCAGTCTGAAAACGGCTCTCAGCCCCTCACCCAGGCTGGCCAGGCACCCCAGCAGAACCCCCACCCTGATCCGGGACACCCTCCAGGGCAAACCAGCCAGCTCCCACCCATGCACCAAGCCTCTATCCTATATAATAAAAGGGTAATATGCAAATTGACCCTAACAGCAGAACGACTGGTCACTATGACACACACTGACCACCGGGGGCAGCTGCTCAATGCAGGAGCTGCCCCCTGGTGGTCAGTGCGCTCCCACAGGGGGAGCTCTGCTCAGCCACAAGCCAGGCTGATGGCTGCCAGTACAGCGGTGGTGGTGGGAGCCTCTCCCGCCTCCTCAGCAGCACTAAGGATGTCCAACTGCAGCTTAGGCCTGCTCCCCGCTGGTAAGTGGACATCCCCCGAGGGCCCCTGGACTGCCAGAGGGATGTCTGACTGCCAGCTTAGGCCTAATTCCCCAGGGAGCGGTCCTAAGCCAGCAGGTGGACGTCCCCCGAGGGGTCTCAGACTGTGAGAGGGCACAGGCCAGGCTGAGGTACCCCCCTCAGTGAGTGCACAAATTTTTGTGCACCGGGCCTCTAGTCCTGTATAATAAAAGCCTAATTTGCAAATCAACCAAACAGCAGAATGACTGGTGGAACCACGGGTTACTATGATGCGCACTGACCACCAGGGGGCAAACACTCAATGCAGGAGCAGCCCTCAGCCTGCAGGCCCTAGGATAGCTGAGGTGGGTGCCAGCAGAGGCTCCCCCTATTGCCCAGTTGGTTGTCCCACAGATTGGCCCTGATCGCCGGCCAGGCCTAGGGACCCTACCCATGCACAAATTTTGTGCATTGGGCCTCTAGTCTCTATATATAAAAGGCTAATATGCTAAGTGTCCGACAGTCCGACCTGTTGCTATGACGTGCACTGACCACCAGGGGGCAGTTGCTTAATACAGGGGCTGCTGAGCTGCAGTGACTTGGCAGCAGTGGTTCTCGAGTGACGCACCCCAAAATCAGAGAAGAGGGAGCTCGGTTCCTTGTGGTGACACGCGATTCCACCTTTGGCCATGAGTTATGTTGTTGCTGGGGCACTGCTGGCCCTGAATCTGGTTTATTGCACTCTTGCATTTGTGTTCCACACCCTGTGTGACAGCAACTTTGCAGAGTGCCCTCTCGCACTCCAGGACCCCTTGGGGGTTGTCGGAGAGCTGGTTTCAGCCCAATCCCCACAGGCCAGACCCAGGGACCCCACCTGCTGGAGGGACCCCACTCACTTTGCAAATGCCCTTTGAGCCACGGCGCTACCCCAGGTGCAGCCAGCTGGGAGGGACTGCAGGAGGTTGGCTCCAGGGCATGTCCAGCCCATCTCACCAAGTCCTGTCCCACTGATCACCTTCTAATTAATTTCCTTTCAATGTGAATGAATCCGTGCACCAGTAGCTCGCCAGTAGCTCGCTGCCACCCTGCTGTAGCTCTCTGCCCGCTGCCCCATCCTCCTGTAGCTCCCTCCACCCCCCGCCCCGCCTCATAGCTTACTGCCCTGCCCCCTCCTGTAGTTATCCGCTGCCCACTTGTAGCTCGCTGCCCCACCCTCCTGCTGATCTGTGATCCGGTCGTTACATGGTCAGTCATTACGCTTCACAGTGTAATGACCATTTGCATATTACATCTTATTATATAAGATATACATATATATATATATATATATATATATATATATATTTCTATTGTGAAGATTCCATATATATATATGTGTGTGTGTGTGTGTGTGTGTGTGTGTGTATTAGAACACTTAAGATCTATCCTCTTAGCAAATTTCAAATACCCAATACAATATTGTTTATATATACTGTATATATTTTTTGTTAAAAAGATTTTTTTAGAGAAAAAGGGAGAAGGAGAGAGAGAAACATGGATCAGCTGTTTCCTGCATGCCCCCTATTGGGGGTTGAGCCTGAAACCCAGGCATGTGCTGTGTGACCAGACATCGAGCCAGTGATCTCGGTGTATGGGAAAATGCTCAACCAACTGAGCCACACCAGCCAGGGCTACAATATTTAGTCAGAATGCTGTATATTGGATTTCCAGAATTTATGCATCTTGCATAATTAAAACTGTGTACTCTTTGACCAACATTTTCTCATTTCTTCCCCCCCCCATCTACTATACTTGATTACCCAAATTGAATGACTGAATAGTGCAAAAGGCGTGGTGTGGCAGGTGTTGTGAGCTCTACTTAAGACACTCATCATATTTGTAAAGCAGACTGTATTATAGTGTTATAGCTTGGAGAAGAAATAATATTCTCTTTCTATGAACTCATGGAGAGTATCCATTTTGGACTTTTATTTAGCCTGCTTTTCAAAATGAGAGTTGGAGTAGTATGTTTCTTTTTTATGTGTGTATGTATTTCTTAATTAATATTAAACAAT
This sequence comes from Myotis lucifugus, assembly GCF_000147115.1. NCBI lineage: Eukaryota > Metazoa > Chordata > Mammalia > Chiroptera > Vespertilionidae > Myotis > Myotis lucifugus. Next base: position 5,787,683 of record NW_005871086.1, on the reverse strand, counting down.
AATTAGCTTAACTTTTCTTCAAGGTCTTTAACCATTACTGAGAAGATTCCGGGTATATATGATATAAAGGTATCTAATCGCTTCTCAATAGAATCATTATCAGTCTTTACCCTGTCCAGTCCTGTTAGACCTATAGATATATGTAAGTGCAGAGGCCTTTTATTTCTAAGATCAGTCCTCCACAATCCCTGGGCTCAAATCTTGAGACTGGAAAAACATTAGGAGATTTACCTCACCAGGGAGTGGGATCTAGAATTAGTCCTACTTCTCTAAGATCTCTAAGACCTGCTGTTCTAAGATTAGTTCTGGTCCTCATACAGCCCCTAAAGGAAGGCTTCCCTTCATCTTTCTGTGCACATCTAGTGACTACGAATAGACATCTTCCTGGGCTTTTAGACAAGTGTGTCAGGACCCCGCTGGCACTGGCTTCCTGCCCTAGATCCCAGACTACTGGCAGACATACCTTGCATACCTCTTGCCAGTCACCATTCCCAGGAGCTAGACCTTGTCTTTGGTATCTGTAGCTCCTGACAGGTCCTGATCCTCAAATGGACAAAACCCAAAAATGCAGCACTGTCTTACACTAAACCTGAGATGTCACTAAAGTCTGGACACTTCAGTGATTGTCTTCATTGACCAGACGAACCCTATGAATACGATGCTAATTTGCCCTGCTGGGCAGTTCCTTCAGTGGCCAGCTCCACTGTAAGGTCAGTGTTCCAGCTTCAATATCAATCTGCGTCTCTCTTTTTTGCCCACCATCCACGGAAGTCTTAGTATGTTCCATAGTCCAGGCCACACAAATTTGATAATTTTCACTGATCTCTTCAGGCTAGATCAGTCTTAATGAGACAAAATCATGAACTATTAAAGGGGGGTCTGATGGCTTATATTAATGTCCCCTCAAAAATAGTGCTTATTGAATATCTACAAGGTATTGCCTCATTCAGTGTGAGGAGACAGAACTAGAAGACCTTGTTTTTGTCCCGAAAATGTTTACATTCTAATTGGACACTCATAATTGGACACACACACACACACACACACACACACAACATAGGCAATATAAATGTTATGTGAATTAACCCAACCAAAAGTGCCAGAAGAACTCAGATAAAATAGAGATGAGTCTGTTGCCCTCAGTTTACACAGTGAAAGGGTGCTGAGGCAGGGTTAAAACTCATGGGATCTAACAAAAGTTTGTACTTATCTCATTCTACTGGGCTCCCTCATGAGAATTTCAAGCTATAGTTAACGGCTGAGTGCCATAGACTTCCTTAATACTTAGGTTTGCCAGTTAAGTTGGAATTTCAGGTAAACAAGTAATTTTTTAAATATAATTACATACCAATTACAAATTGTGTTTGTTATTTACCTGAAATTCGAGTTTAACTGAACTTTAATTGGACAACCCCCCCCTTAAATTCAACTCTATTAGTACTGCATAAATCACCCCATATAGACAACTGCTAAAGTGTAAAGAATGTAATCCTTGAGGCTAACGGAAGTAAACTTTTATTATCAAGCCACGACTTGTCCAAACTGGAAAGGAGCTTAAAGGTCTCCCCATCCTCATTTTATCAATGAATAGACTAAAGATCTTGCACTAACTCATGGTGCTTATAAAGAGGTAAGACTTGAAGTTAGAGTTCCATTGGTCTTTTCTTATGCCAAATTCACCGCACTTAGAGCTAGTGGAAAGTTTAGAATCAACCTGAGGTTTGCGGGTGAAAGAAACACAGCTGTCTCGTGCCTTGTAGGGGCTGTATAAATATGAACTATTGGCCAAAATGAGGATTTTATGCTAATCTGGTTTCTGTTACAATGCTTTATATAGAATAAGCATACAATTAGGCTTGTTGAGAATAATACATGTCACACACATACACACTAGTATAATCATAAATACATGCACACATATTCCTTCTTAGGATTTGAGAGAATGTGTTGAAATCTCCCACATGTATTATTGGATGTGCTTGGTAAATATGACATTAACTCAAGTCAAATAATTTTTTATATTCTTGGAGTTTACAGTAGCTAATAGAGAAACTAGGGCAGTATAACATCCAAATTAGGGGAAAGAAAAAACTTAGAAGCTATACTAGTCAAACTAGTTGCCACTAGCAACACATGGTTATTTAGCATGTGAAAGGTCTTTAGTAGTGAGATGTGCTGTAATTAAAATTAGCACACTAGATTTCAGACTTAGATAAAAGAGTGAAATATATCACAATAATTTAAACATTATTTGCATTTTAAATATTTTTTTATATATTGGGTTAAATAAAATATACCATTAAAATTTACCTGTTTGTTTTTAACTTTTTTATTATAGCTACTAAAACACTTAAAACTACAGAAGTGCATCAGATTATATTTCTATTGTATAGTAATGTTCCAAAAGAATCATTATTTGAACAGGGGAAAAAAATAGAGTTTAGGACACACACACACACACACACACACACACACACACACACCTTGCCATCTTTCTAGGATAGTACTTAACTTATTTATTTGCTTCCTTGAAAATTTTTTTTTTTTTTTTTATTTTTCGCTAAAAGTATTACAAAGGGTATTACATAAGTGTCCTTTCCCCCCGCCCACCCTTGACAAGCCCCTGCCCTCCTTTACCCCCCAGTGTCTTATGTCCATTAGTTATGGTTATATGGATGCATACAAGTCCTTCGGTTGATCTCTTACTCCCCTCCCTCCTGTCCCCCAACCCTCCCTGGCCTTCCCACTGCAGTTCGACAATCAGTTTGAGGCAGCTCTGCCACTGTATTTATTATTGTTCGAAAGTTTGTAATGGTCTTAATTATCCACGAAAGAGTGAGATCATGTGGTATTTTTCCTTCATTGACTGGCTTGTTTCACTTAGCATAATGCTCTCCAGTTCCATCCATGCTGTTGCAAATGGTAAGAGTTCCTTCTTTTTAACAGCAGCATAGTATTCCATTGTGTAGATGTACCACAGTTTTCTAATCCATTCATCTACTGATGGGCACTTAGGCTGTTTCCAGATCTTAGCTATGGTGAATTGTGCTGCTATGAACATCTGGGTGCATATATCCTTTCTGATTGGTGTTTCTGGTTTCTTGGGATATATTCCTAGAAGTGGGATCACAGGGTCAAATGGGAGTTCCATTTCCAATTTTTTGAGGAACCTCCATACTGCCTTCCATAGTGGTTGCACCAGTCTGCATTCCCACCAGCAGTGCACAAGTGTTCCTTTTTCTCCACATCCTCTCCAGCACTTGTCGTTTGTTGATTTGTTGATGATGGCCATTCTGACAGGTGTGAGATGGTACCTCATTGTTGTTTTGATTTGCATCTCTCGGATGATTAGTGACTTTGAGCATGTTTTCATATGTCTCTTGGCTTTCTGAATGTCCTCTTTTGAAAGGTGTCTATTTAGATCCTTTGCCCATTTTTTGATTGGATTGTTTATCTTCTTTTTGTTAAGTTGTATGAGTTCCCTATAAATTTTTAAAATTGCTTTGGAAAGTGTGAACCATTACGAAAAGATAAAATATCTTTGTTCATTGTTAAGAAAGAAAATAGTTGGCGATTGGATTTTCTTTTCAGAACTCAGCAGACATTTACTGGTCTCAGGCTGTTCAGCTCTTTGGGGTAAGTCAATTAAATGCCTCGGTTTCCTCATCTGCAACCAGAGCTCTCGGAAGGGGCAGGCCTGTTCCCCACACCCACAGAGCACAGGACTGCCAGAACAATGAATAATGTGGCCCCATTGTTGCTGACAGATGGGAATCATTCACTTCTCAGTGTATGTTTTTTGAAATGGTTTTGAGTTCATGCCCCGTCGGCGGCTGTTGCCATGGTCGTATGCTTTACGATGTTAGCCGCTTGCCCCTGACTCTGCCTTCCCAGGAAAGAGAGAGACTCGCTGCAAGTTTCACAATTGTAAAAATATTTTACTAGTCAGTGCCTTTGTAATTTCTTCTTGTATTTCCCATTAAACTTGGGTAATTCATAGATACAGATAATAAAAGCTATCAGATATAGGGGGAGGCACAGTCTGATTCCACTTCATTAGAAAGTGCCCTAGGAAAGTCTCCTGCGTGGAGAACTGCATTCTGAAGCCCCCTCTTGTTCTAGCAATTGTTCAGTTTTAAGTTCTTGCTTTGGGCATGGAGGCTCTTTTGCATTTTTAGTTAGTGGCAAAAGCCAACACGTCTTTTTGTGATGTCAACTCATGCCCTGTAGAAGAAAATATAAATATTTTGGAGGTTTCTTTTTCTTTTTCTTTTCTTTTTTTTTTTTTTTTTGCCATTTCAACCTCATCATTGTTAGTGCATCTGCACTCCACCTGACCTCTCTTGGTTCTGTTTTTAATTCTCCTCATATACCAGCTTTTAGTGGAGACTGTGTGCTTTAAGTAACGAAGGTCAAATTTCTGAGCCCTTGTATGCTCACCCAATGATTTCTAGCTCTCTTTAATCCTTCCCTACACCAACTGCTGCAGTAATGAGGGGCAAGGGGCGACTGAGGATTGAGGTCATGAGCTTTCAGTTTGCAGTTATATATTTCTCTGGTGCTTAGGTGGAACAGCTCCTCTTAGTTTCCTAGAGGTGGGTGAAAAAAAAAAGAAATGAGAAAAGGAAAGAAATTACTGAAGCCCATCGTAGTGTGTTGATATTGTTTGGGTGGGTCTTTTCCTGACACATTGTGCATCCTTGTTAGGGAAGGATGAAGGGAAGGAGAAGGAGAAGCTCTCACAAGTCATACGAGGACTGCATGTAAGTGTGTGTGCACAGGGAATGCTGCCCCTTGGCCAGCCAGGAGAAGCTGTGGTCTCTGGCCCAGCAGTGTCAAAGTAGAGGGAACGTTCCTACTGACAAAAGAATCACTGAGCCTTCTGTTCTCCTTGAAGGCATTTCTTCTGCCAACCACCTCTCAGGATGTTTCATACCATCATCTTTAAACCTCAACAAGTATGTATAAAGACATAATTCTAAACATAGTTGTAATTATTCCATAGCTTTTATTATAAAATAGAACTAATTTCGACTGCATGTAAGAGTCCATCCTAAAAATCTTAATGAAAACTAGATGTTGAATTACAGAGCCTGTATAAAGTTATTATAGTTTTAGATTATAATACTGAAGACTGCTGTTTTTGATGAAATGCAATGAAACAACTTGGACATTATTGATGGAATACTATTAAAACATTTTCTCCTCCTGGGGTAGACATATGGGAAAAAGAGAGAAAGAAAAAAATTACTTCACTTATTTTTTCCTATGTTTGTTTATTTATTTTTTCATATCTATTGAGCACCTACTACATGCCAGGCATTCTATTAGAAATTAGATGCTCTATCTAATGACAACTATATTTTGATGCAAATTGTTGAATAATTATTCAAACAATTCAGGCACTCTTTTAATCTGGTTAATGATTAGTTTGTTATTTTTAAAAAATTTCTTCTTGCTGTATGGTAAGCACACTACTTAGTCTCGTGGGCCCTTTGATATCTGTTCCAAAATTTAAGGAATTTATATTTTATTAGGGGTTTATGAGACATGCATGGAGATCTGTAATACAAGAGTGCAAGTGGCATATACCACAGAGGCACAAATCAACTGTGAGGGAGGTGCAGGGACAGCAAAGATGACTTTCAACAGGAAAGGCACCTCGCAGGATCCCAGGGGAAATCACCAGAGGAAATGACATTTAAGACAGACCTTGAGGAATCCTAACAGATGGAGAGGAGCGGAGACCAACAAAGACATTCTAGGAGGAGAGACTGGCCGAAGACATTGCCAACTCGGGACAGTGCATATGGAATGTGAAATCAAGTAGCGAGACATGAAACTCCATAGCCGAAGAACCTTGACTGCAAGGCCCAACAACTTGGCCTGTACTTTGTAGGCATCCTCAGAGGCAACGTGATGAAACGATGGGTCTCCACTTTTAGACTTCTTTAATCTTCTGGAGATCAAGTGGTGCTTGAGAAATGGCGAAGAGAGGCTTTCGTCAGAAAACACACATCCAGGGCCTTGCAGTCCTGTTTGCTTCTCAGTTTACCATCTATTTTCTGTGCCCAGTTCCCTTCCATGCTATCATGATTCTAAGTTTTATATAAACTAGTGCCTAGATAGATCCTGTGAAAACATTCATATTAATGAGTAAATGATAGCAAAGCCTCACTTTTTAAATATTTATCCCAAAGCAAACAGTTGTGCTTGCTTTGCACCACAACCTGCACCATTGGCATGCCAGAGAGGTCATCTTCACCCATGCTGGCCCGGACTCTGAACTCGTAAGATTCTCTAGGGTAGCCGGCGCTGGCGTGGGACAGCACTTCTGGTAGAGGGATTCTTCGAAGACATCAAGTGCCCCCTGAAGCTATGGCATGATAAAGAAACTCCCCTAAATTGCTGGCAGTGACATGTCACAGGAGGAAATGGAAATAGAAAGTAGGAGCAGTCAGTGTTTCAAAGAGAGAAGACTTCCAGATTGTACAATCTCACTCCGTTTTATAACTTTCTGTGAAAATCTCTTCCGTATCTTATTCTGAAGAGCTTTCAGAGGAAGGTATCTGGAGAATTAGTGTGTATATGGCTCTAAGTATTTAACTTCCCCCATATATTAATTTTTAAAAGTTACATTTAATAAGTGAATACAGTCTTATAAAAATTCATTTAATTTCACAGTGTATTGAGTGACAAGTAGAAGTCCTCTTTCTTGCCCTGAGACTCTTCATACCTACCCCAAGTCTACACTCCTCAGAGGTCACCACTGCTATCAGTTTTGGATTCTTCCCAACCTTTCTCCATGCACTTACACACACACACACACACACACACACACACACACACACTCACGTGTGTGCCCACAAGCACGCTCACACATTTCTACACTGTTTTACCTTGTGCATACGCATAGTACATGTTGTCCAAACCCTTGCTTTTGGAGAATATTCCATATTACACACATGGATTTACCTTGTCATTTTTCATTGCTATATAGGACTACATAATATGGATTCCTATAGTTCATCTATCATTCTTTCATTGATGAGCATTTAGGATATTTCCAGTTTTTTAACTATTAAAAATGGTGTTACAAAGTCATGTTCCTCTCTCTTTGGCATGTACGAGAGTATTTCCTCAACTCAGATACCTAGACATGAATTTTCTGGGTCAAAGAGTACCCATATAAAAAAGACAATAATAGGATATTTCTGATGCATTTATGTAAGATTTTTTAAAAAAATAATTATTCTTTGGCAAAGATCTAAATCCAGCTAAATCCTAAATCCAGGTGTCTATCAAAATCATCCCCAAAGTCCTTCATTTATTTCAGATAATGCTTAAAATCCATTCTAGACACAAAATGCTGCTTGTGATGAGCTATGCCAATCACATGTGTTTAGATTTCTATGCTTCTGCTCCCTTGCCAGTGCTGAAGAGGGATTTAAAAGGTGGAGTATACCTTTACCAATACAGTCAGTGTGGACTTGATAAAGTAGAGCATGGTTGTCAGAGTTACATAAGACAATTAGGTAGACAGCTGTCTTTGGGTGATATAGATTATTCAGAGCTCCGGTCAGTTGACAGAAAAGCTTGAAACAAAAGCCTTTATTTGAATGTCCAGTATCATTGCTCTCTGGCATAGTTGTAAACAATGATATTTTACATTTCCTCTTTCTCAAATGGTCTAAACACTCTGCATGACAATATTAGGGAAGTCAGATATTTACAGCTTCCTTTTTCTAACTTCGAAGAGTAAATTGTCCAGAGTGCCCAATGTGCCTGGAAGTGTGAACTTCCATCCAAAAGGCTAGATCAGTGATGGCGAACCTATGACACGCGTGTCAGAGGTGACACGCGAACTCATTTTTTTGGTTGATTTTTCTTTGTTAAATGGCATTTAAATGTATAAAATAAATATCAAAAATATAAATCTTTGTTTTACTATGGTTGCAAATATCAAAACATTTCTATATGTGACACGGCACCAGAGTTAAGTTAGGGTTTTTTAAAATGCTGACATGCCGAGCTCAAAAGGTTCGCCATCACTGGGCTAGATGGTCTTTAAACAAGCTGCCTCCAGTGTTGGGGGGAGTCAGCCAAAGTCCTGCCTGAGGTTTGAGATTGAACCTGATGGGAATATTCTCCAGGCCTCAGCGTGAGTGGAATGCCGCTCTGTTCTGTTGGTCAGTGGCCTTTATAATGTGGACACGTGAAGGGGAGGGTCGGCATCTGGGCCATGCAGGTGGAAACAATTAAGATTCAAAATGGATTTGGAAAACTGAGTTGCTTTTCTCTTTATTTGCCACATAAAAAGTAGTTTTGGGTTCCTAAAATCTCTCAACCCCTCATTAAGTACATGCATTCATAGCACACTTGATATTTTATTGTGCATGACTTAAAAATCTACCTTATACAATGTATGGAATATGTATACATATTCATCTCTAAACACACATATATAGTCAAATCTGTGTTTCACATCAAACATCTACTGTATGTTTCATTAGGGAGACAAGACCCATGTGTTTTGCAGAAGCTTTTAAAGCGGTTTCATTTATTTTATTAGCCTTTAATGAATGTAATTAGAACCCAAGTAATTAAATGCAATTGTGCTCAGTATGTTCCTGTTGTAAATTGCCCTAAACAATGTGCATCGTGTGAACAAATTTGTGGGATTAATCGAGGATAGATAATGTTTTTGGATAGTATTTCACACTAAACGGCCGCAGAGAGAAACAAAGGAGCTGGCGCAGTGTCATTAATCTTAGTCAACTGGCAGCTCTGGTGTAATTTGCATGACTTAGGCAGTGACACAGGATGAGGCTTGCTTGAGATGGGTGTTAGATCACTACGATACGTATGTATTTATTCCCCTTTAGTCTCCTGATTTATAAGCAGAAAGAAGTTTGCATGTGGAAACGGATAAACACTACGGTGTTAATGGAAGGAGTTGTAGATTACTCAAATTATTACTGGCAATATACACGTTCTTTTGTTTTCATATTGAGTAGTTCTGTTTTATGGTTGTTAAAAAGGCATCTGTGAATCCCTGTCAAGATAGAGGGGGAAAAAAAGCAGATATATTGTGGCTGGATAGTGTGATGCACACAGCGGAAAAAGTTTGACTTTTTTCCCTCCTTCCATATCTAATATATATATTGATTTATTGCTTTCGGAACCTATCCTTTTCGGAAGAGGCACTTTTGAATTGCATTATAGGCAACCTTCAAACTCCACTTATGAAAATATCATTTGGAAATAAGTGCTTGGGAACATGGGTAGCAAATGCAAATGCTTTCTTTTTTCATCATAAGATGTAGAATGCAACTATGAATTACAGAAACAATTAGATAAGACAGTCTAAGAAAAGCACACAAATTGCGCTCCAAATGTCATAACAGATGACAAATAAAAGGTAAATGAATCTGGGGAGTTTAGAGCTGAAATGGCCATGCCCTCCTGACCTAGTGGACATGCTAATCTAGGCCTGCACGAGTGTGTCTGACATTTATGAGCACATGGCCCAGGCCATTGTGTTCTTTTTATTCTGATTGAGATGAAGTTGCCCTCAAAGTTACCTAGAATGCAGCCAAATCATCTTGAGGGCAGAACATACAGCTACGTTGGCTTTGCAGGTGTAGTGCTACACGAAGACTAGATTTAAATATTCGAGCCGAAGACTTCTGAACAAAGACATGAAGTAAAAAACGAATATTCATTAATTAAAAAAGTACAGTTCACAATATATTTCAGGTTAAACTTTAGTCTTTTCTTTTGTACACAACTGTTTTATTTTGATAACAATATTTTCTAATTTTAAAAAATTATACAGTGCATCCTTCTGAGGTTCAATGAAAAACATAAACTTTAGTGAGTTTTACCCTCAGCTAAAAAGATTTCCCTTGCCTTAGTGAATATATAGATTTGAATAAGATTTCCTGAACCACAGAAACGTAGTGTCTCTTTTAAATCTACATAGATACTGTGGTATGTGGTGTGCTTGTGTGTGTGTGTGTGTGTGTGTGTGTGTGTGTGCATGGGAGTATCTTATTTTATGTTTTTATTCCATAAACTTTTAAAACAACAAAATAATTAACAATTCATGAGCATAGCTGACTCTTATTAACATGCCATTGACCTGCACAACCCAGTTCAACATTTCAAGACCTAGGACAGCAGTATGTATTGGGAGGTCAGGCCTATCGATAGAGCATTAAAATGAATCATATTTAATACAGTGCCTAGAAATGATTGAGTTACTGCCCAAACTAGCATGGCAGCAGAGCTATAGTTAAAAAGATATAGGACAATGTGTAAAGTGTAAATATAACACACATCACTTGGAATGTGAAGAAACACAGAAACAGCTTAATGCTGAAGTCATGCTTAGCATGCCAGACTGGTTGAACACAGGGATGAGGGAGGAAAAATTTTTTCCATTGTAATGTGTATGGAAAGAAGTCAACTCTTTTCACCACAAATGTTATGGTCACTTGAGGACCATTTGACTTAATAGATCAAAAGGCAGTTTTCCCAACCCTGGGAAAAGGATGGAAACTGGTGGGTCCTCAGCTGGGCATCATAACCGATCATCACATGATTCAGTCAATGTATTGCCTGAGTGATCATCACCATTTCTATGTAATCTCTTGTCCGAGTCAAAAATACACGCGTGGCAGAAGTAATTTGTCCAGAGCACAACGAGAGAATTTCTACTTAGTTGCGCAGAGTAAATGAAAGTAATTTACTGGAAGTCCTTGCCCAGCATTACTTTGGTATGCAGTCCAAGACATGATTAGAAGCACCTATATAGGCCAGATATGCCATTAATTGCTATGTCAAGTCTTCAATGGAATCGTGATTGATGCCGCAGGGCTGCAGCATCTGACTTCCCTCAGAGCATTCAGAATCCTTTTTGTACATATTGCAACATTCAACTTAAACATGTTACAGCCTTGTGTCTATTATTGACTTAAGTATTACTCACAATTTTATGTCTTTACAACCTATAAGATGCTTCTGAAATTAAACTCCCAAAAGCTTTCACATAGACTATATACTGTTGGAAGAAAAAAGGTTTTTTAAAAAAATCAGAGTTTCATCTACATGATGACTCTTATTATAAAGACAAAAATGTAGATGCATTAGAGCTATTGAAATATTGGTACTATAAAACTCCTATTAAGATTCTGAGAAAAAGTAAAGCCTGAAAGAATTCATGCATTATAAAGGTAAGAGAGAGCCCATTTGTAAAAGGGAAAATAATTGCTCTGAAATCTGCCTTTTAGAAAATGTTTTTATTGATTTCAGAGAGGAAGGGAGAAGGAGAGAGAGAGAGAGAGAGAGAGAGATCGATCAATGATGAGAGAGAATCATTGATCGGTTGCCTCCTGCATGCCCTCTACTGACGATCGAGCTTGCAACCCGGGCATACGCCCTTGACCGGAATCAAACCCGGGACGCAGGCCGACGCTCTATCCACTGAGCCAAACCAGCTAGGGCTGAAATCTGCATTTTATTACTGGTAGTCTTTGTAACTCCTTAAACTTTCTGCCCCTTCGTGTTCCTATCTCTGGAATGGATAAAAAATTACTTCAGCCCTAACCAGTTTGGCTCAGTGGATAGAGCGTCAGCCTGCAGACTGAAAGGTCCCAGGTTCGATTCTGGTCAAGGGCAGGTACCTTGGTTGCGGGCACATCCCCAGTAGGAGGTATGCAGGAGGCAGCTGATCGATGTTTCTCTCCCATCAATATTTCTAACTCTCTATCCCTCTCCCTTCCTCTCTGTAAAAAAAAATCAATAAAATATATTTTAAAAAATTACTTCAAAGGAATTTAGAAACATGCACACAAGAAGGAAAATACATTTCTAGAGGCCAGGATTCAATGGAAAAGTCATATTTTTTTTGTTAACAGTTCTTGAATGGGAGCTCTTACTGTACCCTGTTTGCTGGTGTATGGGGGAAGGTGCCCAGGACTGAGACTAAAATGGGGCTTATTAGCTTTGCTGCATACAATATGTGTGGTCTTAGGTAATTTATTTACATGTTCTTATTCTTCATGAGGATTCTACTGACTCTAAACCAGGTTTTTGTACAGAGCTGAAGTCAGAGCCTGAGACTTAGACGCTGTACATGTTGGAGGTGTGTTACTTCTTCCCCAGCATACCTATTGCATTTAGAGTTTGAATGCTTCCAAGAGAAAGTGAGCAGTCTATCAGCGAGGGAAGGGTATCTGTAGTGACGAGTATACAGCTGAAGACTATGGAAGTGCTCAGGGCACTCTTCTCCACATGGCCATTCAGGGACCCAGGCTCTTTCACTTTATGACTCGGTTATCTCCAAGCTCCTCATTACCATCTGGAACTGGCTGTCAGAAAGGGAAACCGCATGAAGGACCACACAGAGAGGTTGTTATGGGCTAAGTCTTAAAGTGGTACACATCACTTCTGCTCAAATTCTACTGGCAAGGGCTTGGTCATGGGACCAAACCTAACTTCAAGGGAGGCTGTAAAATGTTGTCTAACTATATGTTTTTAAAAGAGAAAATGGATTTTAATGGGTAGCAGTGGTCCCTGCACCAAGCAATATCTCTTCTCCTATATATCTACATACCTGCACTAATAGAGTCACAGAGAGTGGAACAGTCTTGAATAAAAAAGGATTTTGGACCTGAGCATTTTATTCTTAATCCTCAACTCAGCTTACAGATTATTAATAACATAGTTAATAGACTGTGGAGGCTCAGATCAAGACTGTATTTCAGACAGGACTCTCTCAGAGGAAAACCTTTGTGAGGACTGCAGGTCCAGATGCCAGAAGTTCTTGCTGTGGACTCAATGTTCCAGGTCTTAACTGGAACAGCTCTTTCCACTTCCACATGAGCAGGCCTTGTCCTCATGGCATGGCCTTCGCACCAGTTGGCTGGGTCTGGCTGGCTTTTGGCATCAGACATAAACTGCCTAGATTTAGTTCCTCCGTGGCCCCGTGGTGTCAAGTGCATGGGAAACAGGCTCAGGGGCTTGTAATTAGGAACATTAATGTACATTACCATCATTTGAAACTAAGCACAAGAGTTGGGTACACATGTAACCTCATTAATCATTGATTAAATGCAAAAAATATAAAACTTTAACAGGCTATTTTCAATACTGGTCTTTCAGTGACTTAAGATTTCTGAAATATGATTAAGCAATATTCTATAACCACTGTGTGTGACTATACTGAAAACTGTATAAAATTGATTTCCGTCCTAACTGGTTTGGCTCAGTGGATAGAGCATCGGCCTGTGGACTGAAGGGTCCCAGGTTCGATTCCAGTCAAGGGCATGTACCTTGGTTGCGGGCACATCCCCACTGGGGGACGTGCAGGAGGCAGCTGATCGATGTTTCTCTCTCATCAATGTTTCTGACTCTCTGTCCCTCTCCCTTCTACTCTGTAAAAAATCAATAAAATATATTTAAAAAAAAAATAAAATTGATTTCCTTTCTCTCTCTCTCTCTCTCTCTCTCTCTCTATATATATATATATATATATATATATATATATGAACCCTGTTTCAAAAGTTTGTTCTTGGCATGAACATGAAGGGTAATAAATACTTGTACCTTCCCTGACACATGGGAAGTGCTAAAAATAGCTCTTTTATTGAGCAACTATTGTGCTCAAGTCACTTTAGGTATATTCTCTTATGTAAGCCTCTAAGCAACCTGATGAAGTAGATATAGATACTCTCATTTTACAGATGAAGAAACAGGTTGTGATATTCAGTAAACTACACCAGGCTCCAGAACTATGACACAATAGAGCCGGGATTCAAATTCTGTCAATCAAAACCCAAAGTCTGCACTTGTAACTACTATGTGATGTGGGTTGTTGAGGCCAAGACTAGCTGCCCAGAGAAGCAGTCTGACTCTAGCAGATGCTGTAGGAGGAACTAGGCAAGAGATCATGTCCTGTGAGATAACCCAGACTAGTGAGGAAGAGGAGTGGCCATTGCCCCAAGCAGGCAATATTGGATGGCAGAAAGGTAAGTGGAGTGATGCTGTGCAGGCATAAAGACAGCAAGCTCCTTAACCTTTCTGAGTCTCAGGGTCCTCATTCATAAAATGGGGTAATAGAACGACTTAACTTTTAACAGGTAGTGAAGGTTAAATGAATTCGAGGACAGTGACTTGCACTCAGGACAACAATAATTTGTATTTATTGAATAATTGTTAAGCTCCCTTCAAGTTCTGTAAAAAAAAAAATTGTAACACTCTTAAGAATTTAGAGTGAGGTTTGAGAGTTTGAAGGGGAGTCCTAGAAGCATCATCAAAGTTGCATCAGGTCAATTCTGCTTCAGAACTGTAATTTTAATAAAGACAAATTGGGTGGAGATGCTGGGGTGGTGGATATGATGGTAGCCCAGTGCCACTGGCCAGAGGCAGCAACAGTGACTAGGTACATTCAGGTTGGATTTCTGCAGGAGATTTGCACATCGAAGAGCAAAGATAAGATCAAGCGAACACAGCAGGTTATGGTATTAGCACCAGGGAGAGCTCCTGGGGTCCTTGTAATCTTGGAAGGCAGGAAACATTTGGAAGTATTTTCCATTTATCCCTGGTCTTCTCTGGTTAGGCCTACCATTAAAGCACAGACCTTTCAGTTGATTAAGTGCCCAGGTCTGTAAAGGAAGACTCAAGAGGAAGAAAACTGCATTGTCATTAACTCAGGAACACTTAAGACCTTTCTGAAATCGAAGACCTATCATCTCCATGAACTTGAGTTTAGATGGCATTCACACCCCCTATGAACTCAGTGAGAAACAATTGCTATTTTCTTTGCCTCAATATCTTCCTAGAGCATAAACAGGGGCCCAGGAAACATAAACATTGACAAACACTTCTTTCCCTCTTCCTTGTATTATGTATGCCCTTTGGAGCAAGTGGGCTGTCATGGACCCTCCTCCCTGAAAAACTAACTGGATATAGGATCAGAGGCTTACCAGAGAATTTGCTTTAGTGAGGCAAATTTCAAACATGTTTGCCCAGGGAGAAAAGGATTGAAATGTTGGTTTCAGTTCCAGCTGATCTAGCTAAACCTATTTGACCTCTAATGCAGTTTTGTGACCATTTGCTACAGAGCTTGTATGCTGAGTTCCTTACCACCAAAGTGGGGCAGCAGTGACAAAGGAACTCCCAGCCCTTCCCACTCACCTCTAGAATATACTAGTAAGCAGCTTTGTATTTCTGCTGGTGGGGGAGCATTTCCCCGATCTGGATTTTCCGGACACGAAGGAAGGACTGCTCCCCTACTTCTTCCCTTCAATATGGGAGAGCCAGTAAAAGAGACAGCCCCCAACAATTTTGTGGTGGCTGTTGCTTAGTAAGGGTCAACTTTCAGTGTGGAGCTCCTATTTGCAGGTCTATCTAGACCAGGGGTCCTCAAACTTTTTAAACAGGGGGCCAGTTCACTGTCCCTCAGACCGTTGGAGGGCCGGATTATAGTTTTAAAAAAAACTATGAACAAATTCCTATGCACACTGCACATATCTTATTTTGAAGTAAAAAAACAAAAAACAGGAACAAATACAATATTTGTATTTGCATGTGGCCCGCGGGCCGTAGTTTGAGGACCCCTGAATTCTAAACTTTTACACGATGTAGTCTTGCCTTTGGTACAAGACTAAAGCACTACTATAATTTTTTTTAACTTAAGTGTGTGTGTGTTTTTTAGTATTTTTATTGATTTCAGAAAGGAAGGGAGAGGGAGAGAGAGATAGAAACATCAATGATAATACAGAATCATTGATTGGCTGCCTCCTTGCATACCTGCTACTGGGGTTTGAGCCCGCAACCTGGGCATGTGCCTTGACCAGGAATCAAACCATGACTAGGTCGATGCTCAACCACTGAGCCATGCCAACAGGGCAGCACTACTATAATTTTAATAAAATATTTTAGATAGAGATTTGAAGAAAAGATTTTCTGTTGTTTGAGAAGAGGAGGTCATTTTTTGGAGTTTTTTTTGTTTGTTTGTTTGCTTTTTTGAAGTGGGTTCTTCTAAATTTGCAGAAGCTTGTTAGAAATGAAAGGTTACTGCATGTCCAGCAGTCCTTCCTTCTCACAGCTTTCTCTTTTCTGGACTTTGTAACATGCAGTCGAATTTTCCACTTACCATGCAGAACATTCTATCTTGGATTTTTTTTCAAGCATATGCTTTTTATTGGGCCATTAAGTTTTGAAATTCCTCAAAATTGTCTCTAAAATTACCTCCCCCCCACTGTATTTCTTCCTGATGACCCTGTTTCCCTCCCCTATGGCACCAAATGCTTTGTTATAATCAAATATCTCCCACATTTGTATCTCCAGCTCAGACCTCTCTGCTGTGTCCAAAACCCATATATCAAACTGTCTACTCAGCTTTCCTAAGGGGATGTACCAAAATCACCTCAAACTCAACACATTCAAGACAATGCAGACTCCAGCCCTGTTCTTGGGCCTGTTCCTTCTCCAGTTTTTTCTATCTCCATGAGCTTATAAACAGTGGGCAGAAAAGACCATAGGCCATCCTCACACCTCCGCTTCCCTTGCCCTCCTCCTCCAATGTATCCCTGAGTCCTGTCAATGACCTCCTACATATTTCTCAAATATCTCACTTCTTTTCCTCTCTATTTTCACCCCCCCTCAGCCCACCCCATGTCGTTCTGGCATATACTCTGGCAGCCTGCACTCCACCACCAAGTCCTATGTAATTATTTTTTCATGTTATAACCTGAGTGACCTTTTCAACTCACACAACTTCTTGTCTTCACTCTGCTTGAAGCCATTTGGTGGTTTTTCACTGCTCTTGAGATGAAGATTAATATCCCTTCAGGGTTCATGACGTCCTGTGTGATTTGGCAGCAACTCCTACTTCTAGACTAGTCTGGTAGCACTTACCTCCTTTCTTGTTGCACACAACTCACTGTCTTTTTCATACTTAAGAAGCTCCATTCTTCCTCTTGACTCCAAATGTTATGGAACATCAGATTCCCTTTGCCTCTGACTCATTGTTTGCTTTAATATCTCTTACTTACTAGTTTTGCCTGTGTGTGTGTGTGTGTGTATTTCAATTGATTTTTTTTTTAGAGAGAGAGGAAGGGAGAGGAAGAGGGAGAAACATTGATGTGAGAACAAAACATTGATTAGCTACCTCTTGCATACCCCCTACCAGGAATCGAACCTGCAACCTTTTGGTTCACGGGATGATGCCAAACCAACAGAGCCACACTGGCCAGAGCTTAACACTCCTGTTTAAATAACACTTTTTCATGGAAGTCTCTATAGTACCCTAATCTAGATATAGTTTCTCTCCACTGCAGTTGATGACAGACACCATATGCATTTGGCTCGTGTATTGTGTTTCTAGGAAAGATGGACTAGGACTACATATAGCAATTGCTCAACACATATCTATTGAGAGAGCAAAGAGTTTTGTCTATCATATTGTTTTAGTCCTATAGATCAAAAGAGTGATTTTTTTCCTTCAAAAGATTTATAGTTTTTACTTAATTGCTTCCCTGGAATTATCTTTATTATATATTTTAATTGTTTCTGTATCTTAAATATTTTTTCCTGATTGAGAATTAAAGATTTAAAAAGAATATTACAGCACTTTCTTTCAGTTGGTGCATGAATGCACACACATACTTTAGTGTCTTTATTCAGAATTATCCCTTAAATGTTAGCCATCTCACCAGGGTTTTCCCATCAGCTATTATTTCACAGTTTTCTGAAACATCTTCCAACGGAAGTCCTATCCAAATCAGTCATCACAAAACATGATTGCACTCATCTTTCACCCACGATACACTTCTTCAATTCATTCAACGGCTTCTAACACATTTACTCCTACCACAAGCTGTGTGGGATTATCAGAGATAGTCACTTGAGCAAGTAAATTTCCAACTAGTCATTTTGCGCCCAACACCTTGAGAAAGTGGATGCTGCTTTTGTTGAAAGGCTGAAGGCATGTGGTGTGTGGTGACAGAATGTTCAGTTTTGTTTTAGACCATGCCAGGCAGCAGATGGCATGGGTCATCATCAAATTTATCTTTGATTCTATTTCATTGTTTGCTAATATCACCACAATATTTGTGAAATGATTCTCCATTATGTTCATTTTTCTGTTTATTTTAAAATCTGTATGATGCTGACAGAGTGACAGTACTTTCCTGCATTTTCATGGGTATAGCCCCATTCTGTTTTGTTTTGTTTTCTCCTGTAAAGACCTTGGAGATCATAGCTACGAAGAAATTACCTTCTAATGGATACATTTCTATCTATCATATATCTATCTATCTATCTATCTATCTATCTATCTATCACCTATCTATCTATCTATCTATCATCCATCTATCAAGTGTCTCTTCTGCCTTCTATTTCCATGATATGCTCTCATTTTTTACTCCATATGGTTTGCCTGGAACTGACTATGTGCTCAGTTCTTAGAGAAGATGGATGGTCTAAAGCAGCGGTTCTCAACCTATGGGTCGCGACCCCTTTGGCGGTCAAATGACCCTTTCACAGGGGTCGCCTAAGACCATCCTGCATATCAGATATTTACATTACGATTCATAACAGTAACAACATTACAGTTATGAAGTAGCAACGAAAATAATTTTATGGTTGGGTCACAACATGAGGAACTGTATTTAAAGGGCCAGAAGGTTGAGAACCACGGAATCAATCAATGAGTTTCACATCCTTGACCACAAAAAGTGGTTCCTGCAGGTTAGAAAGTTCAGTTTAGGACAATAATGTTTAGGCCCAGAGTTTTTATTTTAAAAACTGTTTGGGGAAATAATGCTCTGTGTGTGTGTGTGTGTGTGTGTGTGTGTGTGTGTGTGTGTTAAGAGGATAACTGAGAGGAGAGAATTTGGGTCTAGGGCAGTGATGGCGAACCTTTGGAGCTCAGCGTGTCAGCATTTTGAAAAACCCTAACTTAACTCTGGTGCCGTGTCACATATAGAAATTTTTTGATATTTGCAACCATAGTAAAACAAAGATTTATATTTTTGATATGTATTTTATACATTTAAATGCCATTTAACAAAGAAAAATCAACCAAAAAAATGACTTCATGTGTCACCTCTGACACGCGTGTCATAGGCTCGCCATCACTGGTCTAGGGACTGCTGAAGCAATCTTGTCACCACAACTGCAGAACTGGATTGCCTGAGGATGGAGCCAAAGCAGAAAGAGGCAAAGCTAATTGATGGTGTGACTGGAATCCTGATTTAACATTCAAGGTCCTGGATCCAGTTGTACCCGAGACAGTTTTACTGCTGAACTTCTCAATATATGTTTTATTTTTTGGTTAAGTCAGTTTGTATTTTTCGTTCTCTCATTGTAACCAAAAGAGTCATGGCGAATGTCTACTTTTTATTAACAATCAAGCTAGGGTGGTTGTTACCCTAAGGATACTGAGCAAGAAAATACGTTCTCATTGTCAAATGTGCCCCAGGAGGTAGCAAGGTTCCTAGAAGATTGTCTAGACCCAGCATCTGTTTGGCAGTGATGCTGACGCCAGATTGGCAAGCATCACAACTAGCACACCAGATGGCCTTTCTAGGCTCTCCTCAATTCCTGAAAAAGCTATGATATCAAATCTGGACTGTTACATCCTTATGCATTAAAGCAAACTCTGTTAATGAGAGGTTTTCATATATTGGTATGGATTAGAAAGCTACAGTTATTGGTATCTAATGTGTCCCTAGAGTTTTAATTTGTTTACCCTAGTGTTATTTCACAATGATGTCCTTCTCTTCACTTCCTTCCCTTTGCATCTAGATGTTCACGGGCATCACTCTTGGACTGTCTGGGATGTCTAGGGCTGGGGCAGCTGAATCCATGAATAGCCCATTGGTTTTGTAGCACACTACTTAAGTAGCCACATTTTCTTAAAAGGAATTTTGGATCTTAAAAGGTATGGTAACATTATGGTACTCCTATACCATTCAACAGGCACCTTTTCATTCTGAATTTAAAAGTCTTATATGCTTATTGAAGGGCATTTTATCCAAAATGAAAACTTAATACATATAATTCCTTTACCTAGAGATATCCACAATTGAAATTTTTGCATGTTTTAATCCAGTCTTGTTTTCTATCAGTATGAAAACATCTATATTTTACTATACATGCCATCTTTCCTGCTTTTACACTTATTTTAGTATAAATTTTTTCCTGTGTCCCTACAAGCTATTCAGAATTGTAATGACTGTACAATCCCCTCCCCGCTTGTGTTCCACATGTGCTTGACCATTACCTGATGGTCGCCCTCTGTTAGCTCTCAACTAATATTATTTAAGAGGTGGTTGCCCCAACTTAGGTTCACAATGACTGTTTTCAGGTAATTAAATTTGTGTTCTGAATTTTAGAAAATATAGGTGTTATTTATAAGAATTGCTTTCCTGCACACTCATTTGTTAATAATTTATTTGGTTATATTTTTTGAGTGCCTACTATGGGCATGGCATCTTGCTCCTAGACATATTTCACAGACCAAGAAAATTATGCTTTAGAAGATTTGTTTAATGATAGCTAAATTTCACACTTGCAAAATTACAAAAAGCTGTGTAAAGATTCAAGGGTCTTTGAAGCCATCTTTGGTTCCACTTACTTGTCATTATTTAATCAGAAAAGAGCCTTATTGGGACACATATGGTGTAAATAGTTCAAAAGATATTTGGATGTCTTTATGACAGAGGATTTTCTTACACTTCAACCCCTAAAATGTTGCATTTTATTTTTCCACAGCTATGTACTTTTCTTGGAAGGTGGTATGTCATTTTTTAAACCAGAAATTAACCATATTTTTTCTCCTTCCATGGGATTTTTTTTCTTTTGTATGGAATTCTTCTGGTTTGCAGTATGCTGTGTTTATAAAAGCAATATGCATATTTTTAAAAGTTCCATCACATAAGAGAGAACTTGTCTCTTCTACTGATTTGAATGGAATTAAACTTTAAAAAACAGGTCCATACTTACACAATTTGGAAATCTCAAAACAATGAATGAATTGAAAGTCCTGCATATTCCTCCAAATGTTTGCTGAAGAGGCTTAACTGGGGAATGAGATACGGACAGAAAACATTTGAGCACAGCTAAATACCTATTGAGCCATCTTGCATTTATGGGAGGTAAGTGAAACTCATTTTATTTCTTTTTGTAGGGGGCTTCATTACCTCTTATCAGCAGAAGTTACTTTGAATTTTAATTTTGGTTTGGGTGTGACACATTCTCAGACTAAAATCAATATTTTCTGTCTCCTAAAAAGTTTCTTTTGCATACTATTTGAAGACTCTCAAATTACAGATGTAAAACTGGAATATAAAAGGCGAGACAAGCCCTTAGTACTCAAGAGAATTTTAAGTACTTTGAGATTTTACTGTAAAGAATTTGCTTCTTTTTCATCAGGTTTCACTGAAATAAGGATGAACGCACAAAAAAACTTGGTTGTACTGTCACTAAATTAACATTTGTTAGTAGATTGGAAAGATATATTTTCTCACTTCCTTTCTTTCTTTTATCCTTTTAAATTTCTTTTCTATCTCCAATGGGCTGTTTAAAATAGATTCATTTACAACCTCATGTTAGAAAATGTTGTCTTCATACCCAAAGTCACTTTTATGCTCTATGCCACTCACCTGGCCCTTACTTGAAGATAAGACCTCTCTATATATTCATTTAGAAGCTGTATTTTGCCCTTGGTGTTACATTATTTATTAATTATCAATTAACTTTTAAGTTGCAGTTAAGCTTAAATATTTTTTACACAGAAGGAATACAGCACACACTGAACCCTCAAAATAGAAGCTCCCCTGAGCCTTTTATGGCAGCTTTGGTTTGTGGACAAGTGTTCAATATGATTTGTCCAACTTTATTTATTATGGTGTAAAGTTTTCTTTCAAAATTTCAAGTGCTCTTCTTCTTCTTTTTAAAATATATTTTATTGATTTTTTACAGAGAGGAAGGGACAGGGATAGAGAGTTAGAAACATCAGTGAGAGAGAAACATCGATCAGCTGCCTCCTGCACACTCCGTACTGGGTATGTGCCCACAACCAAGTTACATGCCATTGACCGGAATCGAACCTGGGACCCTTGAGTCCGCAGGCCGATGCTCTATCCACTGAGCCAAACTGGTTAGGTCTCAAGTGCTCTTCTTGATATCTAGGTTTTGAATGTTGAATATCATGCAATCATTGAGGAATCGAAACTATGGAATAGGTACTAGTTCTGGGTTCTGTGATGCCTTCTGTGTACTTTACCAATGGCTGGTTTTATGAATTTGTCCAAATCAATTAATCGTAGTATGTGTAATATTTGACAGGACGCAGTATTATTCTAGCTTTACAGAGACCTCAAACTTTTCCTGAGAATCATAACCACCTTTATAGATTCTCACTGTTACCTGCTCCAATTTTATACCTACTGTACATTTTCAGATTTTAGTCTATGGAGTGCTCTAAATTCACGATCTAAAATTAGTGGCAACTTAATTTGGGAAAACTTTTTCATCTGCCGACTGTGCCTCTTACCAGCAATAGAAGTAATAACATAAATAAGTGTTAACTGTTATTAAATAATGAAGTCAGGATTCAGATACTCACCGTTAGACTCCAGAATCAAATTCTTAATCTGCACTCTGCAACTACTAATGTATCAAGTGTATCTATTCACTTATAATTATAAAAGTAATTTTAAAGCAATTTTACTTCAATAGTTCCAAAAAGGATTTGATGCAGCTTATGATGATAAAACATCAACATGCAACATAGTTAAAAGTTAGGATAAAATAAGGAGTCATAAACAAAAAAATAGAGATGAAATTATTACAGTTAAAAATTGAACTTGCACTAAACTGATTATTATAATATAGTAGTAAATTGAGGAACACTCCTCATAGATGAGGCCAAAAAGGAAAATGTGATGGGTTATATGGCTTTCATTTAATAAAAGGAAATATTTCCATATTCCTCAGTAAGAGCAAACTTCAAACTTTGTTCTGATATTGAATTCCAACAATTTATGGCATGGATCCTTTCTTCTCTCCCTTATTTGTTCATTCAACAACTATTTATTAAATGCCTTTTATGGCCTCAGCATTATGCCTGTCACTGTGAACTCAATGCTGAGCATAATAGTTCTCTGCTCATTTGGAGAGTACACTAGTGGAGAAATCCATGAATCCTTATATTAGTGTGTAACTACAAAGTGACATCTCAGTGATGCGGAAAGGAGTACAGTTCCACGAGAACACATAGCAAATGAACATGACCTAGACTTGGGGTTTGGGGGTGGCTTCCCTAAAGAAGTGGTAAGCAGTAGGTTTTAGATCTTGCTTTCTTTTTCTTTTTAAATATATTTTTATTGATGTCAGAGAGGAAGGGAGAGGGAGAGAGAGATAGAAACATCAATGATGAGAGAGAATCATCGATGGGCTGCCTCCTGTGCACCTCCACAGGGGGTCCAGCCGGCAACCTGGGCATGTGCCCTGACTGGGAATTAAACTGCAACCTCATGGTTCATAGGTCGACATTCAACCACTGAGCCAGCCAGCCAGGCTGGTTCCTACTTTCAAAGTGCTGCCCATAGACCGACAGCACTGGCAACATCTGGGAGCACCTGAGAGATGCAGCATCCCAGGCTCCAGCCTGGACCCATGGTTTCAGAATCTCCTTCTGTGTTAACAAGACCCACAGATAATTCCTTTGAACAGTAGAGTTTGAGAGGCACTGATCGAGGGGAAGGGGTAGCGTAGGACAAAGGGAGCCATGTGTTCAAAGGCTCTGTGGGAGGAAGGAGCACTGAGGAACTGAGATAAAACATGTGGCTGGAGCCTTTGTTGGAAGAGGAAGGGCAAGCAGTCATGAGCAGGTAGGTCATGGAGCTCTGTGCATGCTGGGGCTGCTCAGCAGGGCTTTGCAGGCCTGGGAGACATGGGAATCCTCGAGAGCTTTTATTTGTAAAGCAGAGGAAGAGGATAATCGGATTTTATCTGGAAAACATGCCTCTGCAGTGCAGAGAGCAGAGGGTCTTCAGAGTGAAAGCAGAGGGCCATTGAGGTGGCTGCTACAGTGTCTGGGTGAAAGAGGATGGTGTGAAGATAGCGAGCAGTAGAGATCTGTGCGATAGTGAGGACATTAGGCGAGTTGGCTATGGTAATAGTTTTAATATAAGGATGATGGAGACTGAGGGGTCAAGGGTTACTTCTAAATTTCAGATTTGCTCTTTTTGAATGGATGAAGGTGTTGAGGTAGGAAACCCCTAAAAGGCAAATAGATTTGGAGGGGAAATAATCAGTCGAGTCTTAAAGATGTTGAATTTCAGATGCCTTTGAGGCAGAGGAGATATCAGTGGTTGTTATAAAAGTGGGTTCTGACTGGTCTGGATTGGAGATATAAATTTGAGAGCGAGATTGAGCAATATGTTGAGTAATTAATTGAAGAAAGAGGCAAAAAAAGTTTTTCATTGTTTTATCTCTTATATTGAATTTCAACAACACGTTAATTTAATGAAAACATTTTTATAGAATGCCACATGAATATAGTCCAGCTCCATTATTTTCTATCATTTAAAGTAGATTTTGGGATAGATTTTAGATAATTTGAAAGAAAGTCAATATTTTTTAGACTTTCTCAAATACTGATTGTCTTGACCATACTTTGGCAGAAGTTGGATGGAACTCATTTAAAATTGAATTCATGGGCCTTAACCATGGATTTTATATGTTGCCAATTGCCTTGTTCATAACAGACCCACAATTATATCTGAACTGATTATTGAACTTAGAGCTGCATATTTTAGATATGAGGCTTGCAGGCAGTAGAGCTGGCATTCCGTTATGAAAATGAATGAGTTTGATAAACATTTTTACACAAATATAGGGTAATCCTACCTCTATTTAGAGAAAGGCTGCAGAGGTGCATCTGAATTGTGCTAAAGCTAATTTATAAAATATTTGATTCTGCCCAAACACATGTTCAAATACAAATAGTATTGAAGATATAATTTGACTAGAAAATTTAAGTGTAGATTTTATTAATCAACTGTATTAGCTTTGAAAATATAAATGTGGCTTTTATAGAATAAGTTTACCAGATGCAAAATATATGCCCAGGAAGTTTAATAAAATAACTTCCTGGGTGAAGGGAGAAGCTAGAATCAGGGAAAATTATAAAAAAAATTAATAACTGGTATGGTAAGGGCACAAGCCAATAAGAAAAGACATCAGTCATATTGCTCAAGGTGTACACTAAAGAACCTGTTGCTATGAAGGCATTACTTGAACTAACTTGGGGTGGATATTATGGGACTGAGGAGCTTGGGTGGTAGGAGCATGGTGGGTCCTTGGAAAGTAAGAGCAGTTAGCGGTTTATGACTATGAATAGCAGCATTTCATTATTTTAACAACCAACATGGCCTGTTCTGTTACCTCCTGGCTGAATACCAGCCCTGCCTAGAACTGTGCATTTGAACAACAAGGTATAATGAAGCCAGTACTCTTTGATTTAAGCATGGTTAATATTTTGCTATTATTTTTGACAGTGATGAACCAATAGGTCCATCTGTTTTTTAAGACCATACGTAATAAACAATGTCATCAGTAATAGAAGAAATGACTCATTTTCATTGTCTTTGGCAGGAGAGCAATAACATCACACATTTTAAAGGAATTTTTTATTTACAAGAAAGAAGGGTAAAATATAGACCAGTTGAACACTATTATATTTGGAACATGGTCTTTCAAATAACGGTTCCAACCTCTTTTGATTCTGGGATGGGTTTTATAATACAGGTTCTGAGAATGCACTGAGTCAGGGCTCTTAGCTGCGATGACATGATTTGGAGCATGAGGCAGCATAGCCTGAAGTGACCCTTCTTCAGTCTTTCCTGACCACCCACAATCCTGGAGCTAAAATTCAGGCACTTGAGCAAGTCCACCTTCCTCTTCCTTGGTGGTAATGGATGTGCTTCCTGAACACCTCCCCCTTTTCCATCTTCTCTGTCCATCTTTCTGACTATGTTCTGTGTTTCTAACCATGCATTTTACATAATATTGTGAATTAACCTCAGCTTGTGAACTGCACTTTACCTTTAATAATTACAAGAGTCTCAGATGATTTCTTCCATGTGAGGGGTAAAGCTTGGGTCCATCATTTGTGAAGCTTTCTTGGGCCTAAGCAATCCGACCACATCCACCAAGTCACTTTGCCTAGATTTTATCTTAATTACTACTTTGCTATGATTTCTACCTTTGGGAAAATATTTATATAAATGATTCTGTGACTTTTGCACCACCCTTTAAGCATGAGTTTAGTGCTAGACTTTAATAAAGGTTATGCTTAGATGAAGTGGCCATCTCTTCTAAAATGGTCATATTTACCCACTCTGAAAACTTGATGTGACAGGTTTATAAACAAAAATACATTAAATTATGATTTCCCAAAGCATATGTTGGTAAATGGAATAACATAGGATTATCACATACATTGTAGTTTAGTGTTTATTTTGTGTGTTTGGTGAGTATTGTGGATTCCATGATAATCTCAGGATAGAGGTTTGAAAAAATTCTTATCCAACTTGTTGCATTGAAAAAGATTTATTATAGGAGGTTTTTTAATTCTTTATTTTTAAAGTATTACATATGTCTCCTTTTCCCCCCATTGACCTCTCCCCAGACACCTCCACCCCCAGCACATGCCCTCACCCCACTAGTGTCTGTGTCCATTGGTTATACTTATATGCATGCATACAAGTCCTTTAGTTGAACTCTTATGCCCCACCCCCAACCCTCCCCTGCCTTCCCTCTGAAGTTTGATGGTCTGTTTGATGCTTCTCTGTCTCTGGATATATTTTTGTTCATCAGTTTATGTTGTTCATTATATTCCACAAATGAGTGAAATCATGTGATATTTATCTTTCTCCAATTGGCTTATTTTGCTTTGCATAATGTTCTCCATGTCCTTTCTTTTTTACTGCAGCATAGTATTCCATTGTATAGATGGACCACAGTTTTTTAATCCACTCATCTGCTGATGGGCACTTAAGCTGTTTCCAAATTGTAAATTGTGCTGCTATGAACATAGGGGTGTATATAACCTTTCTGACTGGTGTTTCTGATTTCTTGGGATATATTCCTAGAAGTGGGATCACTGGATCAAATGGGAGTTCCATTTTTAATTTTTTGAGGAAACTCCATACTGTTCTCCACAGTGGCTGCACCAGTCTGCATTCCCACCAGCAGTGCACAAGGGTTCATTTTTCTCCACATCCTCTCCAACACTTGTGGTTTGGCTGCAGCAATCTTGAGAAAGAAGAACAAAGTTGGAGGGATCACAATACCAAATATCAAGCTATATTACAAAGCCACTGTTCTCAAAACTGCCTGGTCCTG
Source organism: Myotis lucifugus (assembly GCF_000147115.1). NCBI lineage: Eukaryota > Metazoa > Chordata > Mammalia > Chiroptera > Vespertilionidae > Myotis > Myotis lucifugus. The sequence continues at coordinate 5,760,254 of NW_005871086.1, read as the reverse complement.
GCACAAGAGCAGATATATAGACAATGGAACAGAGCAGAGAACCCAGAAATCGACAAAGGAGGCAAGAGCATACAATGGAGTCATGACAGTCTCTTCAATACATGGTATTGGAAAAATTGGACAGATACATGGAAAAAAATGAAACTAGACCACCAACTTACACCATACACACAAAAAAAGTCAAAATGGATAAAGGACTTAAATGTAAGATGGGAAACCATAAAAATCTGAGAAGGATCCATAGGCAGCAAAATATCAGACATATGTCATAGTAATATTTTTACTGATACATCTCCTAGGGCAGTGGAAACTAAGGAGAAAACAAACAAATGGGACTACATCAAAATAAAAAGCTTCTGCACAGCAAAAGAAACCATCAACAAAACAAGAAAGCCACTGCATGGGAGAACATATCTGCCAATGTTATATCTGATCAGGGTCTAATCTCCAAAATTTACAGGGAACTCATGCAACTTAACAAAAAGAAGATAAACAATCCAATCACAAAAATGGGCAAAAGACCTAAATAGACACTTTTTGAAAGTGGACGTACAGAAAGCCAAGAGATATATGAAACCATGCTCAAAATCACTAATCATCTGAGAGATGCAAATCAAAATGACAATGAGGTACCATCTCACACCTGTCAGAATGGCTATCATCGACAAATTATTATAGGAGTTTTGTGGTATTTTTTCCAGTCCATTTTATTCTTAATAATAAACATTAATGATCATACTTATCAAGTGCTTATATGCACTTGATAAGTATGATCATTAATTTTATCATAATCCTAAATTAATCAATGTTTTAATGTTAGAAATCATCATTATCCTCATAATTTTAATTTCAAACTTCAAGGTTTTAGGAAATAGTTGCTGTGATTGAGACTTTTTTTTTGCTCTCCCAAGATAACACAAACTTAAACGAGAGAATATTACTCTTTCTTGAGAACAGAGATGAAATGAGAAAATTTCATATGTAAAACTTAATCTTGGAAGGATTATTCTATTTGTATAGCATAAAGTAGAAAACTATGACCTTCAGATATGCTCTAAATTGGCTGGAATTTCACCCCCATTCCCAAGTGAATGGGAACAGTTCTAAATATTCTCCTGTTTAATAGACACCCGGGGGCCCTTTGCTGGAGGATTTTGTGAAAAGACATCCTCTTGTGGCCAAATAGTCAACCTGGTGTGTGTGTGGCCTTAGAGAGAAAAAAATCTCATTCTTCCAAGGTATTGTTGTTTTAAAAGTGTGTAATTATGCATTATTTCTCTTACCGTTGGAAATCTTTGAGATATACGCTAATCTATCACATCCTCAACTCTTGTCAGCTTTATAAAATCCTGTTTCACTTTCTAGATAATTTTTCCTTCTAAAACTTTCTTTCTTTTGTCTTCTAATAAATATTCCCTTTCTGAACCCATTTTCTTTGAAAATGAAAAGACTAAAAGGCCTACTTTTGTAATTAAAAGTCATTTAAAAATAACCTCAGAAGATTGTTTCTAGATATCAAAACATCTTTATGGCCCCATTTCAATGGCAAGAAAGACAAGCGAGTGGGATCCTGTACATTTTACTCCAGTCTACATTAATTACCTTCTATTAAAAAATGACAAAGACCTTTTGAAAGGGAATCTGGCACTCTTTCCACAGAAATGATGGCAGGCACCCTACTTTGCTGATTTCTTGACACTTCTAATTACCTGTATTCATTTGAAATCGTTTCCTTTGTAGAGAGTTATTGGCATGATTTTCTGAGAACGAGAAGAAAATGGAAAACATTTTAGCAAGTTAAGGGGAAAAAAAATCAACAGTATCATTGTTTGCCGCTTTTGTTGAAACTACCTACACGAGTCATTTGAGGGACATGAAGGTAAATGAAAGGTTATACTTTGCCCTGCACGTTGTTGCTGGTATTTGTAATGTCAATAACTGTAGAAGGTTGTCAGGAAATTGGAGAGATAAAGGTCAATAGCAATGACAAATATATCATTGTATGTGTTTGAATATGCAATATCAGCCTAATCTGCCAGTGGAGGCTTTTCGCCCTGGAAATATCAATCAGGTGCTGTATAAAACCCACCTATTGTTCTCTGGCCGCCTAGAATGTAATGGGGAGATCTGCAGATTGAAAACCCATCAGAGATTTGTTGTTTTTTTTTGGTGGAGTGGTATCATAAGTTATTGCTGAACACACCTATAAATGCTTATTTCTTTTAAAGATGGAATTAACAAAAATATATTACAGATTATCCAGTTTCAAAGATTGCTTCATTGGTGGGAAAATGAAGCATTTTTCTTTTCACAAAATGGGAAGACACAATTTAGCTTTGTATATCATTGCAATGAGGTCGGTTCCAGAATCTTTCAGTGTTCGAAACTAAATTAAATGTTGACTATGCCTTTCATACCATCTTGACAAGAAATTAGTTGGGCTAGTGGTAGACCCTTAGTCCAAGTCCTGCCTCCTGTTGATTTTGATGTGTTAGAAAGTATGGTTATTTGTATTCAGTTATAAATTATTTACAAATGAAATGCACAATAGGTTACTTAAACTGTGTCTCTACTAAGCACAGACTTGTTAAAATGCATTTTGTTGGAGCCAAACCAAAGTATTCAGATTCAGTAGACAAATGAATCTACCTTCCTTTTAGTAAATGGTGCTAAAGAAATCACTTAAAACCTTTTGGGAAATGAAAAGTAAAAATAAAATAGCAAGAGATCTTTTAAAGGTATGTGCTTCAACTTGGTCTTGAAGAACACCTGCAGGATATAAAGGCAGTGTGTTTGAAACCCAGAGAGATCATATTTTATGGATATGACTTTTTAATTTTTGCATCTGCTGGTATTGTCCATTAAAATAAAATATTTTGAAAGTCTACTCTTCCTGAGACATTCTGCACTTTCTTGGGTATAATGACCCCTTTCCCTACCTCTGACCCAATGCATAAGTCATTCTTCTCAAATGCACACACAGACCACGTGGAAAGAGACGTGAAAAAGAGATTGGTTCCTGAAGAGTGTACAGAGTGACAGGAAAAAGAGCCATAAACTCAGCCGCACCCGGAGGTGACAGAATAAGAGAAAAGGCCGGAGGGGACAGGGTGGCCTGAAGGAGAAAAGACACGGGAAAGAAATGATTCATGGAGTTCATTGAAGGGGAAATAAAGAAGGGCATCAGGAAGGTAAAATATAAACATAATTTAACATAATACACATAATTGTTACATAGGGAAATTGAAATTTACTGAGAGAGAGAGAGAGAGAGAGAGAGAGAGAGAGAGAGAGAGAGAAGGAGAGAGAGAGAGATGTAGAGATTGAGAGGTAAATGGATAATATTCAGGAAGCTGACCAGAAGAGAAAGCTCTAAGCCAAGGAGAAGAAACAGAAATAGCAGAACCCTTGATGTTTCCAGCCAAGGTTTCTGTCCATTTAAGGGACCATGAGTCTGAGCCTCCCTCTCCCCTTTCCTCTGCCTGTGCCACACAGAGAAGAACCTGTTAGGAAGCCATGGGCCTCATCCCTTGCAGTGCATCCACAATATGTGTGTCCATTTCTCCTCACATCTAATATTCTATAGAGTTCATTATGGAAATTTTTACATTGAGTGTTTTTTTCTAAAGCTCTATTTTCAGATAAATAATAATTTTAAAAATAATCAAATAAAAACCATCAATGACTTAAGTAGGATATTTTGAGGTTGGATTAATTCATCTATCACTGGCTTCCCTTTGTATTCAGTTCATTTTTTTATTACATTTCTGATCTTCAGATAGGACTCCTATGTAAATAAATACTCTGGCTAAATTCACCGTGTGCCAAGGGACAGCTATAGCACTGTCCCAAAGGGTTTATTTATTTTACTTTACATTGTTTTATAAATTGAAATTATATAAACAGAGATGGACCTTTACTTTTCCCTGGTCTTCTTACTTGAGGGTAGTATTTTCTTAACGAAGGTAACTATGGAGTTTAAGAAACAATAAAAAGGCTCATATGCATTAAACATGTGTTATACAGAGTTAACTTTTCTTTGCAATTTCAGCAACTTGAATGCGAGGGCTGTAAATGAGAGTCCTGCATTGTCTATGCCAGAGTGTCTTCTTTTTATAGCCTAACATCTGGGTGAGAATAAAATTTCCAAGATTATTTTGTTTTCATTTTATTTCTTTCCCTTTCTCACTTTTCTGGGTAAAGGTTAGTTTGAAGATGAATGGATAATACAGTGCAAGTAATTTTCTATTTCTTGTGATCTCTTTTTAAAAACATTTGCGACATAGCACAAATAAATAATTATTGTTTTGGACATAGAGTTATTCTTTTATGTCAGATGACTGCTATTAAAAACCAGCTTATTAAATCATAATTTTCTATTAAGTCCCATAATTTTGCAATTTTCACCCTTTCTTTTCACAGTACATTATTTGAGTAATAACAAAACTACATATTAATTTTTCCTTTTCTCTTTTCTTTGTTCATTGATATTACTAATCATTTTAGTTATCAATAACCAACAATGGAAATGACTCAAAATTTGCAGAATTATTCCATAGCTTTTTCTCTCTGGACTAAAAATTTAATATAATTTCTAAGTGTAACAACATACTGTACGAGGTGAATGTGCTGAAAGATAACTGTAATTCACAAGTGTTAGGGATGGGAAAGATTAGATATAATTTTATTCATATCTATCTTCCCTATATCTCTATGTAGACAGATATAGTATTAGACATGACAGAGTGTGCAGTTGTGAGGAAAATCACAAATCTCAGGTCCTTTCTGAGGTAAAAAAAGGGTGAAGGCCAGATGCTTCCAGTATTCTAGAAGTTATCTTATGTTTCCTCTCTCTCTCTCTCTCTCTCTCTCTCTCTCTCTCTCTCTCTCTCTCTCATGCTACTTGCCAACTAAGTCTTCCTGTTTGAAAGAAAAAATGATCTAGCTTTTAGTGTAATATACAATTTGTTCAGATGTTCCTTCTTAAAGGAATTTTAATTTTATTTATTCAGTCTTCGCAAGAAAATTAAATACACACAGAATGATTTAAATTATTTTTGCATTATAAATAAATTGTTGAGATTTTGATAACTATCCACAATATTGTGATCTAAATTTAAACAAGAGAGAAAAACCAAAGGAAGAAACAAAAGTTAGAGAAGCAAGTAGAAAAAAAATAGTGTGAGGATTATTGATAAGAAGTAATAGCAATTAACTGGTGAAGAGAAAAAAAAATTTCAAGTGTTTAAAAGGAAATGCTTGTTCAATCATAAGAAAGAAAAAAAGCTAACAGAAGGCCATAGTGGATCACAAGCTAATTATGGGTTAAAAACAGAGTTCTGTTGCTCAAAGACAAAGTACTGATAGTTACTGATGAATTTAGGGAACATAAATAGTAATCTATATTATATGCATTATTAATCAGTTGCTTGTTATCATACTGTGTCCTTTAGGATCCTACTACTTAAGCTGAGTGTGCAGAATTTGGAATAGGTCCAGAGGAAGCTGCAAAACAACTAAAAGGTTGGGAAACAGTCCCAATGAAACAAGGGTAAAGGAACTGGCCTTGTTTAGTCTGGAGAAGAAAAGGCTTGGAGGGACTTAATAACAGTCTTCAAGTTCATGAAGGAACACAGTCCTTTGCAGGTAGAGGTGAACAGCTGGTCTCTGTTTCCTCTGAGAATAGTATAAGACAGCAGGGTCTTAAATGCGGTAGATGGGATTTAGGCAAGATGTTAGGAAGATCAGGGGAAGTTCAAGGAGAATTTAGAATGCATGAGGGAATTGGTATTATTATTTTTTGGAGTCATTTAGTCCAAATTGCAGAATAAAAAAGAGAGAATACAATCTATAAAGCAGGAACCTATGGAGGAAAGGAGACAAAGAATGAATAGTTGTGATCTAGGGATAAAGGCCATCTGGGATGAAAGCAACACTAAATTCTAGAAGTGTATGGAATCAGAATATTGGACTAGAAGGGAAAATATTTTACAGAAAAGGGGGATTAAAAAGATAAAAACAAAACTACGAAAATGTGAGGGTATGACATGCATTTGAAATAAATGTACAATGTTAAACAACAATTTGTTTTGGTGTTGAGAAAAAAGTTCTAAGTATTCATGTGTATAATATATACTAAATACTAGTTATCTAAACAAACTCTGTTAGACTGACATCCTTGAATGTTAAAAATAGGACCATCAAAGAGATTTGCCATATTTTTATGCCAAGTTTTATAAAATAAATCAATCATTAAATGTGAGGAAATAAACTAAATAATTTCTTAACTCTTATCCAAATCTTATTCTTTTGATCTTATGACATATGGGAAAATTGTGACTCTTTGCTAGGTAAAAGACAATACATATATACCACACAAAACAAGAATTAAAAATGCATAAAAATTCAAGAAGCTATGTTATAACCCAGAAAAATAATTGTAAAAGTCATCAGCCTCATTACAGGAAGTATTAATTGAGTATCATGCAGATCAAACAATGGAATGTATCCATGAATTTAAGAAATTTAGAGTGTAAGATTGGTTGCCATTTGATACATTATAGGTAAATCACCTAGGACTACAGAATCCATTGAACTTAAAATGATGCTTACATCCATGAATACAGAAATATAAATTACCATTTCAGCAAGTGGAATTGTTAAAGAATGTGCATTAGCTTTTAAAATAATTACAGAGGTTAAAATTTCCAGTCCCCTTGAACTAGGATTATAACTTAAGTCAATAATCAAAATTGTGTTTAAAGATTACAAATACAAGGTGGGGCAAAAGTAGACTTACAGTTGTTCATATGGAAAATAATACAAAAATTAATAAATAATAATACAAGAATAAACCATGTTTTGCATACTCACAACTGTAAATCTACTTTTGCCCCACCCTGTATCTTACATTGTGGGTCTGGATAAGCTGCTTTATTTCTAGATTACTTGGTTAATTTGATCAATTTTCTAGTTACTTTTATTTCTTCAGATAGTCATTATCCCTCCTCAGAAATGGAATGGATTTATGTTTCGTTTTTTGTTGAACCAATCTTCACTACTTCACAGCTGTATTTTGTCATTGAGAGGTTTAGTCTCATGTGCCTTGCAATGCACTCTTTTTTTCTGATGTGTCTTCACTCTCAAATGCAGAAAGTAGAATAGTCCATATTTGAATGTATTTTGCCAAGATGATAGTTATGTATATTTTATAACATTCTGGTACACTGATTTTAGCAATCTAAAAATAGATCCCTGCAAATATTTCTTTTACTGCTTTTTAAAAATATAGTTACAAACACTTCACTTGTAAAAGATTTAGGTTTGGAAATGCATCTTAGTTCCTCTCTCCACAAAGAAAAGCCTTTTGTTCTGGTCTCTGTGGCACTACCTTATTTTGTGACTTTCTGCTGTCCCCTAGTGGCATGTTAATCTTCTTGACTACCGTGTGATCGCCTCTGGAACCAATTCTCTACTCTTCTGTGCTTTTTTTGTGACTCTCATTAGCAGACATTTAAAATACTATTAAACAACCCATGAGCTGCCTTTTAGAAGCAATAACCCTGTTCTTTAGCCCAAACAATTTTCCATTTATGAATTCTTACTCAAGTAAACATGTCTAGGGAATGCATGCTCTCTAGATATATATTGTGTTATCTCACTACAATAAACATTTCAGGTTTTCAGAATTTTAACACAAAACTGATGAAAGCAAAATGTTATCAGTTTTGACTGGTATATACATAACATACAGTAGCTAAAACGTAATTTGTGACAGGTCAGACTATTTATGTCAATGAGTTTACAAACAAAAATTGTACTATTCCTTTTCCTTTGCTTTTCAAACTCGTGGTAGTTTACTATAATCACAATATTTGCTCTTTTCATGATGACTTTTTTTCTATGACATATTTAGAAATATACAATGAAACTATGTACTTGAAGCAAGAGATCTAATTCATTTATGTAAAAAATTTTGCATCGACATATACCATGATGATTAAAAAAGAAACATGTTCTTAACTTTTTCTGAATGCTATTTTTTTCTATATGAATCAGAATTTTCTTTTTTAAAATTTAAAGATAGATTGGTTATTTTATCTTCCTTCTATGTTTTATGTACTGAGATACAATTTTCAACTGTAACATAGGGCTGGTTAAGTTTTTGAATGCAGCATTTTGTTTTTCCAAATCAGTCTTTTTAAATGCATGTAATGAGAATGGAATGTACGAATTTGTCAAAAACGATATTTCAGGTACTTTTATATTTAATTTTAACGCGAAGAATTACTACAAAGCTGGCTTACACAATTCCTTTAAAAGATGGCTACAAACAAGCTAAGAAGAATTTACAGGAAAGAATGGTCTGATGAAATCTGGCCCATTAACAGAAAGGACATTGCAGAAATCTGAGATGTATAGTGAACTAATGATTTCTTGGCACTGTCTTATTTGGCACTTATCATGGTTTTGACAATTATCACATGAATAGCAACACTTTTTTCTTTTTGAACTTGGGGTGGGGGGGTGGGAAGGGCTCCGGGGGAAAAAGGAGGCCCAAAGCCCTGGAAACTCCCATTTTCTTAGTAATTCCAGTGTACAGTTTGAGCGTGTAGAAGAAAAAGAACTAAGCTGTAAGGGTCTGTTAAATGACGAGATTCTTGTTTCTTCAAAGAAATGTTCATCTAGTTTTTGAACTGCCTCTCTTCTAAAAGGTCAGATTGCTGCCCAATTTAGTCATTTTGTCTGTTTATACATGCCTCCATTGGGATAAGATATCCAAAAACAAAGCCTTAGATTGCAATCAATCTTGGCTTAAGTGCAACGCCATCTAACCAATCCAAGAAATCCTACTGACTGTCATGTGGAAAGGGAAAAGGAAGAATTTAAACCTCCTAAACTTTTTATCAAGAGAAAAGATAAACCACCTTTCTTAAACCACCTTAACATATGAGAGACTCATGCTCCCCTCCTTCAATTTTGCCCTGACACCCAATTTCTCAAATTCAAATTACATGGGTTTTCTAAAAATACATCCTACATCAAACATTATAAATTACAATAGCTATTTTTCACATTGAAATGTCTGATTTTTAAAAAAGTTATCTATTCAGGTTGTAAATGTTCTAAAAATGTTCTCTTGGAGTTATTTTTAAAACTCATGGTATGTTGGATAATAAATATTGTTGCTCTGTCACTGGAAACATTGGAAACAACATATTTGACAGGTTAATAGGAATGAGAATTCCATTTGAAATTTTAATTAATTTCATTTTAGATGAATGTGACTCTCAAAAATCTTAGTTCTAATGAATACACAGGCAAATTTCTTTGCCATTGTAGATTCTAGTCAGTTAATTATCTTGTATATTATTTGGAAAATTAAAAAAGGAAAAAATTGCCTTTTAAAAAATTAAATCTAGAGACAGTCTTAATAAATCTTCTCTCATGTTATATAGCATTATCAGTGGCCTATTCTCTACAAATTAGTTTTTCCAAAACAAATAATAAAGCCGAGCAGTTCTACTTTTTACAACTCCGGAGACTATCTAAACAAAATGAGCAGATTTATAGGGCTATTTTTAGTGTGTGTCACTTGCATTACAGTTTACATTTGCTTTCGAGCCTTATTTGACATTCTTGGTAGAAAAATAAAGGCAGAACACTCATTAAGAGTCTTAATAAAGGACAGTCTCCATAGGGTAGTTACGGAAATAACCAAAGTCGAGGCATGCATAAGAATGTTCTTTTGGACTTGACTTAATGTCCTGCTGCTTGATTTCAGTTATCTAAAAAAGTTAAGTCCGGGATCAAAATGCAGATTTAATGTTCTGTTTAAAAAATCTGTAGGCATGGGATTAGCCTACCAATAATAAGTGAACTAAAAGCACATTTTTGATGGTGGGAATTGTCACACAGCAACAGGTAAGTGCTGCCATGTCTAAATAACTATTATTTTTTCATAAATTGTATATTCACATTAAAGTGAAAATTAACTGGAGAAGTCTAGGACAATGTTGTGATTTTCTGCAAGCCATTCTTCCGTGAATAAAAATGCATGGAAAAACCTTATGTAATGTTATGAAATATGTCATCACACGTAGATTTATGGAAAATACCATGTTATATTTCATGTCATATTTCAAAATATAGATGCGAGGATTAAATATTTGCATCTCGTCTAAACCAAGTTTCTCCAGCAGTTTGTTCTGGGTGAGAAAGACCAGTGCCTTCCACAGTGAAAGGGAGCCCATTTCACTCGCATATACAAATAAGGGATGAAGAACTCACCTCTTTTTGTTTATTCAGAAAAGATATTATATCAAGAGGAAAATATTAGAAGATAAATGCAGATACATATTTAACCACGCGGTCACGTCTTTTTCTTCTATGGAAAGGGAAGCGCTTTGATAAGGTTAGACTGGACAGGAAACCTGATTTGACACCCTGCTCGGTGCCTTGTGGTGCTTTCTTAGTAATCGTGTTCATGTAAAACTCCCTAGTAAGGAAATTCCTTAGCTGCAGACATCATTTAGCTGAGCCTTATAAATAGAGCTCACATTCAAAGGTAAGAAAACAGACATGAATGTTACACCAACCACCCCTGATAAGATATGTTTTCAAAGCAAAAACATGTCTACAAAGTGTTGTGGTATGGAAATCTCCGATTAAACACTTAAGAAAACACGCTTTCCCACACAGCAGCCTCTTTATTTGCATGAAATAATTCCTTAGGACAACAAAAAAGTAACTTTGGCACAACTATTGGACCTTATTAAAATTCGGCCTACCACATTTAAAGCTGAAAAAGAGATTTCTATAAAATCATGGCCAGACAGAGTTCTCACTATGAACTTAAATAAAGCTGAAAAGTGAAAATGACACATTTGGACTGACAGTAATAGTCATGTAACTGCTGAAAAAATACAAATGAAGGACTTTCAGAGATTTCAAATAGTTTGCTACAGAAGAGTCATCTAAGAAGGTAGTTTTATAGCTTGATGAGTGTTTTTAACGAGTTAAAGATGTTACTACAGCTACCTCAAAACCACTTGTAAACAATGCCTCTGACTCAAAGGTTGTCACAGAGGGTTTTTTTTAAAAAATGTGAAGCTTTTAATCATTCTATTCCTAAGGCTTTGTAGTGTAAAGGAATTGCATTTCTACAATAAATTTATCAATTACTAATTAGTTTGGTGGTGAGTGCCTAATTTGGTTTCTATATAAAATAGGGCCAGTTTTGATTTCTTCTAGAACTGGTTTATCTTGGCATATTTAACATATGAATTAAGCCCAAATATCTTTCAAAATTCAAAATAGCTGTACTTATTCCTGCCAAAATAATAAAAAGAAATTTATTGTTGTAATCTCGATTTATGGTTTAGTTAGGCAGAATGAAAATATGACCTCTCTAGGAATCCCTGTTGCCCCTTAAATTCCAGTTTGCTTTACAATGGGTTTGTGTGCTGGTGAAATTGGTGCAGCTAACACTTAATATGTTGATTTGAAAATAAGATGCTTTTGATTTTAAAATAATATTTAAGTGAGAAAAGAAGAAAAACCCGAGTCTCTTTAAATAAATTATTTTGCTCCTTGTAACTTTAAATAACCACAACAAACAAACAAAAGATAAACCAAGTCATGTGATAAATATATTGCAAGAAGGGACAGATGAGGCATTTTTCAAAATTAAATTGCTATGACAAGCTGTTGTAAGGCAGCCTGCTTTCTCAATTTTTGGTGTATGGGGTGAAGATTAGGAGTATTACAATAGAAAATGCATACTCACAGCAACTAAAACCTCTTAAGATATTCAAATTCCTCTTCTTTTTACTAAATATACACTCAATGTGTTTTATAATTTTGGTGACTTTTAATTTCCAATTTTGGTGGACTCATTTCAATCTTTACAACATCAACTTTATGTATTATATGTTTTTGTCCATAAAGCATTCTTCAAATGGTAGTTATTTATGTGAATAATAGAAAACAGCATAAAAATATGACTTTCCTCCTTATTCCATTATTAAAATGGAATGTGATCATTAGCCAGGGCTGAGGTTTAGTGGCAACATTTTGAAAAATAGCCTAAATAAATCGATGTCAAATTAATCAAGAAAGGACTATTATTGTTATTTTCAAAATAACAGGATTGTTTAGCTATGAATAATCATTACGAGGAAAATAAAAGGTTGTATTTTGAAAAATTAGCATACTATATACCTCTTTAGAGTGCTAAAAAGATTCAGTACTCCACTTGAAATTGAGAAAAATCGTGATTAAGGAACTGTTCATGATCATAATAAAGTCATATGATTGACCCTGAATTTAGAAGCTGATGATGCAGTAATAGACATAACTGTGACTAACATAGAGTGCCTGTCTCTCTCTTATAATTTGGAAAAAGTCTTTCTGAACCAGCCTCCTCTCTCTGCAAAGGTGCCTCACTTTCGAAGCAAAGAAATTTACTTTACGCAAACTTCTTCTGGTGCTTTCACTTTGTTCCTCAAGTCAGAGACAAAGAATATTTTCTCAGGCATTGATTTTTTTTTCACCCTCTGTGTTTGATAAGAATTTATTATTTAGAGGTCCTGCAGGTTGAAGTGCATATAAAAATCAGTTTTGATTTCCAAAAAAACATTTACCGTAATGCAGAAGGAATTTCAATCATTTTATCGTGGGGTTCATATCATCTTGGTATACTTTTAATTAAACACGGCTCCATCAATAAGCAAATAATAGAACTTAGCCGAGAAGCAGTTGATCTAAATCATGACAGTTGCTCATTTATCTTTGTCCTAACTAGACAATAGGAAATGACACTACGCCGTTGTTTTCTATGCATTAAGATTTCCTTCTTAAACAAATGCAATTGAGGCGGTTTGTTTTCCGACAGCCCAGCACACACTGCCAGTGGCCAGAGTTTTGTCTCGTCTTCATCCAGAGGAGGATTAATCTTGGTGATGGTGCAAACAAAATGTATGTCTGGGGTCAAAGTGCAGACTGCCTTTTGGGATCTGCATTACATTAATGTCATTTTTGGGTTCCTGACGTTAATCAAAACCAACACCATAAAGCGTCACTTAGCTAATTTGTGTATTATTGTCAATGTTACCATTAATTATGCGTTTGTGAGGAAAAAGAGGATTAATGAGATGTCACAGGTAATTTACAGCGATCAGGCTCCCCAGGACATTAAGGAAACACTAGCTGGGTAAGATTACCAGGCGATCCTAATAGTATGCAAGAAGCCAAAGACCTTGCTGTGGGACCACACTGATATTGTCCATCATGACAGAAAATCCCTCTTCACTAGAGTAATTCCTGACTTTTAAATCCCTCACTCGAATTGCATGCTTGTTTTCAACTGAAGTGTTAGGTGCCAGTGTATTAATTGCGAGACTTCTGTTTAGGTGTGTCTCTCTCCAAGTTCTGAGGATAAGCTATTGTTTTTCTCGAAAGGGAGGCAAGTCACAGAGGATTAATTCCTCACCGTGCCCAGGAAGTCTGGTTCACACTGGAATATCTCTATGAAACCATTTTAGGCGGTTTGAGTGTTTGCATTTAAATCAAGTTTGAGAAAAAGATCTCTTAAATCACATCATTTTCTCCAGCTTATTCCTCACGTCCAGCCATGTAAACAAAGGGCTTTTACTTTCTGTCACCCAATTTCTGAAGTTACTCAGCGAAGAGAGACAGCGTAACCTACTGTGAGAAGTATATCAGCACCATGCGCATGGGGACAGAAGCACGGAGTGTATGCAGTCCTATACAGCGTCCAGAAGGCCAAGTCCAAAGAGGGAGGCTGGGCCTCCGCTTGCCTCTGTTGCCCATTCGCTGTGCTGTGTGGTGACTAAGGGATCTGCTCAGAGAACAACCTGGAACTCCCACAGGGGAACTCAGAGTGGTTGGTTCAACCTGTGATTGTGAGTCAAGCCTGGATTGGGTGCTCACTAGGAGCCCGAAGGCCTATTAGGGGAGGTTCTGACAGCCAGAGTTGAGGGCGGAGCTAGAGTTAGAAACCAGAAAGTAGTTTAAAAGAACCAGGAGACAGGAAGATGGGACCTGTTGAGAAAGCAGTGAATTGAATCTGTGACCTTTATTTGTTCAATGGATATTTGTTGACCCTTCATCATGCAAAAGGCATCATGACAGGAATAGGGATATACACTGGGGAGAAAACTAGATGTAATACCAGAGAATTCAGAGCTCAGGGCCATGGTGGCTCAGTCAACTTGCTTTTGAAACGATCATAGTGCTGTAGGATGGAGCATAGATTGGAGGAGGGTCAGATTGGTTTTTGGAAGACCCTGTAGAAGGAGGCTGTTTGGGGAGACCATCTGCTATTTTAATTTGAATTTTCATTGACCCATTTTAGTTTTGTCTTAGTCTATTTTTATTTATTTGAAAAATTACAGTATATGATAAAATATAGAACTATGTATTGTTTTCATACACATACAGGTATCCCAAAATATGTATACACATCTAAGAGCTGATAGCTCAGATTGATGTTTCTTTCTTTTCAGATTTAACCCAATGGAATTAATATTTATTCAAAGTCTGTATACATTTTTGGGGACATCCTATATATGCAATTGAGGTTTAAATCCCAACTCTGGGAAACCTTGGACAAGTTATTTAACCTTTCTATGTGTCTGTATTTTCATCTGTGAAATGGAGATAATAAAATTTACCCCAAATAGGTGTGAGGATTAAATGAAATAATGAGTCTGACTCTTAGGATAAGACTCAGCAAGTGTTTACTAGTAACAAGTCAATGGCTTTTAGCCTTAATTTGTATCAGTAATATCTGAAACTTAAAAAAAATACAGTGGTCTGTACCATACTCCAAACCTGTCATTCTGAATATTTGAGTATGATCTCAATGTATAGTCTGGATGATAATTGGTGCAATAAAGATTCATTCAATATTTAGCTCTGACCTGGTGGTTCAATTGGTTGGAGTGTTGTCCCATACACCAAAACTATTGCAGGTTTGATTCCTGCCAAGGCACCTACCTAAGTTGTAGATTTGATCCAAGGTTGGGCCTCATAAGGAAGACAACCTATCGATGTTTCTCTCTCTCTCTCTCTCTTTCTCTCTCTCTCAAGCAATAAAAACATGTCCTTAGGTGAAGATTAACAAAAATTCAATATTTATCATTTGTTATTATCAATTATTATTAACTGAAATATATATAGTGAAACTTACAAATATTTTTTATCTGATGCCTTGGTCTAGAGACTGTATATATGGGATCAAGCATATGTTATCAAGTACTTATACATATGATTATAATGTTTGAAGCCATACAATTTGAATTGTGGTATATAAAAATCTATGAAATACTGTTATGCTGCAATTACTGTTTTTGTGTATATATGTGAGTTCATGTATAGATCTATTTCCCTGGGATGTGTGCTGAAGTTTGAGATGGCTAGTGCTGTATGAAAGCTGTATGTAAGAAAAATTGTCCATGTACTAGAGTAAGGTCAAACCACAAGTGAGCTAAACTTCACCATCTATTAACAAACGAAAATAAAACATTTATTACATTGTCCACTCTTGCTTTTCTATGTTTATGGTATATTCCAAAGAGATTTCCCTGTTGTGATAAAATTTCAAAAGCAGAGGTTGAAAAGCAGGGGAAAGTTTAAATAAAAATGTTTTATTATTGATTTGGTTGTTGCTGGGGCTGACCATATAGATTGTGGAAATAATATAGTTTACTTCTTTTCTTTTTATTGGCTCTACAAAGTAATAGCTTAGCATAGCTATTAGTTTATCTTGTAACTAACCTTTGAACTACTTTCTGAGTTGGTTGTATTCCAGAAAACAGTATACTCAATAGAATAAACTGAATGATTTTTAATAATGTTAAATGCACTGGAGGAGAATATCCTAAAGGAAATATCTGCTTCTCCTCTGTTCTATGATATTTTATGGATTTGAAATTTCTTACTTTATTATTGTGGTCCTTGTAGTGACAAAACTCATGGTCTGACTAGAATTAGGGATCTATCCATGTATAGAGTTTCTTATGTTCTGAAATTAAATGGCTAGTATACTTACTCTATTCACCATAATGGCATAGTGTGAAGGAAATGATTTATCAAAATATTCCGGCTCATTTGGTTGGGCATTGCCCTGTGCACGCAAAGGTCACTGGTCCAATTCTTGCTTATGGCATATACCTGGATTGCTGGTTCAATAGGAGGCAACCAATGATGGTTCTCTCTTACATTGGTGTTTCTCTTTCTCTTTCCACTTCTCCCTCTAAAATCAATAAAAACATTTAAAAAATAAGAAAATAAAATATCCTGGACTAAAAATGGTTTATCAAGGTCTTAGATGTAATATGTGAAGGACTAGCGATTCTATTTCTCTAAAAATGTAAATGATGATGTGTGGGACTATGTATAAGATCCATTGAAATTATTATTCAAGTCATCAGAGAGAGGAGTTGCCAGAGGGGCTGGGATGGGGGAGAAAGGGGTTCTAATATCTGGTGACAGGAGAAAATTTGACTTTGGGTGGTGGGCACACGGTGCAATATAAAGAGCTTGTAACACAGAAACCCACACCTGAAACTTATGTTCATGTTGACCAGTGTCACCCCAATAAATTTAATTTAAAAAATAAAATAGAAAGAGGAGACTCAGCTTTCCCCAGCAGATCATGGTGAGATCCTTTGGGGGCTGGGGAGGAATGTCCCAGAGGAGTCCCTTCCCTCGCTCAGAGCCTTGTGAGGAAGTCAGAACAAACAACCTTTGGGGGAAGGCTTGGTGCTGCTCCGCACACCCAAGCATCAGGTCAGATCATTATAACAAAAAAAATGTGAATTAAGTATAGATTCAATTTTGGGGGTAACAGGATAAACTATCACCCCACCATATGTATTCATTTCCCACTCATTTCAATTTTTAAACAGAAATTTTCAGTCCCCTGTGCTTGTCTAATGTCTGCTCAGGACAGTTTGAGACACTGTTAATATTTTTACATGCATGCCTGTTAAGATGAATCTCCAACCAGAGAAAATAAAACTCAAAAAGCTTTGTGTAAAAAAAATGTGTATATGTCCTAATCTTTTATTTTATATAATGGCATTACAGAGACCAGAGACCCTGACGATAGGATTGCTAAGACTTCCACGTAAGAAGTAGAAAAATGTTCCTCAGGTGACCACAAAAATTCCTCTTCAACATAATTATGAAAAAACTTTTGAAGCTTGAGAAACTTTCTTCTTCATGTCAAAGGAATTGATTAAATAAGTAAATAATTATCACAACATTTCCTTCTTTCCCACTGCTGCTCAAAATATCCTGGTAACATACTGAATCATTATGGACCTATATTGTCAAGGAAACATCAACAAACCCATAAATGTGTTTATGGAATATAAAGTCACACATGATTAACATTTCCAAAAGAAGAATCAATCCTCTCAACTTAAGTCCACCAAAAGAGAAGTGTGTTCTCAGGTTTAGTGCCTTGAAAAATAATGCATCTATATTTTCCTCTTTGAGATTCACAATGTTTATTGACTTCTGAAATGTTCCTGTTGTAAATAAAAATTTTAAATTTGAAAGTCATTTGTCCCCATGGAAACATTAACATTGCTCAGAGTTTCTGTTCCATAGAACATACTATGTTTTTATGGAAAATTATAAATATGATGGTTCATGATCTATACATTACAGTAGGTATTTTCTGTATCTACCAGCTGAGCCAAAAGCAGCCCAGTGTGAGATGGGAATTATTAGGGAGTGTGTCTATTGGAGCCAGCTTGATGAAGAATAATCAGAGAGAACCCAGGGCTAGAGTTAGTATATCTGTGCTGATTGTCAGGTCTGCGGGGCCAAAATGGGAGGGTCAGAAACATGGAAAAAACTAGAAGTATTGAGAATACAGAATTAAGTGTGGGAAACAGGAGTAGGCCAATTATTGAAAATCAAATTGCAAGAAAGTGGTGAAGGTCCTTTTTGATGTGTGTCTATTATAGAGTATGGAGGTTGAGAGGAAGAAAACTTTAAGGCTTAGCTGATAGAACCTCACTGCACAAAGATTGAGAAAAAAGCATAAGAAATAATGTGATGGTCTGTACATCACCTTCAGTATTGTACATTTTGAATAGACTGGAGCTATGGTAGCCACTGAGCAGTTAGAGGACCTTGAAATATTCTCCAATACCTTCTGATAGCATGACTGAAAATCTTAAAATTGGTGGTGCTTCTGTTGCTATTTCCAAAGAGTAAATACTTACCAGTATTCGTCAACTGGTCTTCAGAGTTATACTAGGAGATAATAAGGGACATAGAGGCCTTTAGCCAAATATGCCAACCAAAAACTGTATCTCAAAGGGTCAAAGATAGCATTTAAAGTAATCTAATGTTTATCCATGAACTTCTATATACTGGAAACAATGTTCTTAAAGCAGACATACCAAGGTAACTGATGATTTTCAACAACTTCAGCCAATGGACCAACTTCATTGAGGTCACTAGAAAAAGAGGGTTTCCAAACAATAAATAGCTGTTATTTCCAATAAGCTTAAGGACACGATCTGGGCCTAATTTATCTTTCCAGAACCAGAATTTAATATTCCCAGCACAAAAGCAAAAGCCCAATAAAATTTGTGTAGGTGAATGAATATTCAATTTATAAGGGATGTGAAGTAATACAGTTACATGTAGGAAAGGCAAAACAAGTATAGTAAGAATATCCTGAGACTATGTTTTAAACCAAATAACAAAATTGTGGTGACTAGGTATGCATGCAGTTAGACAGGTCAGCTTGATAGCTTGATGTGCATTTGTCAAAAATTTGCATTTTCTTTCTTTTCTTTCTTTCTTTCTTTCTTTCTTTCTTTCTTTCTTTCTTTCTTTCTTTCTCTCTCTCTCTCTCTCTCTCTCTCTCTCTCTCTCTCTCTCTCTCTTTCTTTCTTTCTTTCTTTCTTTCACAACTGACCTCAATTCTGAGAGATTGAAGTAATCTAATATCCTATAAATAGTGATGATAACAACACATTAAAGAACAACCTTAATGAGTAAACAATGTGATAAAGACCATTTTTAATGTGATCTTTTCTGACAATATAACTAAATGAATTTGCTAGTTCCATCCTTGAAAATGGAAAAAAGCAATAAAGCAAATATTTCCATATCCTTCATGCTTCAAGATGACTATGTGTGAGTAGGGATGAAAGACTTTCAAGTATATACATTCCCTTTTTAACTCTGTAATCTGACCATGCAGCAATCTTTCTGAATCTCAGGGGGCCTGGGATGGAAGGATTTTACGTGTGAACTGCATTTGAATGGAGACAGAGATAACAAGAACATCTAAAACATAAAAAGCTAGTACAGACAAATGTGTATAAGATCCTTGGACATTTTCTCCATCTTTGAGAAGCTAGAATCACTGAGATTTTCTTGCCTTATGTAAATTTTCCTCTGCCTTTGTCACTTATTCCTTTTCTGTTTCCCCATTCTGAACACTAGCCAGTCCTCATGTTCCTTTAGTTTCGTTTGTTTTTCATTCAAATCAGCAGTTCTGATTCTGATTTCTAATAGCTCCCTTATTTGACAGTTCAGTTTTGTCTTTCTGACCATGAATTGAACTCAAATTTGATTAACCCCACAATGACTTTTCACCATGAAAGACTGTAGTGCCTTTTCCTGCAAAGACTCCCTCACCTGCCTGTAAAATATGTTTCAGGAACAAAGATGGAGGAACTACATTGAAGTATCCCTTTCTTCTCTTTTTTTCCCCTTGTCACCTTTCCTCCCCTGGTCTTCCTTCCTTTCCCGTTCTCCTTCTCCCTCCCCCTCATCTCCTCCTCTTCCTTCCTCTCATTTTTCTTCAAATCACTGGGGCTCTAACTCATTAAATTTTAGGGTCCTTAATTTATCAAAGTGAGTAAATGTATTCTAAAATTAGTTGGGTCAGTTCATAAATCAAGACATAAAAGATGAACACAAGGATAGAAAAGTGGTATCTGAGAAACTGATGGGGTTCTGAATATTATCTTTTCTTTTCTCTTCTGTTTTCTGTATTCAGCTGCCCCTTTCTGCATCTAGACCTTTATGCATGTATAGCTAACTGCACCACTTTTCAAATCATAGTTGAAGTCATTCCTATCTTCTAGACTTAGACTTTCATACGATCTTATTACACTCTATAGATAGAATGTCTCAGATTTAATTAGTAATCTAGATGTAGATAAAACACAGGGATTAAATGCAATCATCCAGAAATTTTGTATAATTCCCGGGCAATTAGAAATGTGTGACAAGTCCCTCTGCACAGGAAGATGCTGTGTGAGGCAGCCTGTGAAATGGCTCCCTACATTCCTTTCCTGTGGACCCCCTGCCCTGTGCAATATGCCACCACTCACCTTGTGTGCGGGCTGGATATTGTGCCTCACTCCTCAAGAACGGAATACCGCAAAAGTGATGAAATGTGTCACTTCTGAATTTAGGTTACAAAAAGACTGTGTGATATCTCTCCTCCTCCTCCTCCTCCTCCTCCTCCTCCTCCTCCTCCTCCTCCTTCTCCTCCTCCACCTTCTCATCCTCTTTCTCTCACCTCTCCCTTCTCTGCCCTTGCCTGGAGGGAAGCAGACTGCTATACTATGAGTAACCCTGTACACTAAACAGCACAGCAAAGAACGCATGTTTCTGGCCATTGGCTGGTAAAAGACCTAAGGCCGACCAGCCCTGGGAGTGAGCGTGAAAGGAGATCCCCCCCCCCCCCAGCTCAGCCTTCAGTAGCAATGTCTGCTGACACCTTGGTTGTAACATTGTGAGAAAACTTGGGCTACCCCAAGTTTGGGTTTCTGACCACAGAATGACAGAGATAATAAATGCCTGTTCTTTTAAGCCACTAACTTTTGAGTTTTGGGATAAATTGTTACAGTCATTGATATACTAGTACGGATTTTGGTGTCTGGAAGTGGGGTGATGTTATGATTTGATAGTGGGTTGAGGCTGAAAGGATTTTGAGAAGTGTGTTAGAGAAAGTCTAAATTTCCTTGAATATCCAGGCCAATTTCAAGTGTATCACCTACAAATTATGTCCAACAAGAAAGCAGAAAGCTTTCACAATAACAATAACAAATGTAACACAATACATTTGATGGTGTTTTCACCAAAAATGCTGAGAATAAGGGGCCTTAAGAATTGTGGCTATCCAGGCTAGTGATTATCTGCGATTTAACACATTGGTAGTCTTTTGTATGCCTAATGTTCATTCTTCCCAGACATGCATACCACACACAATAGATGTGTATGTTGATTTGATGTGGGCAGGATGCTCTTCTATAGCTTTTTATGAGCTTCTGATTCTTCCCATTAACTTTTTATAGATATCTTGCTCGAATCTGTGCCTGTGAATAAATGATACATTTTCTCTTTTCTCTAATGGAGGCAATGCATAACCACCCCACTTCAAATCTTGATTCCATTTACTAAGTAATAATTTCTACTAAAAATACATTCTTAGGTTATGCATAATTTTTAAATATATCTGATCTTAATGCAAAGGTCAATTTCCTTTGCAAAGTCTTGAACTAAATCCAGTTAGTGTTTTTGCTTTACATTAGTTAGGGGGAAATTTTTTGTTATCTAACATAAAGGAATTCTTACTTATGGGTAATGAAGAAAGGGATATTCATGGTTTATGTGCCTACAGACATGGAGTTGAGACAGCTAAGAGTAATGTTGTATTGCTTTATAGATGGTATTTCTTTGTAAATAATAATTATTAAATCTTTTATGTGTTATCAGGTACTGTGCATATACATATATGAAATACATATAGTTATATATATTATATACATGTATACCTTTCTCTATGTATCTATATCTATCTATCTATCTATCTATCTATGAAATTCTCATTTCATTGTACTGGGCAAAAAGAAAATATAAGTCCAATCTATAATTTTAAATAAGATTTTGTCTAAATTTGGATACTTGGATAAGACATTTATTTATTATGACTTCTTCTTTTCCATGTCACTTGAGAAACAGGATCTTTGTAAATTCTTCAGTTAAGTCCCAGTGGGAAAAAGAGGTAAATATAGGAAAATATGATTGTTTAGCAAGATGTAAGCGACTTAGTAGAAAAGTGGTCCAGCTTCCAGAATTAATCATTTCAGCCTCCATCACCACCAAAGACTTACATATACACTTTAAAAATTACCTTTATTCACTTTAATACTTTTGTGGAACACATTCTGATTATATCCTTTAAAATCTACTTACAGATATACCCCATTTTGCCCAATTAATGTGATTTTGATAGACTGCATGTAGGCCATAGCTCTGTGTACCAAATAATATTTTAAATGCATGAAGAAGCTACCTATTAAATATTTTGTTACATTTTTTTCTGGATTGTGCATAATCATCCTCTAATTTATATCTTCTGTGAATTTAGGATTCCATGTATAATGTCTTTGTGAATGAGCACACATGCACTTGAGATATAGAACTACCTTAGAAATGCTCTAGGAAAGCATGCTGCAAGAGAAATAGTGACTTCCTTAGACACCTATGTGCAGGTTTAGAGGCAAAAGTTGTACATTTTCATTGAATGTCATGTACAACTTCATGAGTATCTTTTCCAGCTCATAAATGCTGCTGATTTGCAACTTCTAGGATGCTACAATATCCCCATAAACCTCTCTTCTTAGAAGAAACACAGCTCCATCAAAACAAGTCTTTGAAAATATTGACCCAGCAGTAATAAACAACACTCCTCAAATGTGCTGTACATATAAAAAATAATCTCTTGAGGGGCAACACCAGTTTTATTTTTACTCATTAGGCTTTGCACTTTTGCCAACACGAGTAAATGATGTGGTCAATCTAGCTCATAAAAGTAAAGCTTTTTAAAAAAAAAATCTGAGGAAATGATCTATATTCCTTTCCCTGGTTATTCAGATAGATAAAAATATCATCTTTTCAAAAACTGCTCTCAGCAGACAAGGAGATGTTTATATTTGGCACTGTGGATGGGGATCTATAGTTAAGTAAATGGAAATAGACCAGATCAAATTACGTTGCCTTTAGCAAATAATAGCAATGTTAGCCCCTTGGTACTGAACAGGTTGTTCAATACATTTATGAATTTGTGTTATTTAAAGTAAGAATTCAAAGAGCATAGTAAACATTTTGGCTGGAGTGGGAAATGGATTGCCACTACAACCAGGACGGAGGGCAAATGTGAAGACTGAGCAATGCAGCCATAGCTAGAGGTGGCCATGGACCTAGATGAGTCTGCTAAGAGCAACGGCACATTGACTGTCTTTGGAAAATCAATCTGCCAACTGATCCACACCCTAAAAGCAAAAGAAACTGACACAAGAACAAACAGCAGGAGTAATCTTAATAGGCATTAAGCACAAATAATAGAAATAACCATAAATGAACAATTTCTAATGCTTTGCTTTACATGAACAGGTGCTATTTTAGTTATGGATATCTGAAAAATGCTTCTCCTTTTTTCATTACCCATAAAAACACTTCAGTTGTTCTGTGTATTTTTTTCACCCATTTTTTCTTCTCTCATTTTTTTCCTCCCGTTTCTCTCTCTCTTCCACACTTCCTCTTCCCTATCTGATATTTTTTCCTTCCTTTTCTTTCTGGTTCTCTCTCTTCACATCCTTCTTCTCATTCTTCTTCTCCTTAAGCCAAACATTGCATAAGTACGAAACAGAGAAAACAAATGATATGCTGATTTCAGAACTAGAGTTCCCGAGTGAAGAGTAACAGGAAAATACACGATTATATGAAGGCACGGGCACCATAAAAGTACTAGGGACCAATTTTATAATTTGGCTTCAAGTATATGGCAGATTAGCTGACTTAACTTCCTAACTGAACTCACTCTTTCACAAAATAGTATTCACCATTTATTACCTATGAAATAGGTCCTACTGGTGTCTTCATCTTTCTTGCCAGTCTGTACTTCCCACATCTGTCTGTATTCTCATCATAT
Organism: Myotis lucifugus; assembly: GCF_000147115.1. Classification (NCBI taxonomy): domain Eukaryota; kingdom Metazoa; phylum Chordata; class Mammalia; order Chiroptera; family Vespertilionidae; genus Myotis; species Myotis lucifugus. The sequence goes on along the minus strand of NW_005871086.1, from coordinate 5,736,247 downwards.
TCCTCACCAGCTTAAAATCCTAATTTCAATAAAATCACTCATTGATTGATTGATTGATTCATTCATTCATTCATATACTCTGTGATGAATATATTATTTCTTTCTGCCTATAGGAGGAAAAAAACCCCCTTACTGAAGCAAACATATTTATCATCCTCTAGTCCAGCCGTGGGCAAACTACGGCCCGCGGGCCGGATCCAGCCCATTTGAAATGAATAAAACTAAAAAAAAAAAAAAGACCATACCCTTTTATGTAATGATGTTTACTTTGAATTTATATTAGTTCACACAAACACTCCATCCATGCTTTTGTTCCGGCCCTCCGGTCCAGTTTAAGAACCCATTGTGGCCCTCGAGTCAAAAAGTTTGCCCACCCCTGCTCTAGTCCATCCTAGCTTCCTCTTTATCCTTTTCATGTAGTGTGGTGGCTATCTTCTTCTTCTTCTTTTTTTTGTTTTTTTGTTAATCCTCACCTGAAGATATATTTTCCCATTGATTTTTAGAGAGAGTGAAAGGGAGAGAGGGAGGGAGGGAGGGAAAGAGAGAGAGACATCAATTGGTTGCCTCCCGCATGCACCTTGACTGGGGTCAAGGATCAAACTTGCAACCCAGTTATGAACCCCTGACTCTTTGGTGATTGGGCCAATACTCTAACCACTGAACCCTTCTGGCCAAGGCCATCTGTCCATTTCTTATTCGATGTTTGAATTAACTCAGGTATATTATCCTCTAAGAAGCCTTTTCTGACTCCTTGCTCACCTTGGAAGACTGTTGTTTCTTGCTCCTGAAATTAAAAAAAAAAATTTATATATATATATATTTTAGAGGCCCAGTGCACGAAATTTGTGCACTTGGGGGACGGGTATCCCTCAGCCCAGCCTACACCCTCTCCAATCTGGGACCCCTTGGGGGATGTCTGACGGCTGGTTTAGGCCCAATCCCAAGGACTGGCTGGCTCCCAACCACTCACCTACCTGCCTGCTTGATTGCCCCTAACTGCTTCTGCTTGCCAGCCTGATCACCCCATAATCCAGTGATGGCGAACCTATGACACGCGTGTCAGAGATGACACACGAACTCATTTTTTTGGTTGATATTTCTTTGTTAAATGGCATTTAAATATATAAAATAAATATCAAAAATATAAATCTTTGTTTTACTATGGTTGCAAATATCAAAAAATTTTTATATGTGACACGGCACCATAGTTAAGTTAGGGTTTTTCAAAATGCTGACACACCCAGCTCAAAAGGTTCGCCATCACTGCCCTAACCACTCCCCTGCCAGCCTGATCGCCCCCAACTGCCCTCCCCTGACAGCCCAATCACCCCCAACTCCCTTCCCCTGCCGGCCCGGTCGCCCCCAACTGCCCTCCCTTGCCAGCCCAATCACCCCCAACTGCCCTCCCCTGCCGGCCTGGTAGCTCCTAACTACCCCCTCCTTGCAGGCCTGGCCTCCCCCAACTGCCCTCCCCTGCAGACCCGGTCACCCCTAGCTGCCTTCTCCTGCTGGCCTGGTTACCCCTAAATGCCCTCCCCTGCTGGTCTGGTCACCCACAACTACCATCCCCTGCCAGCCATTTTGTGGCTGTGGGCGCCACCATTTCTGAGGGCGTGGCAGTCAATTAGCATATTCCCTCCTTATTGGCTGTGGGCACAGCTCTCTTTGAGGGCAGGGCAGTCAATTAGCATATTCCCTCCTTATTGGCTGTGGGTGCCCCCATCTTTGTGACAGTGTGAGGGTCAATTAGCATATTCCCTTTTTATTAGATAGAATATATATATATATATATATATAT
>NW_005871086.1:5715714-5734189 GCF_000147115.1 Myotis lucifugus | reverse complement strand
ATGCACAGAGCAGGGCGGATCGGGAGGTTGCGATGCCACCCTCAGTCACACTCAGGGTGGGGCCGATTGGGGGTTTGGGGCATCGCCCCCTGTCACACTCAAGGCAGGGTCGATGGGGAGGTTGCGGCGCCACCCCCTGTCAAGCACAGAGCAGGGCTGATCAGGGGATTGGGGCGCTGCCCCCTATCACTCACAGAGCAGGGCCGATAAGGGGGTTGGGGCACCGCCCCCTGTCACTCACAGAGCATGGCCCATCAGGGGGGTTGGGGCTCCGTACCCTGTCACACACAGAGCAGGGTCGATCAGGGAGTTGGGGAGCTCCCCCCTGTCACGCACAGAGCAGGGCCCATCAGGGGGTTGAGGAGCTCCCCCCTGTCACTCACAGACTAGGGCCCGATAGGGGAGTTGGGGCACAGCCCCCTGTCACACACAGAGCAGGGCAGATCAGGGGGTTGGGGTGCTACACCCTGTCACACTCAGGGCAGGGCCAATGGGGGAGGTTATGGCTCTACCCTGTCACACACAGAGCAAGAGCCGTGGAGGGGGTTTGGGGCGCCACCCTCTATCACCCACAGAGCAGGGCCGATCAGGGGGGTTGGGGCGCTACACCCTGTCACACTCAGGGCAGGGCCGATGGAGAGGTTATGGCTCTACCCTGTCACACACAGAGCAGGTCACGGTGGGGAGGGGGGGGGTTGGGGCGCCGCACCCTGTCACACACAGAGCAGGGCCGATCAGGGGGTTGGTGCGCCACACCCTGTCAAACACAGAGCCGCAGGGCGATCAGGGGATTGGGGAGCTCCCCCCTATCAGGCACAGAGCAGGGCTGTTCAGGGGGTTAGGGCGCCTTCCCCTGTCACTCACAGAGCAGGGCAGATAGAGAGGTTGTGGCCCCACCCCCTGTCACACACAGAGCCGCAGGGCGATCAGGGGGTTGGGGAGCTCCCCCCCTGTCACACACAGAGCTGCAGGGTGATCAGGGGATTGGGGAGCTCCCCCCTATTAGGCACAGAGCAGGGCTGATCAGGGGGTTGGGGTGCCTTCCCCTGTTATGAACAGAGCAGGGCGGATAAGGAGGTTGTGGCCCCACCCCCTGTCACTCACAGAGCAGGGTGGATCAGGGGGTTGGGGTGCTGCACCCTGTCACACTCAGGGCAGGGCCAATGGGGAGGTTATGGCTCTCCCCCGTCACACACAGAGCAAGGCCCGTGGAGGGGGGTTGGGGCACCACCCTCTATCACCCACAGAGCAGGGCCAATCAGGGGGTTGGGGCGCTGCCACTGTCACACTCAGGGTAGGGCCGATGGAGAGGTTATGGCTCTACCCTGTCACACACAGAGCAGGGCCGATCAGGGGGTTGGTGTGCCACACCCTATCAAACACAGAGCCGCAGGGCGATCAGGGGATTGGGGAGCTCCCCCCTATCCGGCACAGAGCAGGGCCGATCAGGGGGTTGGGGAGCCTTCCCCTGTCACGAACAGAGCAGGGCGGATAGGGAGGTGTGGCCCCACCCCCTGACACACACATAGCATGGCCCATGGGGGAGGGGGGTTGGGGCGCCGCACCCTGTCACATACAGAGCCGCAGGGTGATCAGGGGGTTGGGGAGCTCCCCCCTATCAGGCACAGAGCAGGGCTGATCAGGGGGTTGGGGCGCCTTTCCCTGTCACGAACAGAGCAGGGCAGATAGGGAGGTTGTGGCCCCGCCCCCTGTCACTCACAGAGCTGCAGGGCGATCAGGGGGTTTGGGCGCTGCCCCCTGTCACGCTGATCCCAGTGCCGGGAGCCTCGCTGCTCCGCTGATCCCGGTGCCGGGAGGCATATTACCCTTTTACTATATAGAATAGAGGCCTGGTGCACGGGTGGGGGCCGGCTGGTTTGCCCTGAAGGGTGTCCTGGATCAGGGTGGGGTTCCCCACTAGGGTGCCTGGCCAGTCTGGCTGAGGGGCTGAGGGCCGTTTTCAGGCTGGCGGGTGACTGAAGCTCCCAACTGCTCCTTTTATTCTTTTTTCTTTTCTATTCTGGGCCAGCTTTAGCCCTGAGGCCTCGCTGCTGAAAGCAGGTTTCTGGCCTTTACCTTCTGTATTTGATACAATGTTGCAGTCTGGCTGGCTGAAGCCCGGCTGACTGAAAGCCGGTTTCTAGGGTTTTGTTTAGCTTCTATATTTGCAACATAGTTGCTTAGAGTTGCAGCTGAGAGGCCGGCAAGTCAGGCGGGGAACGTTGGAGTCCGCAGTCACTGGAGCAAGCCAGCCTCCCTGTTCGCTTCAGTGCATGGCTGCCAGCCGCCATCTTGGCTGACAGTTAATTTGCATAAGGACATGCTGATTAGCCAATGGGAAGGGTAGTGGTCATACGCTAATTACCATGTTTCTCTTTTATTAGTGTAGATATATATATATATATAGATATATATATATATATATATATATATACCATCCCTCTGCTATGCCCACCAGCCAATCAGAGCGATATGCAAATTAACCCAACAAAGATGGTGGTTAATTTGCATAAATAGCCGCAGAGCGAAGACTGAAGACAGCGTAGAAGGATGCCAAGCCCTGCAGAAGGGATCGAAGCAGCAGAGAAGAGAACAGGGCCGAGGCAGTGGAGAGGGGAGCGGAGCTGAGGCAGCAGACACTGGAGGGAGCGAGGCAGCAGAGATGGAGGGAGCGAGGCAGCGGAGATGGGAGGGAGCAAAGCGGCAGAGAAGGGAGGGAGTGAGGTGGTGAAGATGGGAGGGAGCGAGGCAGCGGAGACGGGAGGGAAGCCCGCCTTGGCGGGCTTTGCTCCCTTCTCTGCTTCGCTCCGGCCTTAGGAAGCCCTATTCTTGCAGGAATCTTCCTGCAATGGGCCTCTAGTCTATATATATAAAAGGCTAATATTCAAAGTGTCCCCTCAGTAGTTCGACAGGGAGACGGGGAATTCCATCGCTCACTATCATGTGCGCTAAACACCAGGGGGTGATGTGGATGTGGAACGAAGGAAGGTCCCTGCTGGCAGCCGGCAGCTGGGAAGGGAGGTCCCGGCTGGCAGCCAGAAGGAAGGCCGTGGCTGGCAGCCAGAAGGTCCCAAATCAGCCCTGATCACCGGCCTGGCCTAGGGACCCTACCCATGTAGAATTTCATGCACTGGGCCTCTAGTATGCATATAAGTGCTTTGGTTAATCTCTCCTCACGCCCATCCCATCTTCCCTCTGAGATTTGTCAGTCTGTTCCATGCATCTATGTCTCTGAATCTATTTTGTTCATCAGTTTATTTTGTTCATTAGATTCCACATATGAGTGAGATCATGTGATACTTGTCTTTTTCTGACTGGCTTATTTCCCTTAGCATAATATTATCCAGGTCCCTCCATGCTGTCTCAAAGGGTAAGATATTTTTTTTTACAGCTGCATAGTATTCCATGGGGTAAATGTACCACAGCTTTTTTATCCACTCATCTACTGGTGGGCACTTGGGCTGTTTCCAGATCTTAGCTATTATAAATAGCACTGCTATGAGCATAAGGGTACATTTTTCTTTCTGATTGGTGTTTTGGGTTTCATAGGATATATTCCTAGAAATTGAATCATTGGTCAAATGGCATTTCCATTTTTAATTTTTTGAGGAAACTACATATTGTTTTCCATAATGGCTGCATCAGTCTGCACTCCCACCAGCAGTGTACTAGGGTTCCTTTTTCTCCACATCCTTGCCAGTACTTGTCATTTGTTGATTTGTTGATGGTACCCTTTCTGACAAGTGTGAGGTGATACCTCATTGTCATTTTAATTTGCATCTCTCTGATGATTAGTGACTTTGAGCATTTTTTTTTATATGACCCTTGGCCATCTGTTTGTCCACTTTGGAGAAGTGTCTATGTCCTTTGCCTATTTCTTAATTGAATTGTCTTCCTTTTGTTAAGTTGCATGAATTCTTGTATATTTTGGATATTAACCTTTTATCAATGTGTCATTGCCAAATATGTTCTCCTATACAGTGAACTCCCTTTTCATTTTGTTGAAGGTTTCTTTTGCTTTGCAGAGCTTTTTATTTATATGTAGTCTCACTTGTTTCTTTTCTTCTTAGTTTCCCTTGTCCTAGGAGATGTATCAGCAAACGTATTGCTATGAGAGATGTCTGAGATTTTGCTGCCTATGGTTTGTTCTAGGATTTTTATGGTTTCATGACTTACATTTAAGTCTTTTATATCCATTTTATCCATCTTGTACATGCTGTAAGTTGGTGGTCTAGTTTCATTTTTTTGCATGTATCACTCCAATTTTCCCAACACCATTTATTCAAGAGACTGTCTTGACTCCATTGTATGCTCTTGCCTCCTTTATAAAATATTAATCGAGTGTAATGGCTTGGGTCAATTTCTGGGTTCTCTGTTCTGTTCCATTGATCTCTATACCTGTTCTTGTGCCAGTACCAGACTCTTTTGATTGCAGTGGCTTTGTAGTAAAACTTGATATCTGGTATTGTGATTCCTCCAACTTTGCTCTTCTTTCTCAAGATTGCTGCAGCTAATCCAGGGTATTTTTTGGTTCCATATAAATTTTTGGAGTATTTGTTGTAGGTTTGTGAAATATGCCATTGGTAGTTTAATAAAGATTGCATTGAATCTATAGATTGCTTGGGGTAGAATGGATATTTTAATGATGTTATTTCTACCAATCCATGAACATGACATATTGTTACACTTGTTTATATCTTCCTCTGTCTCTTTTTTCAATGTCCTGTAGTTTTCTGAGTACAGGTTTTTTACCTCCTTGGTTAAGTGTATTCCTAAGTGTCTTATTTTTGTTGTTGTTGCAATGATAAATGGGATTTCTTTTTTAGTTTCTCTTTCTGAGAGTTCATTATTGGTGTATAAAAATGCCATAGATTTCTGGATGTTAACTTTGTGTCCTTTATTATGCTTCTTTTAAAATCCCCACTTACCCTGTGTGTAATGTAGTTATTTTATTTTGATTGGTTTTTTTAAAAAAATAATTTCCATTATAAGGTTAATATATGCTTTTTGTAGCATTTTTAGAAAATGCAGAAATGTTGAATAAGGAAAAACTAGTTCTATCATTGACAACTGTTATTGATATTTTGATGTATTTTCATCTAGATTTTTTCCTATGCATACATTTTATAATTTATCATTTTAAGGTTAAAAAGAGAGATTTAATAAATTTTAGTTTATATTTTCTTTTTTTTTGGCTTACTTATCTATCCTTATTTTTCATTTTGTGATATATGTATTTTTAATATCCAGTTTTTATGTAGAATTGAAATTTATTCATCCTCATCTGCGGATATGTGTTTTTTTAATTGAGAGAGAGAGAGAGAGAGAGAGAGAGAGAGAGAGAAACATCAATCTGTTGCCTCTCGAACATGCCCTGACTGGGTCTTGAACTCACAATTTAGGTATGTGCCCTGACCAGGAATTGAACCTGCAACCTCTTATTGCAGGGGGCAATGCTCCAACCAACTGAGCCACCCAGCTAGTGGTAGAAATAAAATTTATTTTCAATCCAAATTAATTATAGGTTATAATATCCAAAGAGCTAAACAGTACCTCTAAAACATATTTAATTTTGTAATGCCTGGATTATATTACATTTTTTTAAAAAAAAATTTTTTATTGATTTCAGAGAGAAAGGGAGAGGGAGAGAGAGATAGAAACATTAATGATGAGAGAGAATCATTGATTGGCTACCTTCTGAACACCCTGCACTTGAGACTGAACCCACAACCTGGATATATGCCCTGACCAGGAATTGAACCACCTCCTGGTTCATAGGTTGAAGCTCAACCACTGAGCCACCATGGCTGGGCTACTACATTGTTTGGGTCTTGCTGCAAGACATGTTTTCATGACTATTTTATAGATGAGGAACCCCAAACTTTGAGAAATTAATCACTTGTTTAACGTCAAACAAGTTGTGGTGATAAAATGAGACTCAAATTTTATTCTAATGCCAGTAGTTGTGGTTTCTGGTTCACTAGGAAGGCCAAATGTAGGATTAGTCTTCTTTTGTTATTTTTTTAAACTGTGTTTTGATTCTTGCCAGATCTTTCTTTCTGATCAAATATAGAGAGATTTTGGTAAGTTTGCATTAGACTCATTACCGCAGATTAGCTAATAGTCCCAGAAAAATGCCAGCAGCTCTGGTGGCAGCAGCAGCAAAATTAAGTCCAGCTCATTGGCCAGTACTCCCGTTAGAGTTGACAGTGACGCATCAACCAGGTTTTCAATGGCGGCAATGATTCAAGCTGCCAGCAGGAAGCTCCTCCCAGGTTCTCTTCAGATTTAGGAGTAATGCCATCACTTTTTCTTTTGTAGCTTTCCTGTTCCACTTGGAAAGCAAGGTTAGTGCCAACTAAATGGGGTCTTGCTGCAAGGAATTTGAGGATGTCAAGGACTCTGGACATTGTGACAGTTTCCCTTTAAGTTATGACAGGAACCCCGAGCAAGTTGTGTGAATCCTCCTCTGGGTCGCGTGGAAAGGCCCCTCTAATTTTGTCAGGCTTATTTTTTTAATTTAAATTTTTAATCATTTTTTAATTTTTTCAATTATAGTTGCTATACAATATTATATTAGTTTCAGGTATACACCCAAGTGTTTAGACATTATGAAATTTATTAAGTAATCATCCTGAAATGTCTTATGGCCATCTGATACCATACATAGTAGAAAGCTCTTATGATGAGCTACACATGTGGATGCACACCCCCCCCACACACAAAAATACATATACAAAAGGTGATGGTGGTAATAGGGCTGTCATGATCATCTTACAATATTTAAAGTGTTATGTGGAAATGAACGAACACTTGTTTTGGTGGTTTCAAAGGATTGAACTCAGACCAACACAGTGGAAATGAATGAATGGAGATTTCTAATTAATATAAATTGCTAAGATATTGGTTTAGTTGGCTTTTTATTCCTGGATATGTTAAAGCAGAGTCTGAATGATCATGTATCAGAACTATTTTATAAGGGAGATTTATGTTGAGTGAAAGTTTTTATTAGATACTCTTTATTTAAAGCTCTGAAGTTCTTTTAACCCCGTTTTTATAATTCAGTTATATTTTATCTTCCTTAATTCTTAATTGTTTTTCCATGCTCTTCACACATCTTAAGAAGTGCATTTTCCCCTCTGCTGCTTTATTTCAATGTCCACACTTATTATTGGAACCAAGTGACAACGGTTCTCTTCAGCTTCACAGCTGGAAACGTGAAGATTATTGCAGTCTGGGTTGCAAGTGCCCACTGCAAACAAGTCTGAGTGTTGGATGAACCTGAAAGGAGGGATATTGTCCAAAGAAATCAAATATGATCTCCTTTCCAGGAGATGGGGCCGGTGGTGCCTCAGAGGCCGGGTCTGGGCAATGACTGGGAATTTGGAGCCAAAAGAGGCGGAGGCAATTAGCAGGCAAATCTTAGGGATTTCCAAGGTCAGTACACAAGGTAAACAGTCTGGGAACAGTTGCCAAAACCAAATGGAACAAAACAAGGAGGATGAACCAATTCTCAAAGCCAAGAGGGTAGAAAGCAAGAGCAGATGATTTCGGAAATAGCTAGAGCAGTGAAGTAAAGGCGAGAGTGGAGCAATTCTCCAGTCTGGATTTCAGATTATGCCATCTCCACAGCCCCAGTGAGCATGGCAATAGCCAGGAGAGACCGACACCAAACCTCACACTAAATTGATATCCTCGGTTAACATGAATTAATTTATTTAAAAATATTTAACGAATGCATCTTTTTTTTTAAAAATATATTTTATTGATTTTTCACAGAGAGGAAGGGAGAGGGACAGAGAGCTAGAAACATTGATGAGAGAGAAACATCGACCAGCTGCCTCCTGCACACTCCCCACTGAGGATGTGCCCGCAACCAAGGTACATGCCCTTGACCGGAATCGAACCTGGGACCCTTCAGTCCGCAGGCCGATGCTCTATCCACTGAGCCAAACCGGTTAGGGCTAACGAATGCATCTTATGAGCAGATTACTTTGCTAACTACAATGAAAAATTTACAAAAGAATGGTCATGCATCTTGTTTCCAAAGAGCTTATTTTCTAAGGAGTGGGAAGATGGATAGACATACAATAAAAAGTAGAAAAACATATGTCATACATAAATTAAGTGGGAAGAGAAAATAGACTTATTTATTGCCCTGGTTAGATAAATATGTAAGCAGGCAAATATGAGAGGAAGAATAAAAACAATTCAGGAAGAAAACTTTTCTACAACTTCCAAAAGACATTTCACCACTTTTAAATTTCTAGCTCAGCACAACTCTACTCTCACATTGAATGGAATTTATGAAAGCAAATACACAAAAATGCAGTTCGTAAAGTTTTAGTGTTAGGATGGCACTGGCATTCAACCAGCCAACCCATGCCCTCTCCATGAAGTTACTGTGGATCAGGGTGGTTGAAGAACGTGCCCAAATCACACAGCAGCTCTATTTGCCTGAATTGTACTTGTCTCATTCATAGTTATTCACAGGAAATGATTATTCATGTGAGTCTACATTAACTTTTTGTTAAAATTTTTTATCCTCATTGAATTGCACATGAGTGAGTTCGATAAATCTGTTGTTGTTCAACAGCTGAAAGCATTAAGTCTGAAAAACTTGCTCAAATTGATGCATGAAAATTTATACAACTCCCAAGACATGTGATGGTTGACTGATGTATACATTAACACTTTTGGCTTCCATACTATTTCTTCTGGCACTTCCTCAGAATGTAGTATCAGGGCATATTTATTACAAATATTGTATCTATCTAATCAAACACCGGTGTGGATCATGCCAACCATCTTCTTTACACTATCTTTAGACCCAGTCATTGAAGGTTTTTCTACTATAACTTAATAAAAGCTCTACAAAGTGACCTTGAAGCCTGCATTCATCTATGACACTCTCCTACATTTACTTTAAGAACCATTGAGGAAATTAAAAATGTAAAACATGATCTACCTATAAATGTGCGATGGTTTTAATTCAACAATATCTAATTCTAGCTATATATTTTTTTGTAATGAACTTAAAGGAAAAGTAGTACCATTTTGCTTGGGTTTATGTGAGAAATCTCACACACAGAAAAGTCAGAGTGTGTTAATAACAGAAACACTGAAAGACACAGCTGTGGATTAAATTCAAATTATTTTTTCTAGAAGTTCCTTCTTTTCCAATAAGTATGGAATTTATAAAGTTCAATGAAGATATAAATTCTTTGTAGCCTTCATTTTAGTTAGCATCAATAACTATTTGCAGAACCAGCAAGGTGTTAAAGAAAAAAAGGTTATTAATATTATGCCTATATATGCCAATTCAAAATAACCTTGCAATTAAAGTGTTTTTTCTTTTCAGTAATTTTCTTAGACAACACTTCAATATTCAAAAACACATGGTGTTTACAATTTTACCCACAGGCTATTTTTCCAAAATGACTTCACTGATGGGCAATCATAGGATTTTCAGAATAGATTTTCATTTCTTAATTTTATTTTCTCTACCTCTTTTCTGACCTTTAACGTATCGCATCATCCATTCACCAAGATGAGTTAATAGATTTATTATGTTATAGTAGCAAAACTGCATTTCCTTTAACAACATGTGTAAAGCAGAAGTGAGTTAATTATACATATAAGTACATAAACACATGTGTACATATTATGTATATATGTGCAACTATTTGTTTTTTATAAATATATACATTTATAAATCTATAAACTAATACTTACTCAAGGATAGAAGACACATTTTACTTAGTGTAAAAAGTCTAGCAAAATATCTTGGGTAGGAAAACTAGTTATAATAACGGGGAAGTTTATTAATACAGTAGTTCCATTTTCATATACTTTGAGCAATAGGACATCTGCATTATCAGTTCAAAAGCATTTCAATCAGTTAATGGATATGGAGCGATTGCTTTGCTGACAATTGGGAAGTAGTAATTTCTAGCTATGCTTTTGTAAGCATGAACTATGTCAGACACTTGAAATACATCTTCATTAATTTTTATATTCTGCCATCTCTGCAAGTTGGGCTTTGCTGGGAACTGAGTCACGTGGAAGTAAAGCCATTCATCCAGCATCAACATTTATGAAGTGCTGGACTAGAATTTGAACCCAGACCTGTTTGGCTCCAAAGATCCAATAAAGAAGACTGGGAATGACAAATGTGTAATGGTGTATAGTGGTGATCTGTTAAGGAAGAATGTTGGTCATTTCTACTAGACCACTCTTGGCTATTAGAGTGCTGCCCTAGCCTATTAGTGATTAGAGGATTGGAAGTTCATGTTCACTTGCATTAATGCAGTCCATCCAATTGTCAACAAAGTGTAGTTGTTAAAAGCACTAGTTCTGGAATCATTCAGATCTAGAGTAGGGTTCAGGTTATATTGCATTTCAGTTATACAATCATGGACATATTACTTACCTTCTCTAAGTTCCAATTTCTCTCATCAGTAAGATATGCTTAAGTAATAGCACCTAACAAGTAGGATTATTGAACTTTATTGAGATAATGCCTGTGAAATCTGCTGTAAAGATTGCTTATCATATATTAAGTACTCAATAGTATGATGTTATAAATACACACACATAGATAAATATACACTTGAAACAGGATCAAGTTTATAAATAATTTTATCATTTGAAAATCTTAGCATTGTCTCACAGTATTTTTCAATATTAATAAATATTCTTCACAACAACCTATCCTACATTTGATTTGATCCTTTTTCTACTTTTGGACACTGATGCAGTTTCTTATGTGTCACAATAACATTAAAACATTGCAGAAATTGTTGCTTAAATCTCTGATTTAGAATAAATTCCTAGACATAGACTTAGTGTTCCAAGGATAGGAGAAACTTTGTCTCTCAACATGTTTTGTCTTCAAGAAAATCAGGATATTCCAAGTAGAAACATATGGGAGTGAATTTAAAAAAATCATTTTAATATAATTGAAGAAAAAGATTAAAAAGTGAATCTCACAATTAACTGAATTTTAGGAGCTATGCCCAGTATTTTCAAGAACTAAACAGTCACTGTGAAAAAGTCAGAGCATATTTTTCTTTACCTTCGCTATTGATATAGGCCACAATTTCAATGTAATGTTCTTTCCTGGGGAAGACCCAATTGGGATACACATTATAAAAGCAGTCCGGCCAGCGTGGCTCAGTGGTTGAGCATCGACCTATGAACCAGGTGGTCACAGTTCAATTCCTGGTCAGGCACATGCCTGGATTAGGAGCTTAATCTTCAGTGTGGGGTGTGCAGGAGGCAGCCAATCAATGACTCTCCCTCATCATTGAAGTTTTATCTCTATCTCCCCCTCTCCCTTCTTCTCTGAAATCAATAAAAATATATTTAAAAAATAAAAGCATTGTAGAACTATTGTGAAGAATTCTTCACGTGATTTTGTTCATTTTAGGAGGCTTAGGTGGCACGCATTCTCTGAGACATGGAAGAAAGCAAGAGGCATGGAAGTGTGACCCTTTGCTTTTGGCAAAAGAAAAAACGTAGTATTTCAATGGCAAGTGGCTGAACACAAACCACAACTATGGAGTTAAAAAAATTTCCTTTACTCTGTAGAAAAAATACTGATATCTCATTTGGATGTTTTCCTTTTTTATTGCAGTATTATGCAAGGAAAGTGGTACTTAAAAAGCCATAATCCATTCCTAAAGGCGTTAGTTTCCTCTTACAGTCCAGGTGCAAATGCATTGTGCTATGAAAGACAAGTTACATTCTCTAAAGTATCTTCCAATAAACAGGGTAGAATCGTGGTCCTTGTGAATTTTGATTCTTAGAAATTTCAACTGGGAAATGCAGTGAAGAGATTTAAAACCACAGCAGGAGCTCAAAATCCAGCGAACGCAGTCCATTATTAGACTTTCCTACGTGAGGATAAACTTACTAAATTATTCTCCTTTCAGTTAGATATTAAGGAACAGTTTAAGTGCATGAAAAAATATTCTGTGGTATCAGAAACCATTTGAATGTTTGGGCTGAGAAATGCAATAGCCACCTTTTTCAGAGACTCGGGGATTTGCAGCTATTGGGTTAGAACCTGTAGGCGCATGTCATGTGGTTAAGCATACTTTGCCGGCCTCAAGTACTACCCTCTGCGCCTCAGTACTTTGTTTCCCCACCCTCCTTCCCTCTGTCTGCTCTGTTTATGTATGTGGGAGAGCCTGTTGAGTGTGGCTGATCTCTCCCAGCTGTGGCCTCTTCACTCACCCTAATTTCTTTCTCCATAGCTCATTTGGACCCAAGCAGTGGTGAAATTGCTGACTGGAGAGTGTGCCCTGCCACAAAAGCCATAGGCAAGACATGGCCACAACCAGAAGAGCATGAAGGATGGAAAACACCATCTGGACCGTGCTATTGAAATAGCATAAACCCCTCTTTCTTCATTTAAGAAAAATCAGCCATGCAGGCTTTTGTTGCTTTCTGCTGTGGCCAGAAACCACTTAGGTTGCAGTCCTCTGTAAGTGAAAGAAAAAGTCCAAAGGGACTCCGGAGTATACGTGGCCCTCTTTTCCCGTTTTATGTACAGCCTTTCTTGGCCTGCGTCTCTGTAGCCCTTGCCCTGCTCCGGGCACAGAAAGTGGCTCCCGACTGCACATCTGTCATCGATCTCCCTGAGCGTGCTCACTAGGCTCCTTGGGGATTTGCTTTCCAGTTGTCGGTAGGCGAGGAGAGCTTGTTTTCTGCTTACATACAGCCAATCATCAAAGAATGAGCAGCAAATTCCAGAGAGTCCGTGTTCGTATTCATTTAGGGGAAAAAAATTCCTCTTTCTAATTCTTAACCAGACTTAGTCATTCTTTGGTTTTTACTCAGCAATGAAGATTCATAGAGTTAGGTTGCTATATTTTGATAGTAGTATTTTATAACAAACAGTGATAAAATGGTTGCTTTTATTCTAATCCACAATTAAGACTTACTCTCTAGCCATGAGGATAATTAAATAATGATTTTTTTCTCAGGGATTAGGGTCCATCACAAATAGCATTCATCTCTTGAGGGAGGTCACAGAGGTTTTGCCATTAGAATAAGGATAATACTAGACTAAGGGTTCAAGACCCAGCTTTGTCACTAACTGGCTGTGTGACCTTAGGCACCTAGTCTCTTTGACTTGGTGTCCTCATCTGTGAAGGGAAAATTGAGATCCTCTCAGTCTCTGCAAACCCAAACCTCTTCTTGAATCTTCACAATGCAACTTGGCAAGGAAAGTAAAAACAAATAGCTTCCATTTCATGATGCCTACTAAATGCCAGCAAAGTGGAAGAATACATGCAATGCTCTACATGTATTGTTCATTGTAATCATTAAAGGGAACAGGTATCATTACTAGGTCCATATTATAGATGATAAATTGAGACAACATTTAAGGAATTTCCCAATGTCACAAGAGATAGAGCTGGAATAAAAGTTTAGGGCTCCCTGTTCACAAAGCCTGACTCTTCATAATTCTTGAGCATTTATTATGATCACAGGGATTTCCATATATTATCCCATTTACTGTTCAAAATAACGCTATAAGGCTGGTATTATTATTTTCATTATGAAGATAAGGAAATTGCAGCTTAAAAAATTGGAAGTCTACCAAGAGTGACGTCATTAATGTAGAACAGGAGAGCCAGGACCCATTCCTTAGTCAGCCGAATTCCAGCAATCAAGCTCTTTCTATTATACCAGCTGGATGCCTGGACAAATCCAACTTTCTTGGGTAATTGGATAGCATTTTGTTTACTTTTAAATTCTGGATTTGACTTTAGGTTGGCACGTTCAAATTCAGGCCAAACGTTAGGTAATGTTATGGAAAATGTTATTTATATTATAATTTTTGGACAAGATAATAAGGACAAGTTTAGGTTAAGTTTCAGATCCCAAACAAAACCTTGGAGGACCTGAAGAATTGAGGGATGGCTGGGGGGGAGAGTGACATCACTGAGATCAGATCCATCGATTCATTTTATAAAGTAGACTTCTAAAAAATATATGTTTTTATTGATTTGAGAGAGAGAGGAAGGGAA
Organism: Myotis lucifugus; assembly: GCF_000147115.1. Taxonomy (NCBI): domain Eukaryota; kingdom Metazoa; phylum Chordata; class Mammalia; order Chiroptera; family Vespertilionidae; genus Myotis; species Myotis lucifugus. Next base: position 5,720,147 of record NW_005871086.1, on the reverse strand, counting down.
AGGGAGAAAGAGAGAGAAACACTGATCAGCTTCCTCCTGCATATCCCCTATTGGGGATCGAGCCCTCAACCAGAGCATGTGCCCTAACTGGCAATCTAACCAGCAACCTTATAGAGCATGGGACATTACCCAACCAACTGAGCCACACTGGCCAGGATAAAGTAGACTTTTAAATGTCAGATAATTTAAGAATTCAAAAGTTCTCTTTGGTAGAGATAAGTAAACACCACCTTGAAATCTGGATAATATTATGAAACCTCTGATTTCTCTCTTTTTTTAGTAAACTTTACAACATTTTTTATGAAGTCATGAATATAAGTGGATAGTGCATATTGGAATCTTATCAACTGATAGTTATCAAAGAGAGAGGTTAAAGGAATGGACATAAACCTGACCATGGCCACTTTGTCAGTAAGTGCAGTAGCACTTACCTAGGATGGTCGAAAACTTAGTTGCTCATGTGAGAAGCATTAAAAATCGAAATTCCTGGGCCTCTCTCCAGCTGTATTGAATAAGAATCACTAAGGAGTGTGCCCAAGGCATTTGCATTTTTAAAAAGCTCCCCAGATGATACTGATGTGCAACCAGGTTTGGGGAGCCACTGAGCTGGGCTGGCCTCTGGCCTCTTAGTGTCTTGAAAGAAGTCTGTGAAAAGTTGTGATGTGCTTTCAACTACTTCTACAAGAACGTTTGTACCTCACAAAGGCATGAAAAGAAAAGTCACCAGGAAACGCACTTAGATGCCACTTTGTAAGACTTAGGCCTAAATCACAGAAAATCTCTAAAATTTACTTGTGATTTTATTTTTTCCCTGCTCAAAAGTTGAATTCTGGTCCCATTTTTTTTTCTTTTGAGTGAGTAGATATTATAACAATTTAGTCAATGCTTTATATTTTCTGTAGTTAGAAAACTAAAACAAAGAATGATTTTCATTTTGAAGGTATGGTGGACTTTTTTTATGAAAAAACATGGGTCAGAAGGCAGTATAGGGAAAATTAAACATTAGTTTTCATGAATTCTCTTTAGAAATATATTTTAGAAATGTGCACACCATATATTAGTGTATGTTCCTTTAAAGTCATGTCATATATTTTGATATGCTCTAAATTGAACAAAATGCATTAGTTCTAAAGAACAAACATGTTGCTATTATTGATTTGCTTTAGATTTGTAATGTCTTTTTTTCATTATGCATATGATTTAGGTTTTTTTCCTCTCAGATTCTTCTCTTAGCTGCTATTAATAGGTTTGCATTTATGGTTTTGTTTTTGAGAAGATGGAAAGGGCAAGAATTATATTTGGGTCAGTGTGTTCAAAGAAGAAGTAGAAATTTCCTGTGGATTACAAAAGAATAAGTACATTTTCACTAAATGAAAAGAGAGACTAATATTGCAGATGTTCTGGGTAAAATCAGTTTCTGGAAAATACCTTAAATCAAAGATTATAAGTTCTATAAATTAAAAAAATAGTAGGCTTCATTTACAATAAATCTTTTTTCTCTAGCTAGTTATGATTAAGGTTATTTCTTATCAATTAATCAGTCAAGGAAGTACAAAAGGCAGATCTAAGAAAAAATTTTCTCCCACCCTTTTCTTATTGTGAACAATTTGGTTTAGTTGACGTATATGTAATTTTCTAATAGCTGCATATCCCAAGATCAGTATCTGATTTTTGTGTAAGAAACACACATTAGTTTTGTTTTAAGGCAAAGAGAAATCAGGATGTTATGGGTCTATTCCATTGATTTCAGAAAAATAAACACACCCGCAGCACAAGATGCCGCCAGCAGGATGAGTGCTAATGACTGTGGGCCTGTTTGCTTTTCATCATTTCAATTCCACCAGGGAAAAGTCCACTGGAAGGACTATTAACATCCAAACTGAAATTGTCATTGAAAATCAGGTTCTTGGGGAAGGGGACAAGGTAGAGATTGAGCTGTAAGTTGTGAATAATGTAAAATTGACTTGAGATTCAACAATATTTTATACTTTCCAGGAGGCCATTTGAGTCAGAGCATTTTGGGGGTGGGTTGTGCTTTGTTTCCAAGGCCTATATCTGCTCACACTTGGTTTGTGTGGTGATCACAGTGCTGCCTTAGGTGTTCGCCATGTATGTTCTCACTAGTCTCCTGGCTTCCCAGCCACTCACAGATGGCATCCCTGCAGGGCTCTAAGTCAGGAGACTTTACTCTGTGTAGAGTCCTTCTCTCCCTTATATTCCTGAGCAAAGGGACCCAAATAACGGTCACCTTTACTTTGTCTGAATTATGGCCCTTTACATTAAAGAGTTTCTTTTCCCTGCGGTTAATAAAGAATACTTTTTTGTTGTTGTTGTTCATCCTTAACTGAAGATATTTTTTCATTGATTTTTAGAGAGAGTGAAAAGGAGGGGGAGAGACACAGAGAGAAAAACATCCGTGTGAGAGAGACATCCACCCCGACTGGAACCGGGATGGAGCCTGTAACCAAGGTACATGCCCTTGACTGGAATCAAACCCAGGGCCCTTCAGTCCACAGGCCAAGGTTCTCTCCACTGAGCCAAACCAGTTAGGGCTCAAAATACTTTTTGATATGAATTTCCACCCATGCCAATTGGCCTCATTTTGTTCTGGGGTCACATCTACATGTAACCATGGCTCGCTTTTTGGCAAACATTTATCACTGGTCTTTAAAGAGAATTATTCTACAGAGTGTATTAATTGAAGAAACAAAATGTATCCTAGCTATCAGTAAAAATAATGTATTAACTTATGCTCTATGATTGCAAATAATATTTTCCCATTAGGAGGACAACATGGAAAAAGAAATGTTACTATCTAATGAATTATGATCAGTCTTATAATGAATTACTTACCATAAGCAAAAATACTAAATGCATAGAATTTAGGGTTACTTGAACTGTTTGAGGAGTATCTTTCCTTTGTGTTGTGGTCTAGTTGACTAGGCACCTGCTATATCGGCACAAACTTTATCCACAAGTGAGCAATTAGCACTTTCCTAACCCAACTCAAACCCTTTAGATATTATTAAAGTATCTAATGAAGATATGGTCATTAACCTAATATCTCAGTGAAATAAGCCAATATATTTTGGAGAATGGCAAAATCAACAAGGGTACAATCCATCAGACTTTGGGGTGACTGTCTATTATTGAGTCATTATGGGCTGTGGTTATAGTAGTGGTTTTTCAAGTTTTCTGGAGTTTGATAGTTCTAACAAAAATTAAAAATTCACTTTTGTAAAAATATCACACATGGATAAGTTCAAACCATTGCATTACTGGAAATATATATATAGGTAGAAGTTTACATAGCTTTCTAGAGAGCAAAGTATTTATTGGAAAGAAGAAGAAAAAAAGATCCTCAACGTTGTTTCATTACCTCTAGGAAGGAGTTCAGGCAGTAACTCAGACAATAGAGCATTTTTAATGTCAAAGATTATCTTCTTCTTCTATAATTCCAATCTTGGTTTATTCCAAGCCATGTTTTCTTTCTCTCTTTCTTTCCTTTCTTCCCTCTTTCTTTCCTTCCTTCCTTCCTTCCTTCCTTCCTTCCTTCCTTCCTTCCTTCCTTCCTTCCTTCCTTGTAAGACCTGAAGGGAGTTACTGTGTGTGTATGTCAACCCTGTGTGTGTTTATGAATTCCTATGTGTGTGTGCGTTTAATTGAGTGGATTAATAGGAAGTCATTTGATACTAACTGTACAGTTATTAGGAGGTGAATGAATGTGGAAAGTGGATCTTAGACTTTTTGATTATAAAAATTTCAAAAACTGTAAATAATAAGCATAGAAATAAAGATAGAACATTGAGATGGTGTGAAGGTTGTGAAAATTTTAGAAATTAGATAAAGTGTTAGGGAATCCTATCTTTTTAATGGAGAAAAAAATGAAACAGATGGATAATGTGGCCATATATTCAGTACTATATTTCCTCTTTCGGCATTTTGATTTCCTTATTTTTAGTGTAGCAAATTGTTGTGGTTAATGCTTGAGTGTTGGTATCAATGTTTAATGAAAGGTACATATTTTTTCTTTTAAAATATGTGATTTTAAAAGACTTGCTGTATACTTAGGTACAATTTTATTACACTGAGGAGCCAAATTTTTTTTCAATAGAACACATCTGTGATGGGGAAATAGTTCACAGGAAAATTGTATTCCTTTGATAGGCCTTTCCTGAACAGATCTCTGCTTATACACCTTCTGATGTAGTAGGAGTTTTTGTACAACCTAGACCACACTTATTTGGCTTGATCTTTTTAGCAAAGATATATTTCTTTTTTAAAAAACATTCTTGTGGAAAGTATTATATATGTCCCCCTTCCTCCCCCCCATTGACCCCCTTCCAGCCAGTCCCCATCCCCCACTGCAGGCCTTTACCAAATGATGTATTTCTATTAATATATATATATATATGTATGTGTGTATATATACA